>NC_143054.1:39061363-39364393 GCF_052426305.1 Pelodiscus sinensis | reverse complement strand
TGCAGATCAGTATTATTATTAAATCTGGGATCCAAGTAGGTAGTCTGATAGAAGGATCTATCTTATTTGAAAGAGCCAAGGGAAAGGTTAAGTATCTTGATGTTTCCTAGGCGTAATTACCTCCTGCTGTGTCTGTCACCCTCACTCTGAGACATTCAGTTCCCTACAGTTTTGGCAGACACTGTTCCTGATTATAAAGGTTATCTAGGCAGCAAGCAGCAACCACCCCCCATGTGACTTAGGCGACAGCAATGCACAACAAATATCTACGCTGCTCACCACACAAGGAAAAGGGAAGGTGTGAACAGAGAATTAGAGAGCGGAACTTTCTCCCTTGTCATCCCCTTTCTCTTTGGAAGTTCTCACACACACTCCACCATCCCCTTGCTACTGCTGCTGATTTTAATTATGCTTCCAACTCTTCTCCTCTGTAGTTAACACCAGCGTCTTTCTCTTTTCAGCTCCTCATCTTACAAGAGTTTTTCAGGAAGGCAACAGGGACCAGTGCAAATACAAAAGTGTGTGACTATACTCATTGCTTTTTCCTTCTGTAAACAGAGTTATGCTCTCACAAATGTTCACAAATAAACGGGCTCGTGAATTTTATCAAGGTCAGTTTCAGAGCACAAGGAATGTTCACAAATACATTTCCTCAGATCTGATACTTACCTAGGACATTAATGTGTGTGTAAAGTGCCTCCAGTTGATCAGTTAAATGCAAAGTAAGAGAACTAGTATACTCATTATGTCTGATGTTCATATGCTCTGTGTAATGGGCACAGAGGAGGGTCTGTAATATGCACTCATCAGTATACATAAGCATAGGCCAATTATTTTTACAGCGAGCAGTTGGTAGCTCTTCCCAGGACAATCGGGTACGATGTAATTCTGCAGTGTTAAATTTGGTTCAGGAACTAAATGATTTCTATCCATAAATGTCTGAAGGAATAAAATTGAAGCAAAAATTTAACACGCCGGGATTTCTTAATATCTTGAAAAAGATCTTCAGTGAGGAAAAGACTCTTTAGACCAATTTAAGAATGGCTACAACCGGAACATTTAACTCCTACTCCTTGCTTCCCCTTCAATTCTTTAGAGTAACTAATTGCCAACAGCCAGCTAAGCTCAAACCAAGAATGAGACAGAAAGTGGGCTCAAGCTACCCTATTTAAACTGGATAACATTACTACTTCCCTGCTACCATATCAGAGAACATACGATCCCACACTGACGTGAGCACACTGTGCCTTAGGCTTTCGTCAGACTTTTGATTCTTCTCCTCCCTCCTGTCCAGCAGCTTCTTTTCACTAGCCTCCCTTCATAGGCCATATCCTCTTCCAATCCACATGCGGCCACTTCATGCAGAAACTGAAGTCCCCATCTATACCATCACACCTTTGCCCATATACATGGATCCCCACAGGACTCCAGAGTTAACAACTAATCGCTGATTTCAAGCCATTACTTAAAAATGCCTTTGTCACAGAAACACAAGGTGGATGAGGTCAGATCTTTTATTGGGTTATTTTGTCTTCAAGAAAAGATATTACAGCAGAACCTCAGAGTTATGAACATTTTGGGAATGGAATACTGGAACCTTAGGCTAGGACACCTTCCAAAAACTGCAGCACCCTATCCCCTCAGCTCCTGAGCCTATGTGTACAGGCAAATATGACGAACACTATCTCTCAGCTATTTTAAACTGCAAAATCTATGGGCTACAGTTGCACACAGACAGCTTGATATTAGTGTAAAAGGGTGTAACTATTAAAAGTACTTTTGTGCCAAAGAACCATCATAGTATGATTCTCAGATGTTGCATTTCTATTGTTGTAAGGCAGCAGTACCAGTTAGGTAGCACACTTCAGCATATAGTAGAATACCTAATAAATAATAAGTAAAACAGAGTAAGCAAGCTTTAAAACCAAAAAAGGCTTCTATCCAACATAATAAATGTCTTGAGGCCTTGTTCACATCATAGCTATGTAGAATGTAAAACTCGGAATGCTTGGAACAGCTGTTCTCCTCCCTTCACCCTGCCTCCTTTGAGTGGCCTGTCTGGTTACACTTGTACCTCATTTGACTTCCTGGCAGCTTTCCCCAAGTGATGCAAATGCTCTAGGGGAGTAGAGGAGGATAATGTTGAGCCTAGAGAGGCCGCCTTGATGGGGAATGACAATTGCATCATAAATCTACCTAGGTACCTAGAAGATAACTATGATTCATAAAACCTTAGCTCCCTGTGCAATGAGTGGGGCGAGATTGATGCCTCAGAATGCAATTCACAAGAGCCAACACATGAGAAATGGAGGCATCTAAGCTAGAAGACAGTTGGACAGATCATTGATCCATGTACCCTCAAAGGGTATAAGATCAACTGCTGATGATTTTCTACATGAGGGAATCCCTGGCCAGAGTCCCTGGTTTTATTCCATACACTCACTTCCTTAGCATAGGGGGCATTTCAGAGGGCAGGGGAAGCAGAACCAGAGCCTCTGTGGAACCATTCCTGTCTCTGTAGCCCTCACAACAAATTATACTGGAGGCAGATTTGGATACCAATGGATACAGAAGCACAGAAAGTGGCTTAGAGCCCCCTCCACCCAGATGAGCCTAGGGATCTGGCCCAGGACTTCCAGCCACCAAAACTATCTAGACATACAGAAAAAAACAAAACAAGAGATCTAAGAGGAGGTTGTTAGTGTGCTTCAGCTGATAAGGTCAACAGGGCAGCTACTATTCACAAGAAGTAGAATACACATCACTTGCTTTTTTTGATTGCTCCCTTTCCTCCTCCTTCATCCAGGCAATAAACTGGCAATTAGATTGTAATGTCTTCAGGATAAGGAGCTTCTCTGGATACTTGTCTGTAAAAAGTTTACCTCATTTTTTGGCACAAAATAAAATTATAAATGGAAAAGGAAACACCTGGTGAAGCTCGTAGGAAGGGGAGAGTGAAGGGTGATCACACATCTAAACATTGCATAATAGACAAAAAGTTTTAAAAAATATTTTCTTCAAGTCTTCAATAGCTTTTCTTCTATGAATTTCATGTAGTATTTCCTACCTACATACACATTATGGCTGTGTCTACATTGGCGGCCGCTTTTGCGCAAAAACATGCTGCCTGTCTACACTGGCAGAGAGTTCTTGTGCAAGAACACTGACGTTCTAATATGTGAAATCAGTGCTTCTTGCGCAAGAACTATGATGCTCCCGCTCAGGAATAATCCCTCTTGCACAACTGTTCTTGCGCAAGAGGCCAGTGTAGACAGACAACATGAATTTCTTGCGCAAGAAAGCCCAATGGTTAAAATGGCCATCGGAGCTTTCTTGCGCAAGAGAGCGTCTACACTGGCACAGATGCTCTTGCGCAAAAGCACATCTCTTGCTCAAAGGCACATGCTTGTGTAGACGCTCTCTTGTGCAAATACTTTAACCCAAGAACTCTTGCGTTAAAGAGTATTTGCGCAGGATCATGCCAATGTAGACGTAGTCTACGTGCTTTAAAAAAGAAGGCCATACTGTTGGGCAACTTCTTGTTCTGTTGTGTATAGATGTTTATATATACTTTTAGGTTTACACAGTCTATTTTCTCTTTGATTCTATCTTAGACACTGGGGATATAAATACATGTCAAAAAGTGCTTGGCTTATATTTATATAGGTCACATCTTTCCAGTATAATATTACAAGTACTGACTGAAAAATTCTATTTTAGTAAGGTATTTCTGAGAGCAGCTTTAATTTTACAGCTATGCTGTCCAAAGATTTCCCTTTTGAACCAGTACAGCACTGGGGTTATATTGTCTTTTCTTCTTCCTCCACATAATCCCTTCTGGAGTTATTCTAAAACTGCTCTGATGTGAGAGATCAGTCATCAAACAGAAGATCTGGAAAATGTGACTTGAAAGGTGATGTGTTTTCTAGCATTTAAATGAAAGTTTATTTTTATTTTTTTTAAATGCAGTACAGCAGACCATATGTCTTCATTGAACAGGGTTGCAAGCTCAGGAAACAGAACTCAGAGGCTGTAACTAATTTTGTTCAAGATATAAGTCAGGACTGTGAATGTTCAGTTCAGAAAGAGCTATAACTCCACCATTTCTCTTGAAGGTTTAACCTGCTTTTACAAAGTCTGAAGCTGACCCATAAAGTGCCAAGCACAGCATTAATAAATATGATAAATGGAGTCTTGGTAAATTCAAACTGTCCCCACAAGTATCTTAGAGGCACTTTTTCTAAAGGCAATAGCAACTGTGCCTCTATTAACTATTTACCTACCATTATGGAACTCCTGGATTTCCAAATAATGCAACCATTCACTAGGAGCACGTCTACACAGCAGGGCAAAAATTAAATTAAGCTATGCCACTTTAGGTATGTCAATTGCATAGCTGAAGTCAAAATAGCTTAATTAGGATTTTGGTGCTATCTACACAGCAAGAAGTCAAAGGAAGAACACTCTTCCTTCCACTTCCCCTACTCCTCATGAAATGAAGGTTGCAGGAGTCAGAGTAAGAAGTCCTTCTGCTCCCCATTATTTTGAAATAATGGCTTGCTGTGTAGATGTGCACTATGTTATTTTAGCATAATGTCAGTTATTCTGAAATAAAGCTGCTCTGTAGGTGTACCCTAGGAAAATTGTAACATACACAGACTTACAGTCTGTTTTGAGACTTGCTTTTTTCCTAAAATGCTGCATGCCTGCTCCTGCTTTCAGTTTCACCAATGTGAATCAGGAATAACAACGAAACACTGTAATTGACTATTTCTTTCCCCTTTTTCCTTCTCCCCATCCTATATATTTTGGAACTGGATCTTTATTAACACCATTCATCTGAAGAAGTGGGTTGTACCCACAAAAGCTCGTGATACCATCTACTATATTAGTCTTTAATGTGCTGCTAGACTACTCATTAAGTTTTTCCAGTTACAGACTAACATGGTTACCCCTCTGAACCTAAAGAAAAGATACTTAAGCATCATGACTATGAGTGGAAGCAGAATCAATTACTGTGAGTGGAAGCAGAATCAAACAATGGCTGTCCCAGTTGCAGTTACCGGGTCAGGCATTCTAACTAGAAATTGTCATTTCAACTTCTTCCCATCCCCTGTGTTTTTCAATCCTAAACAAGTATAAATGAAACAGTGCTTGGGTTTGAATGGTAATAGAAATGTAGCCGTGTTAGTCTGGTGTAGCTGAAGCAAAATGCAGGACTATGTAGCACTTTAAAGACTAACAAGATGGTTTATTAGATGATGAGCTTTCGTGGGCCAGACCCACTTCCTCAGATCAAATAGTGGAAGAAAATAGTCACAACTATATATACCAAAGGATACAATTAAAAAAATGAACACATATGAAAAGGACAAATCACATTTCAGAACAGAAGGGGGATGGGGGGGGGAGGAAGGAAGGTAAGTATCTGTGAGTTAATGATATTAGAGGTGGGGAAAGTTAGATGTCTGTGAGCTAATGGTATTAGAGGTGATAATTGGGGAAGCTATCCTGGTAATGGGTAAGATAGTTGGGGTCTTTGTTCAATCCGCCCCCCCGGAGAGTGTCGAATTTTAACATGAATGACAGTTCAGAGGATTCTCTTTCAAGTGCAGATGTAAAAGGTCTTTGTAGAAGAACGCAGGTGGTGAAGTCGTTGAGACAGTGTCCTTTCTGGTTGAAATGGCAAGAAATAGTTTTTTCTTTGTGATCTTGTCTGATATATGTTTTGTGGGCATTAATCCTTTGGCGAAGTGTCTGAGACGTTTGTCCAATGTACATAGCAGACGGACACTTTCGGCACATGATAGCATAAATTATATTTCGGTTGTTCTTTTCAATAAACCACCATGTCCACTAGATGGAGCCACAAACCATGAAAGAATTCAGAGGCTGCTGCAAAGCAAAAAGTTGATGCTTGTCAGATACACAAGAAGGAATTGCATTTCTAGGATTGAAACAAAGTATAAGGACAAGTAAAAAGCAATAAGAACTAATGTTCTAAGTAGAGATTTAAATACTCAAAGTACAAAACAGCTGTAAGCACGTCTATTGTGTTTTGTTCCCTCAGTCTTAGCAGAATAAAATACATTTCCTTTCAGTTGGAGGAAGGGCAACACTGACAGTGGCTGAAGACTTCAATTTTGTCCCTTCTTAATACTTCAAATAGTGAAAAAGAAGTTGCAATCTTCTCCCTACTAGCTGACTAATGAGTAGAGAAGAATAGAAACTGGGAGGGGGGAACGCAAAATCCCCATTAATGTGATCCTCCAATCTGAATACCTTTCACATCCCTCACACTTCAATTCACAGGGATATATTTTTAATTTGCAAATAAAATATTTTAATTTAATCTACTAGGAATAAACATTTTATAATCAGCAGGTCTGGATAATTTGCATTCATGAGTCCTGGCAGAGTTAACATCTGAGAACATCTGTGGTATGCTTCTATAAGTTTTTAATAAATCTAAGATTACCAAGAAATTCCAGAAGATTCAAGGAGTGTCATTGGACAATAAACAAAAAGGACTAGTATCTAGACACTGGATTACAGCATAGGGATCTGCTACCCACAGAACCAAAGAGATAATAGAACCCTAGAATCATAGATAGTAGAACTGGAAGGGACCTCAAGAGGTGATCAAGTCCAGTCCACTGCCCTCATGGCAGAACCAAGCACTGTCTAGAATCATAGAATCCTAGGGCTGGAAGAGACCTCAGGAGATCCTTGATTCCAGCCCCCTGCCCAAAGCCGGACCAACCCTAACTAAATCATCCCAGCCAGGGCTTTGTCAAGCCGGGACTTAAAACCCTGTAGGGATGGAGATTCCACCACCTTCCTAAGTAACCCAATCCGGTACTTCACCGCCTTCCTAGTGAAATAGTTTTTCCTAATATCCAATCTAGACCTTCTCCACTGTAATTTGAGACCATTGTTTCTTGTTCTGCCATCTGTCACTACTGAGAACAGCCCTTCTCATTCCTTTTTGCGACCTCCCTTCAGGAAGTTGAAGGCTGCTATCAAATCCCCCTTCACTCTTTTCTGCAGACTAAATAAGCCCAAATTCCTCAGTTTCTCCGCGTAAGTCATGCGCTCCAACCCCCTAATCATTTTGGTTGCCCTTCACTGAACCCTCTCCAATGCATCCACATCCTTTCTATAGAGGGGGAGCCAAAACTGGATGCAATTATCCAGATGTGGCTTCACCAGTGCCAACTAAAGGGGAATAATCACTTCTCTAGATCACCAATGCTCCTCCTAATGCACCCTAATGTTACCCCTGGGGCCTGGATAACATACTAATATGGCCTGCTGGTAAAAGCCCCAGTCAAAAAGACAACAAATCCACCTCCTCCCTCAGGGTCTATCACCTGTGAATTAGAAAACAAAGGGAAAAGAATAACAGACTCTGATTAAAGGTGAAAACAAGCAGGAACTGTATTAGGGATTGTGTACAAAAATAGGGAAGAATGAGGGGAAGAAGCCCGGAGCAAACTAATAATCATCAACAAAACAGTGAAAGTGAACAGTAAAAACCTTCTATATAACCATAGACAGCGCGAATATAAAGGTAAGTTGTGCCCCAACTACAGATGGCTACTTGCTCTTCTTGAACTGGAGTGACAGGATCCAGAGAGCGTTGCTCAGGACCTACAACTCTTAGGCTGGTTGGGAGCCCTCAGGGAGGTACACCGGGGAGTCTCACTGATGGTAAAGAACTCCGGAGAGGCAGGCAGGCAGGTGGTGTTTGCAGGATGGAAGGTGATAGATGGTTCCTCTCCCACTCTCCAGACTGGTCCACAGCTGGAGCAGGTCTCTCAATACCCACGCGAACACTCTCTCTCAGGTGGACAGCACCCCTCCTTGGCTGCGTCCAAGTTTATATAAACTTTTGTGTGGGAAAATCCGGTTTGTACTGGTTCTTGTTTATCACTCCATAGGAATGACTCCTCCCTTCCCCAAAGTCACATGTCTTACAAACTCCATTTTGTCTGTCAACTCCATTTTGATATTTACCCAAACAGCCCATAATACCATTATACATCAATCTATTAACTTATTTTACATAATAACTATTTATCCTGACAGAGGGTCCTGCCTATACTAATACGCCATTAGCTTTCTTGCCACAAGGACACACTGTTGACTCACATCCAGCTTCTCATCAACAATCATCCCCAGGTCCTTTTCTGTTGAATTGCTACTTAGCCAGTCGGTCCCCAGCCTGAAACAGTGCTTGGGATTCTTCTGTCCCAAGTGCGGAACTCTACACTTGTCCTTGTTGAACCTCATCAAATTTCTTTTGGCCCAATACTCTAATCTGTTTGGGTCACCCTGGACCCCATCCCTGCCCTCCAGCGTATCTACTTCTCCCCTTATCTTAGTGTCATCTGCAAACTTGCTGAGGGTGCAATCCATCCCCTCATCTAGGTCATTAATAGATATGTAGAACAAAACTGGCCCTAGAACCGATCCTTGGGGCACTCCACTTGAAACCGACCACCAACCAGACATCGAGCCCTTGATCACTACTAGTTGGGCATGACAATCTAGCCAGCTTTCTATCCATCTTATAGTCCAGTTATCCAATCCATACTTCCTTATCTTGCTGGCAAGAATATCGTGGGAGACCATATCAAAAGCTTTGCTAAAGTCAAGGTATATCACATCCACAGACTTTCCCATGTCCACAGAGACAGTTACCTCACCATAGAAGCTAATCAGGTTGGTCAGACATGACTTGCCCTTGGTGAATCCATGATGACTATTCCTAATTACTTTCCCCTCATCCCTGATCAATGTCTAACCAACTTGCTCTTAAATATCTCCAGAAATGGAGATTCCACAACCTCCCTAGGCAATTTATTCCTGTGTTTAACCACCCTGACAATTAGGAAGTTTTTCCTAATGTCCAACCTAAACCTCCCTTGCTGCAATTTAAGCACATTGCTTCTTTTCCTATCATCAGAGATCAAGGAGAACAATTTTTTCTCCCTTCTCTTTGTAACACCCTTTCAGGTACTTGAAAACTGCTATCATGTTGACTCTCATTCTTATCTTTTCTAAGCTAAACAGTCTTCCCTCATAGGTCATGTTTTCTAGACTTAATCATTTTTGTTGCTCTTCTCTGAACCTTGTCCACTTTCTCCATTTCTTTCTTGAAATGTGGTGCCCAGAACTGGACACATTACTCCAACTGAGACCTAATCAGCGCAGAGTAGAACAGAAGAATAACTTCTCATGTTTTGCTCACAACACTCCTGTTAATCCATCCCAGAATCACATTTACTTTTTTTGCAACTCATATTTAGCTTGTGGTCCACTATAGCACCTAATTTCCTTTCTGCAGTACTCCTTCCTAAACAATCACTTCCCATTCTGTATGTATGAAACTGATTGTTCCTTCCTAAGTGGAGTACTTTGCATTTGTCCTTATTAAACCTTATCCCACTTACCTCAGATCATTTCTCTAGTTTCTCCCGGTCATTTTGAATTTTGACCCTATCCTCCAAAGCTCTTGCAACCCCTCCCAGCTTGATATCATCTGAAAACTTAATAATCATACTCTCTATGCCATCATCTAAATCACCGATGAAGATATTGAACAGACCTGGTCCCAAAACAGACCCCTGTGGAACCCCACTTGTTATGCCCTTGCCACATGACTATGAACCATTAATAACTACTCTCTGAGAATGTCAAGTATCAGAGGGGTAGCCGTGTGAGTCTGGATCTGCAAAAGCGATGAGGAGTCCTGTGGCACCTTGACTAACAGATTTATTGGAGCATAAGCTTTCATGGGCAAAGACCCACTCTGTCACATGCATCTGACAAAGTGGGTCTTTGCCCACGAAAGCTTATGCTTCAATAAATCTGTTAGTCTATAAGGTGCCACAGGACTCCTCCTTGCTCTCTGAGAATGGTTATCCTGCCAGTTATGCACCCACTTTATAGTAGCCCCATCTAGGTTATATTTCCCTAATTTTTTGATAAGAATATCATGCAAGACCATACCAAATGCCTTACTAAAGTCTAAATATACCACGTCCACTGCTTCTCCGTTATCCTTATCTCTCTTCTCCTTAGCTTTCCTTGATAGGATATCAATCAGATTGGTTTGACATGATTTGTTCTTTACAAATCCAGGCTGATTGTTACCTAACACTTTATTATCTTCTAGATGTTTGCAGGTGAATTTCTTAATTACTAGCTCCATTATCTTCCCTGGCACACAAATTAAACTGACTGGTCTGTAGTTTCCTAGGGTGGTGTTATATCCCTTTTTATAGATAGGAACTGTATTTGCCCTTTTCCACTCTTCTGGAATCTCTCCTGTCTTCCATGATTTTTCAAAGATGATAACTAGAGGCTCAGATACCTTCTCTATCAGCTCCTTGAATATTCTAGGATGCATTTCATCAGGTGCAGGTGACTTGCAGACATCTAATTTTTCTAAGTGATTTTTAACTTTTAAACCTACTCCATTTCCACTAGCATTCACTATGTTACGCATCCTGTGACCATCAACCTTCTTGGTGAAAACTAAAACAAAGAAGTCATTAAGTACCTCTGCCATTTCCAAATTTCCTGTTATTGTTTCTCCCTCTTCACTGAGCAATGGACCAACCTGTCTTTGGTCTTCCTCTGGCTTCTAATATATTTGTAGAACGTCTTGTTACCCTTTAGGTCTCTAGCTAGACTGAGCTTATTTTGTGCTTTTGCCTTTCTAATCTTGCCCCTGCATACCTGTGTTGTTTGCTTATATTCATCCTTTGTAATTTGACTTAATTTCCACTTTTTATATGACTTTATTTTTAGGTCATATAAGATCTCCTGGTTGATCCAAGGTAGTCTCCTGCCATGTTTTCTATCTTTCCTATGCAGTGGAATAGTTTGCTTTTGGGCCCTTAATAATGTCCCTTTAAAAAACTGCCAACTCTCTTCAGTTGTTTCTCCTTTTAGTCTTGCTTCCTATGGGACCTTACCTACTACCTCTCTGAATTTACTAAAGTTTGCCTTCCTGAAATCCATTGACTCTATTTTGCTGTTCTCCCTTCTACCATTCCTTAGAATCATTAACTCTATGATTTCATGATCACTTTCACCCAAGCTGCCTTTCACTTCCAAACTTTCAACCAGTTCCTCCCTATTTGTTAAAATCAAATCAAGAACGGTTTCTCCCCAGTAGCTTTCTCAACCTTCTAAAATAAAAAAAAATTCTTCAATGAAGTCCAAGAACTTATTGGATAATCTGTGCCCTGTTGTGTTAGTTTCCCAATATATATCTGGATAGTTGAAATCCCCCATCACCACCTGTGCTTTGAATGATTTTGTTAGTTGTCTCATCCACCTCTTCTCCCTGAGTAGGTGGTCTGTAGTAGATCACGAGCATGACATCACCCTTGCTTTTTACCCCTTTTAATCTAACCCAGAGACTCTCAGCTCATCTGTTTTCTACCTCCATTTCCTCCTCAGTCCAAATATATTCATTTTTAATATATAAGGCAACACCTCCTCCCTCTTTTCCCCGCCTATTGTTCCTGAGCATGTTATACCCTTCTACACCAATATTCCAATCATGAGTATTATCCCACCAAGTCTCTCTGATACCAACTATGTCATAGTTGTGTGTATTTATTAGCAGGGCTCGCCGAACCGTGGCGAGCCCCGCTCGCCAGCCGCACTGTCTGGCGATCTGCACATGCGCAGATCGTTCTGCGCATGCGTAGATCACCCGAACCCAGTTCTTCTGGGTTGCAATCTACTCGCCATGAGCCCTGTTTATTAATACTTCAAGTTCTTCCTGCTTATTCCCCATTCTTCTTGCATGTATATAGGCATCTAAGATACTGATTTGATTTTGCCCCCCAGTTCTGCCTTGTCTCTCCTTTATCTTTGCTATTATAACCCATGCTCCCACCCATTTCTGAGCTATCTCTCAGGTCTCCATGTTTTTCACTTACCTGTGGGCTTTGGTTACCTGCCCCCATCAAACCTATTTTAAAGCCCATCTCACAAGATTGCCCCCCCAATGGATCACTACCATGTCGCAGTTGAGGGGGCTTGTGTGTCTCAGTGACCCCTAGAGCTATGGCGGCAGAAGCCTAATGCTCCTGGCAGGATCATCCATGCCGGACTGGTCGAAAGGTAGAGACCAGACTAAGTGTAATTCACAGGTCCTCCAGGTTGGGGGTTCAGTTCAGGGCTAACAACCCTGACCTAGAAAAAAAAATTGTTACAGAAACAGCAACGAAGAATTCTCCTACAGCTTTATGCGATGGCCTTCCTAAGTCTTCTCTGGGGACCTGTATGACCAACAGTAGTGAAAGTCATGAGGAAGCTACTGCCACAATGATGGACACCAAGACAAAGATCAGAATTAGATTCTGGAATGTACAAATCATGTGCGGTATTGGCAAGTTAGCACAAATAGTCGCCAAAATGAGACAATGCAATCTACACATCCTTGGTGTTAGTGAGAGTAGATGGACAGGATCGGGCAGACTGAAGATTTCTGCAGGAGAAACAGGGCTTTACTCTGGAAAATATGATGACCAGCATCATGAGGGAGTGGCCATCATCCTTAAGAGGGGATTGAGAAATTTTTGCTAGAGTGGAAACCAGTCAATAGCAGATTGATGAGGGTCAGATTGAAAGGAAGACAAGTGAACATCACCTTGATCGAGGTTTATGCTCCAACCAATGACAGTGGTGAAGAAATTAAAGACATCTTCTATGAGCAGCTTCAGGCAGAAGTGGAGTATACACCATACCATGATCTTACCATCATCATAGATAATCTGAATGCCAAAGTGGGAAATGACAACACACACTATGACAGGGCCATAGGCAGACATGGGTGTGGCACCATGAATGATAATGGGGAGAGACTAGTAGGGCTTTGTTCCATCAACAATCTGGTCATTGGAGGGACTCTCTTCCCACACCTCAATATTCACAAGCTGACTTGGTTCTCACCAAAAGGCAGAGACAAGAACCAGATCAACCATCTGATGATCAATGGTACATGGAGGTGCTGCTTGCAAGATGTGAAAGTGAGGAGAGGAGCAGACGTTGGTAGTGATCACCATTTAGTGATGGCACTTCTGAAACTTAAGCTGCGAAGAACAGGTATTAAGACATCCATACAAAGATGCTTCAATGTTGAAAAGCTACGAGATGTCACCAGAAAGACTGCCTTCACCATTCAACTGAGGAACAGATTCCAAGCTTTGCAAGTGTAACCCCCTTTTTCCTCCCCAGGTTACTCAGGAGCAGGTCACACTCACAAGTGTGCCTGGGGGCCTGATGATTTTAACATAAAAGGAGAACCTGAGTACCCCAGTGGTGGTGGTGTTTATCTGGGGAAAACCCTATTCACACCCTTGCTGTTGTCCCTCGCTCAAAAAGAACATACAATGGCGGTGCCTCCACCTGGCTGGCCCTGTACACACTTAATAGTGTGCTTTGGGAGCCTTCAGGAATAAAATTATTCCAGCAATAATCTGGATCTAACTCCAGAACAACAACTACAAATCATATACATCTAACAGATTACATTAGAATGAACAACCTTTGCTTAACAATTTAAAGAAACAGGATTTAACAGATTAACAGTGAATAACATTAACAAAGTACACAAAAATAATAGGAAACTTATCTATCTGGCATATGCACTGCCATCATTTATTCCACTCAGAACTCTCAGTACCATACACTTGCTTGTGTGGGTGCACTTGAAGATTTTGCAGCTGGAGTGGATGATTCTAGTCTCCTTCTATGTGCTGGATGCAGAGTAGCTTCTAGCCACAGGTAAACCCAAAGGGCAATCAGAAGTAGCCTGCTAGATTCCAGTCCCAAAGGCTCTTAGTCCAAGTCTGTAGCTGCAACTTACCAGCTCCTGGACTGGATCAAACTCATTCACAGCAGCCTGGCTCCTTTTTTCCCCAAAAACAAAGGGAAAAGTCCACAGACTGGTGAGCCTTTACACACACATGGAGAGACTCAGATCCCAAAAAACAAAAGTAAGTCCCTTCCTGGTTTCCTTAACGGCTCATGGGAATTGTAATCTCTGAGGCTAGATGGCAGCACACAGGATCTTCCCAGGAAATAAGCAGAGGCACCTTTAGTAAGGGGACTACACAAGATTTAAGGGATAACGTATCTACCAGCATCACAGATAAAATCAACATGGCATGGGAACAGATTGCATCAGTCTCCACAAAGAGCAGCGAGGCCTGTCTGGGTTTCAAGGATAGGAAGAAGAGGAAGGAGTGGATTAAGCCTGATACATGGAAAGCCATCAAAGAGAGACAGGACATAAAGAAGAGACTGGTAGACACCAAATCAGCCAGAATTCAAGAAAGATACAAGCAGAATTACAGAGGCAAATCAAAAAGTAAAGAGGTTAGTGAGGGGAGACAAACAAGCTTTCATGGAAAACCTTGCAACAAAAGATGCAGCTAATAGAGGGCAGCAAGGAAACATGTACAGAATCACCAAGCTTGTTTGAGGCAAGTATTGTGGCAGGACAAGTGCCCCCATTAAGGACAAACAAGGGCAGTTTAACAAAGTGCCGAGTCGGCAAAACGTGGTAGCCATTTTTATGCAAATTAGGCATGGGATATTTAAATCCCTGCCTCATTTGCAGTGTTGACCTGCCTAATCTGCATCCCTCTGCCAACAGAGGGATACAGTCTAGACATACCCTTAAGAGTTTTTACACCAAATTCACATGTAGCGTGAGATACTGTGATCTGTCTTTTGAAGTCAAGACTGGGGTCAGACAGGGATGCATCATGTCTTCAACATGGTGATCAACTGGGTGATGTGGAGAACAATAGCAGATGCGTCAAGGGGTATCAGATGGACATCTTTTTCCACACTGGAAGACCTTGACTTTGTGGACAACCTTGCGTTGCTTTCCCATACCCATCAACACATGCAGGAAAAGACACAATGCCTATGCACTTTGGATGCCAGGTTGGACTAAGAATTAGCCAGAAGAAAACAGAGATTATGATTCTCAATGTAGATTCACCAGCACCAATCAAGATAGATGATGCAGACTTACCCAGCACTGACAGTTTTATGTACTTAGGCAGCAGCATCCACCATGATGGAGGCACCAAGAACGACAACCAGAGCAGATTAAGTAAGGCCAGAAATGTCCTCAGGAGTATGAACAATGTATGGAGATCTACACAGTACAGTGTCCACATCAAGATTAAGCTGTACCAGATCTGTGTCATATCAACACTACTATATGGTTCAGAGTCCTACCTGCTGCCAGAAGTGACCAGCTGCCAGTGTCATCCCTGAGACAGAACCATCTCCTCCTCCACCAGTGATGTATCTACAGTCTTTTGTAATGGGATAACTTGCTCAGCCTCCTTGTGGATTTCGATGCTCCTCAGCCTAGCAACCTGCTCCTGGAGCTCTCCTACCTGCTTCCTGAGAGATTCCACCAGCAACCACCTTTCATGTTGTATGGTTTCCTCGGGCTGGATTCCAGTAAGTGGGAATTGCAAGCCACAATTCCTGCAAAACCACTTCAGGATCTGGGTAGAAGCATACCGTGGAATGAGGAGTAACGGTAGTTCGAACTAGGAAGCCTAGTCCGAACTACCTAGTTCGTGCCCCGTGTAGCCGCGCTGCACGGGGTTCGAACCAGCGGGGTTTTAAAAATGGCGGCTCCCCGCTTATGCAAATGAAGCCCGGGAAATTCAAATCCCGGGCTTCATTTGCAAGTGCGGTATGCCTACATTACCCTCCTAGTTCGAACTAGGAGGGTAGTGTAGAAATACCCCAGTAGTTCTTTATAACAGCCAGAACCCTCATATAGCCAAGAGTTGTCTTCCTAGAGCTGTCACCAACCAAGCCTCCCCCCAGACACATTCTCTTTCATATCTGATTCTTTCAAACAAGATCCACTCTGCAACCCAGCAACTGTAGGCAAAGAGGGACCCATTACATCTTCCTGTATTTGCGTAGCTTTTCTTCACTGCCTCCTACACTTCATCTGCCAATGTTTTCATCTACCCACTCTTCTAATTTCAATTCATTTTCTTTTCAACTGATTTCCTTTATCCCTGGAGGACTTTTCAGCAGATTTTTCCCTCAACACCCAACTGCTTTGCTTTCCCACAACATCCGCCGGTCACTTTCTCACACTTCACATAAAACTGTTCCTTTTTAGTCCCCCTCCCATATATACACTTCAGTTATATGTTTATATATATCTTCTCTAACCAAGCCTTCTCAGTAACTTGACCCATTATTTTCCCCACACAATAGTCTTTTAGTTGTTTTCTTCTTTAAGGGCTTGTGATTCTTCAAGGAAAAATATTTTTAATAAATTAATCTATAGTGCCCCTAAATATCCAAAGTAGTATATGGAAATTAAGCAGAAAGGCTTCTAGGCCCGAATGAGTGCGACAGCAGGTTCTGGCACTGGCACTCTCAAAACAGCCTCTGGGTATTCATGTTGTGTAAATGAACTGACCAGCTATCTATTTGTTTATCCTGCTCCTGAGTTTGAAAATACCAATGCCTGTTAGCATGCAGAAATATAAGAGCTAGAAAGGACAACAGATGTGCATATTTCATAGGCGAGCCATTATGCCTATAGCTGAAAGTTAAATTCCTGTTACTGACAGCCTCATGGCTAAACCACCTCTGCAAAACTGAAAATGTCAGGGTCCATTGGTCAACTTGTCCTTTTGAAGTATTACAGCAGCACTTTGTATTTGTCCATTAGGGACTGAAAGGACCAATTATTTTCAGATGTCTCTGTAGTTTATGGTGTTCAGAATATTATCCCCTGTGCACCCTCTACCTATCGCCGGTGTACTAGAAATATCAGAAATCCAACTTTAAATAACCCAGGAACAATTTGCACAAGGGCGAGCCCGAGTTGATCTGTAAATGTGTAACCCATCTGCCAGGATCTCAGCAACAAGAAGGGCTGAGACCACTATTCCCTGTAAGCTGTGTGCTTGGGTGGCCATGCAGGAGAGATTCAGGTGCCACACAGCTGATTAGCAGAGTGCCCACAGCGACGCACAGCTAGCAGCATGTATTTCTATTGATGGTGCACATCTGCACATGAAATGCATATAACAAAATTTATTTTGTACATAGATGGAAAAAAAATTAGAGGGAATGCTGGCATCCTCAGTATGATTGCTGGTCACAATTCCTTTAACACCTGGGTTTTATACATCAACAGATACCTGGAACTCCACTTGGAAGCCCACAGGCAGCCTAGGCAGCTTATCACAAAGCACTAATGCTACATGCGTTCAGGGTGAAATTCCACTGAACAAGTGGGAAGCTGCCTTCTGAATCAGCTTCAGCTCCCTGGTGGTCTCTAAGTGGAGGAGCTTGTGGAAAAGGAATAACAATCACCCCATGAATGAAATATGGACTTAAAGAGTTAATGTATTTTATGTAAGCTGCAATGACTTCTTTGAACAGCAGAGGACTCTTAGTTATCCCAATTTGTTCCTTGAAAGGCATCCAGAGAGAAGAACACTGGGCACAGTGAGGAAATTCAGCTTCAAGGCCTATCAAAGAGAAAGAGCCTTTTGTCAAGCTGAATAGCCGGAATACCACACACTCACTTTGACACACACAAAGACGGAAAAGGAGCACTTATCGCTTCTGTTTTTCACTTTTTTCATGGTCTTCAGCACAAAAATCTCTCACAAGCAAGTTGTCAGCAAGGAGAAAGCATTTGGTGTGTGGAATCTCAGAGAGAGGTTAGGGATATTATTCACAATTATAACACTGACATAAGAGAAATGCCTCTGAGAAAGACACAATAGAAGCGGGGGGAGGGAGAGATGCGAATAGAACAAGCAAATACTAAAGGAGCTAATTCATGTATTTATTACTAGAGACCTGCTTCCAGACCATTAATCCAGACAAAAAACAGTGTAACTCCTTTACAGTCATGGGGAAGCAATGGTGCAAATTTGGTATAACAAAATCAAATATGGGGCTGAGTCTTCTTTCACTTCCTCTCCTTTTACTCTGATTTGACCCTAGATTTCACTGGCATTACTCTGGATTTACACTCATTAAGTAAAGATATGTCTTCACTGAACATTTAATGCAGATAATTGGTACTTGGGTCTGAGAATCCTCATAGGAAAGTCCTACCACTTACTGTATCCTCACTGTTTCTGCACTTGCCTATGAGTTTCTGGGAGTTTGTGCTGAGTTGGTCTAGATTTCTTTACCAGTTAGTTACATCAGTTATAGCAAAATGTGCCTATCATTTGTGGAGGTTGTAGGAAAGGCATTGACAAGCTGTCAACATACAAGTAATTTTATCTGCATCTTCAATGAAAAGTGAGTAGGTTCCACACACCCACATGCCCAGTTTACAGGGAACACTAGCCCTGGGCAATGTGCAGTGAGCTTGGCTCCAAGCTTCTTTTGGAAGAGATATTCCGGCAAAACTTTTTTCAAAAGAAGCGTCCACACAGCCAAAGTGCAACAAAAAAGCAATGTGCTTTTTTTGAAAGATAGCATCCAAGCAGTGTGGACACTATCTCACATTTAAGTTATGATTAGTATGGAGGGAGTGGCCACCAGGGCACCTTTGTTATTTCCTGGAAGCCTCTTCTTTCAAAAGAATACCCTCTTCTGCATCCACACACGTGTTTTTCCAAAAAAACTTTTTCCGAAAAAGGCTTCTTCCTCGTAAAAAGAGGTTTACCAATGTCAGAAAAATCCCTTTGTTCTTTCAACTTTCTGTTGAAAGAACACAATAGCAGTGTGGACATAAGTATAGTTTTTCCGGAAAAACGCTGCTGTGTAGACATAGCCTGAGTTCCCTGGAAGGGGTGGAGCCTCAGGTGGAAGGGGTTGGACTAAAGCAGCCAGCCCTCAGTGCCACTCAGACCATGTCACATGGATCTCTGGTGGTGATTTAAAGAGCCCAGGGCTGCAGGTCGCTGCCGTCCCTACAGTAGCAGCAGTGGCCTGGAGCCCCAGGCCCTTTTAAATTGCTGGGTCTTGGGAATGCCTCCTTAGCACTGTCAGCAGCTTTGTCGATAGGCTGAATGGACGTGGAATATGAAATAACCTCTCACCCTTTGAGAAGAGCCCTCTAGAAGGTCAAGGATGAAGCAGATTGGTGGCATAGAGAGGTGCAGTCCATGTGGGTGCTGTCTGTGTTATTCCTGTTTTAGGGACAAATAAAGGACAGCAGCCTCTGGGTTGTCATTCGGACACCCAAGCTTCAGCTTCTAATCTAAATGTTGGGCTGCTCACACACAGGTATTGGGCAGATAGGACTGGTGGCTAGATCCAATGGTTGATCTTTATCTTAACTCAATACCATAGGGCTAAGCTTACAATTAGAGCCTTGTGTTTATACAAAAATGAGCCATGGATATCTGCATCCACAGATGTGGATACTTGTGGACATAAACTGGATATCTGCAGATCCACAGGGATGCCTGGTGGTGCACATCCACACATGCCTCAGAGTACATAACATTTCTTCTGCATATGGAAGAAAAAATTAAGGAAACATTTTTTACCAATGTGTACCAGCACCAGAAACTCTTCTAGTGGAGATTTAGCTTACACCAATAAGAATTCTTTTACGTGAATCCCAGTTCCCTGAACAAAATAAGCTATATCAGCAAAAAGACGCTTTGACCATAATAACTATATCCACACTAGGGCTTTTCTGGGCATAGCTCTGCTGGTAAGGGGAGTGATTTTTTTTCACACTGTTAATTGTCATAGCTATGCTGGCAAAACTGATTAAATGTATATAAGGCATCAGACTTTCCAGAATTGAAGATAAAAGAAAACTTTAGAGGAAAAAAACATTTTGAAAAGATTTTACTTAATGCATTTCAGTGATTTTTTTTTCCAGATCTGAAACCACAGAAGAAAAATGTTTTCCCTTGTTTTGATGTCACAAAACATTTTAAGAGAACAGTGCCAGGGATAGCTAACCAACATATGACCCACAAGCTGTTTGTTTTCAGACATGACTGCTGAATGCAGCTTTCAAGTACAACATGCAATGACCCTAAGGCATTCATCTAGTCTGCCAAGTCATTTCATTTCTCTATTTTACTTACTTTGTAAGAATTAGCCAATCAATATAGCAGCTAGAAGTACTGAAGGAGGAAACTGAACATCAAGAATGGGAACAGTCCTCTCTAAGACAACGCCTACACTGCAGGCTTCTTGTGCAAGAAGCTTTTTGCAGAAGAGATCTTCCCCAAAAACATCTTGCGCAATAGTGTCCCATCTACAAAAGCGCATTGCAAAAGCGATACGCTTTCACACAAGAGAGCGTCCAGACTGCATGGATGCTCTCTTGGAAGAAAGCTCTGATTGTGGTTTACAGAATAGCCACCAGAGCACCTGTGCTTTTGTGGATTGACTCTTTTTGAGCAAAAACCCCGTTGCCCGTCCACATACACCTTTTTGCACAAGAACTCTTGTGCAAAAAGGAATTATTCCTCATAGAAAGAGTAATACCTACATCACAAAAACCCCTCCATTCTTTTGATTTACTGTAAATTTACTTGCGCTAAAACGCACTTGATGTGTGGACGCACCACGGTTTTTGGGCAAAACAGCCGTTTTTGCACAAAAACCCTGTAGTGTAGACGTAGCCTAAAGGTGTTCCCTTTGATGTTTATGTTCCACTACTGTTTCAACTACTGCAGTAGCAGATTCAGCTATTCCCCTCCCAGCACTCAAATACATGTAAATACTGACAGCATCACTTCATTTCTTCAGTCATCTAATTTATAGGCTGATAAGTTTATGTACATCTCTATTGCCTTTTCATAAAAAGTGTTTTGTTATTGCTTGCTTGGGTGATAGAGATTTACAGCCCAAGAGGTATCAGTATGGCAATACCAACATTGATATCTGCTTTAATAATTAATTTAGCTTTTGAAATAAGAGACTGCAGGACAGGAATTCTAATTCTCTTATCAGTGATGGGATCATCTGCCAGAAGACCCATGGTTCTGTTGTTTTTTTCTGTTCTGGGAAATATTTGCTATTGTCCATCCTGCTCAATCAGTGCTGGTGTAGAGAAAGGACCCGCAACAACATACATATTAGGCACTGTTGTCTTGAGGAACTTTTCTGAGCCTGGTTAGAGAACCAGGCCTGTTGATGGGGGTGAGAAGAGGGCAAAGAGGGTAACTGCCCCAGGGTCTACTGATACCAAAGGGCTCAGAGCTCCCTGCAGCTAAAAGCCTGGGACCCTTCAAATTGTTGCTGGTGCACCATGTGGTACGTCTTGGGCAGTGCTGAGGGTTTCCCGAAGGAGGCATGGTGCTCTCCAGGAGGCGATGAGGGTTACCTTGCTCCAGCCGGAGCAGGACCCCCCTCATCTAGCTAGACTGGTGGCTCCACTGTAGAGAACACACTGCATAAAATGCCAGCAGCAGCTTGTAGGCCTACCTAACCACCAGTGTTGCCACAACTGGTTTAGCAGCAATAAAACAGACATTTTAGGAACAAAAATCTGACTATAGATGCAGCTTTTGTTTCCTGGGAGATCTGGAGTGTGTGTGGGTGGAGCAGTTTAATTTTTTGACACGTCATATTTTGCAGCATGACTCCACAAAAGAGTGAGAGGAGCTTCCTTGTTAGTGCACTTTTTGAAATAATTGAACATTAGTAATATATTTCTTCTTAAAAAATGCTGGTTTAGGTAATACTCATCTTTATGAAGCTTGTGCTTTATAAATAATCAGAAGTGATAGGGACATTTTGAAAGTGAGGGGAAATTCAGAAGTTCTGTAGAAAATTAGTAGGTATCACACCTGCCTAACCTCAGACTTGGGGCTGGAGACTCAAAAAGGAGACAAGAAGGGAAACAAATATATAACAGAGAGGGTGAGGGGAAAATAAGGTTCTGTTTCCTCAATAGAATTCACTTGGAAAACCACAATCAGGACTAGAGGCTTTTTTCTATTTTCAAGTTCAAAGTCTGATTCAAAACTGAAGATACTGCACCAATTCTATCCACAGTTCCCTGATTTTGTATCATTATGTAAGTGTAAATGAGAATAGCTCAATGGAAAGCTTAATGAGTCTATGATAAACACGGATTATAATCATATAATAAAACTGAGGTGTGGACTATTTGACATCTTTAAATAATCTTTTGCAGGCATATAGTTTGTTAATACATTTGGCTGAATGAGTTATATGGAAGTATAGGTACCTCTACAGTTGTGTCAAACTGGGTGTTGCAAAAGGCTCAAAAAGGTAGACAATGAACATTCATACTAAGTAGTGAAATGCCATTTCTTCTTCTCCTAGGCTACGTCTAGACTGGCATGATTTTCCGCAAATGCTTTTAACGGAAAAGTTTTCTGTTAAAAGCATTTGCAGAAAAGAGCGTCTAGATTGGCATAAATGCTTTTCCACAAAAGCACTTTTTGCAGAAAAGCGTCCCTGCCAATCTAGACGCGCTTTTCTGCAAAAAAGCCCTGATCGCCATTTTCGCGATCGGGGCTTTTTTGCCCAAAACAAATCTGAGCTGTCAACACTGGCCTTTTTGCGCAAAAGCTTTGCGCAAAAGGACTTTTGCCCAAATGAGAGCAGCAGAGTATTTCCGCAAGAAGCACTGATTTCAGACATTAGGAAGTCAGTGTTCTTGAGGAAATTCAAGCAGCCAGTGTAGACAGCTTGCAAGTTTTTCCGCAAAAGCAGTTGCTTTTGCGGAAAAACTTGCCAGTCTAGACACAGCCCAAGAGTATCCAGCATAACCCAGCCCAAGGAAAGAGAGAAGGTGCCAACTCACCATCATGACTCAGCTTTTTCCCCAAACCCTTATAAGCCCCTCTCTGAGTACAGGCTGAATGGTTGGAGGAGGCAAAACCATGGACACTCACTATACCCCCAGAAATTCCTGAGTTGTATGTGTTTGATAACTTACCTGATTCCCTCTCCACAGAAGTTGCATTGTGAAGAAGCTGGAGGGGAAGGGGGAGGTAGTGGAAGCTGAGAGTCCATATGGAGGCTTAAAGAATCCTCTGCCTCTTTAGAGCTCAGGTTTGAGGGTCAAATGCTGCCAAGAGAACAGATTTGCCACTTTCCAACATTGGTAATGACAATAAAGGGAATTATATAGCTTTATATATTTTAGATCTGTGATAAGGGAAGCTGCTGTTGATTTGGTGTAAACTCTGACCAATGTAACAGTGAAGTGGATTTTTGGGGGGAAGAGGCAGGGAGTTGAAGGGGGGTATGGGGGAGAGGATTGGGTCTTTTACTAACTGAAATTGCTCTATCCCAATATACATTGCTATTTGAGTACCATTTTGTTTGACATATTGTACAGTATCTTCCGTCCAATGATCCCACAGTATTGTACTAATGAGAGGACAAATTCATTAATAATACCTTTGTGAAACAGAGAAGTATTATCATCCAATTTTACAAAGGAATTGAGGCACAATGAAGTTAAGTGATCTGTCCCTATCACATAGGAAATCTGTTCCTGGTTCTGCAACAGAACACACATTGCTTAAGCCACACAACCAACCTTTCTTTTTAAAAGTATTTCCTATAGGAAAATATTGCTTATTTTGCTCAATAATTTCCATTATTTACCTATAGGTTTTAGATCTGGCAAATGTGTGTGTGGGAACAATAAAAATTGAAATAGCTATAGAGTATAAGGAAAACAGTTTGCAAACATTTCCCTTCAATAAAGCTCACTTTCAGTTTTTCTAAATTCTTCTGTTCCCTTTTTACCCCTATTACTCTTTGTTCCCTATTAACATCAGCCAAAACATGTGAAATATGTGCTCTGTGGTCTCTGTGCATCTGGATCTCTGTACACCAATCTGTGCAAGATAAACTAGCTCTGAGACTCTGGAGCAAGTTTTCAAAGAAAAACAACAAAGACTGGGCATAACTAGTCAAAGATCTTCTGAGCTGAATAGAAAGACCTGTCAAGACAACAATATATGAACTCAAGCAAACCTTCTCAGGTGGGGAGAATTTTCCACTTGCACATTTTCCGCTTACTTTTCACATGTGCAGATGACTGCAGCAATGAATCAAATCCAGAGTATATTATCGGCTGCTACTGACTAAGCTCCTGACCAGTGAGATAATGCTTCCTATAGTGTGTGGGAAAGAATCTAATACTATGACAGCATGTGTTCTTCCTTCCTTCCTTCCTTCCTTCCCTCCCTCCCTCCCCAGTAGCTTCCTGCATAGTCACTGCAGCCATCCTGTGGTCACCTTGCCTCTCTCGGCGAAGCCCCAGTGACCAAACTTTTTCATTAATAAAGGTATAGGTTCACTAAACGGCTTAATCAAAAAAAGATGTCAGTTGGCATTACTGTGAATCTGCATTATGACTATTCTGATTTCATTTCATGCTTTTTTCTAACAAGCACAGTAAACAGCTCGGCTGTGTCTACACTGCACCCCTTTTCCGGAAAAGGGATGCAGATTAGACACATCTGAATAGCAAAATCCACGGGGTATTTAAATATCCCCCGCGGCATTTGCATTTACATGGCTGCTGCTTTTTTCCGGCTTGGGGATAAGCTGGAGAAAAGCGCCAGTCTAGACGTGATTCTCTGGAAAATACGCCCTTTTCCGGAGGACCTCTTATTCCTACTTTCCAGTAGGAATAAGAGATCCTCCGGAAAAGTCCTTATTTTCCAGAGAATCAGTTCTAGACTGGCGCTTTTCTCCGGCTTATCCCCAAGCCGGAAAAAAGCGGCAGCCATGTAAATGCAAATGCCGCGGGGCATATTTAAATCCTCCACGGATTTTGCTATTCAGATGTGTCTAATCTGCATCCCTTTTCCGGAAAAGGGGTGCAGTGTAGATACAGCCCCTCTGTTTTTATTTAGCATACCCGTTGGCTGGAGGATAAGATATACCAATGCGCATCTTCATCTCACCTAGAAAGTAAACTTTGTTTCTGTGTCTAGGTTAGCAGGATGCATATGTTCCTTTTCTTTCTTTTCTGCAAAGCAAAAAAGGACATGTGGACAAGGGGAAGAGAAAGTTCCCGGCCGAAAAGGAAAGTCACTGGATACTTATGTCACTGAGTCAGCAGAATCCCCTTCACCTTCTCAGTGACCTACTGGAAGAACTGTGCAGAAACAGAAATACAATCTTAATTTGTAAAGGAAAAGACAAACATCATCTTAAAAACACCTCTGAGGATGCCAGCCCATTGGATGACTTCATTGTAGCTGTTGGGCACTCAAAGGGCAAAGTTTTCATGGGGTGAGGGTGGATATAAAAATATACATATATAGTTCCCTCCTCCTTTCCATGGCCTTTTTGTCACGGTCAGGACTGTTCCCCACTCTGGCACTCCAAGTGCAGAAGATGGGGGCTCGCAGGAGACCTTAAATACCTTTCTTCTAGGCTTTGCTTACAAAAACTCCCCAGAGTCACAGATGCCCTGGCTCTGAGAAAAAAACAAAAGCTGCCACCATCAAGTGATTTAACCCTGAAAAAAAACAGGACAGAACACTTGAATTCCTTCCCTGGGTTACCCCAAGCTCTTTTGTCCCAAGAGAGCTTGAAAAAAAGAAAAGAGAAAACAAGTTGCAGTCTGGTAGCTGACTGCTCAGTCTTAGGCAGGCAGACACACACACAGACAGACCTCCTGTTGCTTTCCAGGACACAAGAATCAAAACATCGCCTTAAAAAAAAGTGATTTTATTAATAAAACAAAAAGACATACTTGAGAAAGCATACTTGATTGCTAGATGTTACAGAGCAACTGAGTAAAACAAATTAAACCACAGAGAACATCTCTTAGATAGTGAATGTGGGAGGGAAGGCATAGGTTCACACAGAGTTTAACCAAACAAACAAAACAAAGAAAAATACCCTGATCACGATTAAATTCACTTTCTTCTTTTACTCACAATCCATGCTGATCTGTACTTCAAGGCCGAGTTCACTCCCATGTCCAATATTTCCTATAAGCATGGTAATTCTGAGTACTGCAGCTGCTCTCTCCAGCCCTTAATTTAGAATCACACAAAGAGAAACTGCTGTCGGTATATATTTACAATTTAAATTTCAGCACTGTATCCCACTGGTTCTTCTGGCTCCTTTCCAACAACACCTTTAGCTACCTGAGTTTAACTGTTTAGAAGGCTAACACACCTCCTATCCATCACAGTCACCAAAACCATTTCAAAGAACTTAAACTCAGTATATTTCATAGATAGTAATCCCACTCCAAATTGGCAAGCAGGTGACATTGTTGATCCACACCTCCCCTGAAAAGCTAAGAACAGTAATAACTGCAGCTTGTAGTCATCCATAATGTGCTAGAGTCTGTACAAGCCCTTTGGGCTATCATGATGAATATAAGAAACCTGGAAACCAACATGGTCATGTTTACAGTCCAATATGGCTATCATTGTCACATCCTATTTATAATATGCATTTGTAAACACAACAGTTTAACCTAGATGGTAAGCTCCATGGGGATAAGGGCCATCTTTTACTTCTTTGACTGTAGAGCACCCAGCATACTGGGGTCTTTGTAGACCCAGCCATAATGCAAAATAAATAATCAAGAATATATGTTGCTCCCTTGCTCCCCCTTGGGCTTTTTGTTTGTCTCTCTTTAGATAATAAACTCCTCAGGGAAAGGATTGTGCCTTCTTATATGCTTGAAATACACTCAACAGAGCACTAAAGCTGTCAGAAGTAAGTAATAATTTATTTCACTTGTAGCAAAGAAGCTGATCAATATTCCTCTTATTTGGGTTTTCAGCAAAGCTTCTCTCTCTTGAAGTGACTACAGCAGTGGTCCCCAACGCGGCGCCCACCGGGGCATTTGTGTGCGCCCGCCGACAACCTGGGCCGGCCCCGCCCACCCCACCCCCGGCCCGCAGTGCACTGGAGGCGCCGGCCCCAGGCGCGCGACACACACCGGCGCCTGGTGCACGGCGCTCAGGCAGCCCCAGCCCCGGGACACATGCGGGCGCGTGGCACCGGTGCTGGTCCCAGGCGTGCGGCTCGGGCGGCGGCGCCGGCCCTGGGCCCATGGCATAAGGTGCTCAGGCGGCCCCGGCCCTGGGGCACATGCCGGTGCCGGGTGCAAGGGCATCCCCGCCCCTGGCGTGCCCCAGGACGCGCGGCCCCGCCCCCGGGTGCCCAGTGCGTGAGTGGTCCCACCCCCCAGGCGCCCGGCGCGTGAGTGGCCCCGCCCCTGGGAGCCTGGGAGCCTCTAAAGGTTGGGGACCACTGGACTACAGCGAAGTACACACTATGGCTACGTCTAGACTGGCATGATTTTCCGCAAATGCTTTTAATGGAAAAGTTTTTCTGTTAAAAGCATTTGCGGAAAAGAGTGTCTAGATTGGCATGGGCACTTTTCCGCAAAAGCACTTTTTGTGGAAAAGCATCTGTGCCAAGCTAGACGCGTTTTTGCGCAAGAAAGCCCCAATCGCCATTTTCGCGATGGAGAGACTCATGGTCATGGCAAACAGTGAAAGCATGGGGGACAAACATTTGAGGGGGACTAAAAATGTATACTGTGCTTGGTACTACAGAGAACATACCTCTACATCAGGATCACACTGAAAGGGTGCATCTACACTGCACCATTATTTTGAAAAAACAATGAGAGTGCATACACAGCCATTCCATTATTTTGAAAAAAATTTGAAATAACGTACAGCTTATTTAGAAATCTGTAAGCCTCATTCTACAAGGAATAACACCTATTCCAAAATAGCTATTTTCAAATATGGCATATGTGGATGCCCCACTTCTGTTATTTCCAAATAGGGTTGCCAGATGGTTGAAACAAAAATACCGAACGCCACCTCCCCCCTCCAAAAAAAAACACCAGGAAAAAATTCTGTTGAAGGGGGAAAAAAAGGGGGAGAGGGGGAGACCAAAATTGTTCAGAAAGAAAAAGACTCCAAGACTTATTAAGCAAAAAAATTTTAAAAAATAAAACAGCATTAAAACAGCATGTCCCCTTTAAGAGTGAGTGCAGGGATAGGAACAGGGGTGCAGTTGAGCACTAAGCATTGCTTCCCCTTGATTGGCAGCCATTTTGTGCCGGCAGCCTTGCGGAACCAGGTAAGCATGGGGGTTGGGGTCGGCGGGCTAGGGGTGTTGGGAGCGGGGGGGGCCCTCAGGGTCGAGGGGGAGGCTGGGCACTGAGTGTTTGTAGGGTTGCATTTTCGTCTCTGGCCGGGAAAAAAAATCAGAAAATACCAGACATTTTAGGTGTCCTGTATTCTCTGATTTTTTTTACCAGACAGGAGGCAAAAATACTGGACTGTCCGGGTGAATACCGGACACCTGGCAACCCTATTTCTAAATAGCCCCTCACCAGGGCCATTCTAAGTTATTCCTCTCCAGGGCCTCCTGGGGCTCTACATTGAGATAGCACATCTACATTAGGGAAGCCTGCCTTGGACTAATTTTGAGGCTTCCCTGCAATGCAGACATGCTATTTCTAAATAAGCTATTTTGGATTAACTATTCAGGAATAGCTTATTTCGAAATACGCGTGTAATGTAGACACACCTAAACACAATCTATGTGGCCTATGTGATAAGTACCTTCAGTACTTTTGGCTTTTTTCATCTGAGAATTAGCCATATTGTCTGTGGCTACAAACTACGTTTGGAGCTAGTCATCACTAATTGGCTACAGACCCAGCTAAAATTTGACCCTATGAGCCTAATCAACCAGGGAAATGGGTGTACCCAATTTCCACTAAACTCAATGTGAGTCATATGCACACATCTCCTAGTATATATTCTTACCAATCCAGTTAGGTCCTTTTCTTTCTACATGTTTCTCTTCCAGCCTGAGAGTTACACCCAACTAAACATAGCTGTAAACAGTGGGCCCAATTCAGTGGTGAGGTGTCAGGAGTAAGGGAAAGGGCAAACTGCTTAATGCTAAGGTAGGTGTGAGGTCCATTAAGTATTTCAGATTTACACCAGAGAAAATGACAGCAGAATAAATGTAAGGGAATATAAACTGGTATAAGCTATCCTAATGGACAGATGAGGAAAAAGTTAGATGTACACCAAATTTGAGTCCATCTCATCTTGCCTATGAGTTTAGCTCCCTACATTTCTTTCACTCTGGCTGGCTTAGATTCAAATGAAGTGGACTCCCAATTTATTCATAAGAAAACCAGTAGCTGGAGGCCATGTAGTACATTTGTACTATGGGCTTGATTGGTTCTACATTGGTGCTAATCAGTGACTCCACTGAAGTCAAGCTGGTGTAAGTGGAGAATTAGGCCCCCTGTCACCCTTAGATTTGCCAAGTATCATGAGTCTGACATATCCAGAATATGCTCAGACAACCTTACCTGTAACCTTAGATACATTAATGTTACTTTCTTTATGGAAGCTTCCGGAAGTGGGAATTAACCACAATTTGTCTCCAGGTTTGGGGATAATATCACCTTTCTAAGCTAGCACCATTGCACCATACACAGCAGCCAATTAACAGGCCTTTTTAGAAGTAAAGTGGATTTCGGTCTTGTCATGCTACAAATTACAAAAAGGTAATGTCATCTTTCAGATGGACTGGCAACTGTTTTCAAAGCACAGTGAATTTTTTTCAGATTTTTTATAACACAATCATGAATGCCATTAAAATATATGCACAGACTACTTCTAATGTTAAGAATGCTGTATGTTAAGAATGCTGCCAACTCTGTTTACTGATTGTAAACAATATAGATTATTGTTTATAAAATAAATAAATTTAATAAAGAATAAATAAAGGACACAGACTACTCGCACTGCCCTGAAGGGAGCTTTTGCATGTATTTATTCCATTACAGCTTAAGTTGGAGAACATAAAAAGCTTTACAGTGATTTTGCCTAGATATTTAAAATTGAACTGTTAATAAATACATCAGTTACAAATGTAATCCACCTGAATTGTGCACAGTGTCTGAAGCATCTGCACTAGTTAGTCTGTGATAAATTACAGTATCAATGTGGTCAGTTTATAGTTTCACAAATTTGTCAAGGGTTTATTCACCACTAACAAACACTTAAAGAGCAAAGCATGAGGTTGCTGCAATAAATTAGCTCACCGAAAAATACTGCATTTGTTTGAAATGTGCTCCAGTTATGGAAAAATAGAAGTAGGAGAATGTATTTACTAAAATATTTTAAGAAGATTGGCCATGTATTCCGCAATGGCTAAAATACTACTTTTGGTTCCCCCATTATCCTTCCCCCCTCATTATTTTGTTTGCTTTGGCTAAATAAATGGTAGTTAAAATGAAATAGGAGAAAATGTGCATTTGTCTCTGCCTCTACTTGCTGTATAAATGCTGGTAACTTATGAAGCTGAGCGCACCTCTAAAATACAAAACAAAATACTGATTCCCGAGTCTGATCGATTTACTCTAGCAGCTCTTAGTAAGATACGTTCCTTAAGCCAGAAGGAATGATGTGACATCAGTGGGACTGAGATGTTTTCTGAGTGCAGAATATGACCCAAAAAGTCTGTGGGCTAAATTTTGTTCTTAGTCATACTGGTATAAATTTGTGGAATTATTCTACATGTACACTGATTTGACTGAAAGCAGAATTTGGTCCCTCTAGACGTACGTGCTATCCTAGCCTCCTGCCTTTGGTTATAATGCAACAGGATCTGCACACCCTTAAATTTAAAAAATTATGTTCTTAGAAATTTAGGGCTACATTTTGCTATCATACCACACATAAATGACCTTTCAATGTACTGTGAGTTCAGTGCACAGATAAAAGGCAGGATATTACCCCTTAAAGACAGATTAATTAAGGGACTCATATAGTTACTTTCATGGTACCATTAGAATAGAATATAAGTAAGAATTTCTCCTCTTTTCTTATGCTTTTATAACTGTACCAAAATCATGTCATTGAGAGAATCTCAACCTAAGAAAGAAATAACTCGCTATCCAACTTCTGGTGTTCATTCAAGTAACAAATGCTAGGTGTCACTATACAGACACAAAGCAAATCAACCCAGTGCCCAGTTTAAGCTCTATGCTTGTAAACTGCAAAGAATCTGTGGAGCAGTCACTGCTATCAATGTTGTAAAGAATGAAAGGCAATAAGCTACTGATGAACAACGGATATCCAAAGGTACTGAGAGCAACTACTTTGATACCTAACCAAACAGCACAGGAGATGTACAGCTTTCATGTGTATCATTTATTCTTTTAGCAGTTGAAATCCCATCAGCTATTTATTTACAAAGAATTTCACTGTGTATGGAATTCACATTAGCTTACTGCACAACAGTTTTTATTCATTGAACAGGTATGATGAGCGATGTTTCAGTATTGTTTAGCTTTAGCAGTTCATATGTTGAGCAAACAGGGTTATTCTTTTGACAATTATTCCTTTGAGTTGGTTTCAAGATATAAAGAGTTTTATAAACTGTGCTGTAGGATTTAAGGTTCTTTCTCATGTCATTATTTAGTAGATTTCCATCTGTTGATAACTTTGCGAGTAAGGCTTGTATTTTCATTTAATTTGGTACATTCATAATAATTTAGTTCTGAAGATATATTGGAAGGAAAACATCACAGCATGCTTCCTTAGGAAACAAGGGACAGAGAACCGGAAACCAGACAGAAATGTCTTTGTTACAAAAAAAAAAAAAAAATCAATCATCTGGCTGTGATTATGCAAATAAGGTATAAAAGAAATTCTACTCATTAAGACCAGATTCTGCTCTCATTTTGCCAGGGTAAATGGTGAATGCACACTTTGGCCTAATACTATCATTCCCTGTTTGAATGAAATAGTAAAAATGTCTTCATGGTGTCTGTAGCACTATTGATTTGTGTGTGTGTGTGTGTGCGCGCGCGCGCACGTGCTATGATATAAGGTACATTTCAAACCTTGGTTGGATGTTTGTGGAATATTTTCATAAATTTAAGGTCACAGTAATTACCCAAAACTAACCAGGCAGCATTTTCATGAAATATCACTAAATTAAAATGCAAAAGGGAAAAAATTACACACCTTATTAGCTTCCTCACTAGAAATGTAGTATAAATACTGTCCTAGATAAGGTATTCAAATGCATAAACAATTGTATAATTGTAGTATGAGATAAAATGAACATTTCAATATGTGCATCTGGTTCTTGTACTGGTTCAGGCCCTATCTAGCATATACTTGCACCCTACTTAGCGTTAAGCATGTGCAGAAGTGTTTGCATTTACAGGAACTGAAGCATTACCTGTGCATATGAAAAATAATTCTAATGTACATAAATCATTTTTTCTTTAACCTCAAAGCTTTTCTTATAATTAGACGGCAGTATATATTTAGGAGCAAAATGCAAAATCTTATTTGTTGAGCTGAAGAATTAACCAATCTTTAAGTGTATCAGCAAGTAAAAGATCAATATCTAATATCTGCATGTATACACAACACAAATTCTAATCCATTCAACCAACTAGCATTCTGGTCAAGCTAAAATGTAAATAGTCCAGTCCTACAATCCTTGTTCACTCAAAACATCCACTGAATTCACTGGGGAAGAGATTATTTGACTAAAAATTCATGATTGCATCACTAGTTTCTAAATAGTGTGGAATCAGATCAACTGTGTAAAACATCAAACAAACCATGAACTCCCTGGATTCTGTCTGCCAAAATTATGTCTTATAGTAGAATCTACTACTTTTTTTAGAAGTAGCAATAAGATATAAGAATTTTACTGTTAGGACCCTGCTCAATAAGGTATTTTAATAAAACATAAAGATTCTTCTACTGCAGTTCTTTGATGTGATGTCTTTCTAGAATGAATACTTATAAACAATTCTTTTCCATAATCAAGTGACAATTCCAGACTGAATTAGCAATAGCAAAAACACCGCATTTATTTTTAGAAAATGGTTTCTTATTAATTTAAACAAATTTTCTGTATCCTTTTGTTGGATGTCTACATATAAAATATATGAAATAAATGCAAGTGCACTTTTTTAATACAACATGCTTGTCCAGAAGGTTTGCTCTTTTTTTCTGAATAACATGACAAAAAGTCTGCTTCAGCATCCCATGATATCAATTTTCTCCTCTTTATATGCTGCTCCATAAACAATTGTTCTCTAAAGATTCAGAATCCAAACAAAAGTATGTGGCATCAGTATGAACTATAATTCATCAGTAAGTTATTAATTATGACATTCATCTACCTGAAATAAATAGATCATTCTCTCAATTAAAAGATAAGGAAATGTCACCATCATTCTAATACATGAGTATAATCAGCCTGTGTAGCAAACTCTTTTTCTTGTTCTCCTGTGAGAGCCTTTTCTATGCTGGAATAGTCCCTTACCACAAGCTACTGGACATAAAATGAAATATGTAAACGGAATGAAGCCAGTTTCAAAGAATTCACATTTGGTTTAGGTTCACTGATTTTCATTGATTTGCACTTAAAGAACAGTAAACTACAAAATGTTTTCCCTAAAACTTAGTGGTACCCACAGTCATGTCAATCTGTCATGAACTGAACAGTTTTGCTTCCTGTTTAGTATAATTTAAAACTTCTCATAAAAAAGTAGAGCATTGTCTTTTCCACAAAGTTTCACTTCTTTCAGCCATGGAGTGTATGAAAACTTCAATTCTGCTGTACTATGGTAAATTGACTTTCCCCCTGTGTTCCAAATATGAACATGTGGCAGGCATTTAAAATTTAAATGCTTAAATACTTTAAAGCTGGTCTCTGTTAAATCATTCGTTGTGGTTGCAAATTCTTGGGGCAGCAGTGCTATGTCTTCTTTAAAGAGTCTATTGAACCAAAACCGAAAGGATGAAATTCAGATGATCTCCTTACACTTTTCTAACATATGAACTGTTAAGTTTAGCATCAAAAGTAAACTGAATTCTTTTAAATTATGTAGCCAGCAGCATTCACAACCGATATCCAGAAGAGAGAAGAAAATGAATGGCAGAAGCAGCAGCTCCTCGTGTATATGTACAAGAGCAACACTATTAAATATTCCATTACAAACCTCTGTTATCAGGGATTTATATAACTCCAGGGCAAAAGTTCTTTTCCAGATTGGGAACTGGCTCACATTATCCCAAAGATTATCCTATTTTAGCAACTTTTCTTTAATTTGCTTGGCTGCTAACCAGTGCCAAGGAGTGAATTCTTCCCACATGAAGCACAGTAAAGATTAGAGTGGTTATAACCAGCAGTGGCTCTATATCAACATTTCAAGAGGGGCACCTCAGCTGGCTAATGCATGCATACCTTTTGAAGGTGCCCCTAGTCTGGGGCTGTAACTGTGGAGCAGGCTGCTCAGATAAAAGCAGGCCCAGCTCCCACCTATGGAGTGGTGTAGGCCTCTGGCTGGATGTGTGCCATGCAATGATGAAGGGGCCCTAGACCAGCTGATGGAGATGCCCCACTGGAACTGAACACAGCCCCTACCCACAGTTGAGCTGGCTGCCCCCCACACCAAGTCCACTCACAGCACAAGGGGGCTGTCTGGCTCTCCAGCTTTGTCAGGCTTCTCTGGTAGAGTGAGCACAAAAGGCAGGAGGACACCTTTGGCCTCAAAGGGGGCCTTGAGCAGCTCTGCATCGAAGCTACCTGGCAGTCCTCCATCAGCTTCCACCTCGCCATCCTGGGCTAGGTTGAAGCGCAAAGAGCCAGCCCGGTTAACACAGTAGATGGTGCTGCCCAGTGCGGCGCAGCGGAAGGGCTGCAGGGGGTTGCCGCTGGGCCGCAAAGAGGCACACTGGCTCCAGCGCTTGGCCACAGTGTTGTAGCGGAAGACCTCGACCCCACCAGCCTGGCCCTGCTCGCCACGTCCACTGTTCAGGTCAAAGCGGTAGATGAAGCTCTTGAAGGCCACCATGTCGGCAGAGCGGCGACGGCTGCTGTTGTAGGGGCATTCTTGCCACTCGTCCCGCCGAGGGTCGTACTTGAGCAGGCGGTAGAAGAGGGAGCCACCCGACACATAGATCTCCCCATTGCAGGTAGTGGCTTCATGTGCCACAGCGAAGGCACCCTTGGGCAGTGGGGCCACTGAGCTCCAGCGGTCAGCCCGCGGGTCGTACCTCTCCACCGTGAAGAGGCACTCGCCCCCGACAGCATAAAGGTAGCCGTCCAGGGCCAGCAGCTTGAGCTGTGAGCGGGGCTGGCCCAATGGCCGCACCTGGCTCCATGTGTCAGTGAGCGGGTTGTAGCAGAACACCTTGTCGGAGAGACGGGCGCGCTGCTCCCCCGATGATGACGTGATGCCTCCAGCCAAGAAGAGATAGTTGTAGAGGACGCACATGGCACAGCCCTTGGCATTGGCCTCTTCCGGCAGACGGGTCAGCACCCTCCACTCCTTGGCCGCCTCTTGGTAGCAGTAGATCAGGTAGCTGCTCTCCTCCAGCGACACCACGGAGGAGGGGCTCTGCGGCCGGCTGCTCTCCCGGCTCTGCGGCCGGCTGCTGCCCGCGCTCAGCCTCTCGAAGGCGTCGCTGACCTCGGCCACCAGCAGGCAGCGCTTGCCGGCCTCCAGGCGGCGCTGCAGGATGAGGTCCCGCTCGGCGCCGCTCAGGCGGCCGTAGACCGCGGGCTCCCGCAGCACCTGCAGGTAGTGGTCGCTCATGAAGCGGTAGGCGGCCTCCCGCAGCTCCGCCAGCCGCTGCTTCTTGGCCAGGCACAGCAGCTGGTAGCAGTTGTCGAGGCGCAGCTGGGCGCGCATGGCCTCGGCCGCGCAGTGCAGGGCGCAGGGCATCTGCAGCACGCGGGCGCCGCTCACCACCTCGGCCAGGTTGTCGTGGCGCACCTCGCCCATGCGGGCCGTGTAGACGTAGTCGATGAGCAGGCGCAGCGCCCCGTAGCTCACCCCCTTCACCCGCAGGATATCTCGCGACGAGCGCGCGCGGAAATAGTCGCTCTTGGCCGCCAGCACCGACTTGTGGGCGCGGATGTGCCGGCCGGACACTTCGATCACCAGGTCCGGCTCCTCCGAGAGCGGCGGCGGGCTCCTGGGCTGCGCTCCAGCCTGGGGGCAGTAAGTGCCAGGCGGCGGCCGGGCGATGTCGCCGCCTCCTCCCGCCTCCCCCTCCTCGGCCGTCGCGTTGTTAATCTCCCACTGGCTCTGCACTACCCGGCTGCAGGGGGAGGCGGCTCCGGGATCCTGCTGCGGGGCTTTGTCCCCCCCGGGCGAGCTGAAGCACAAGGAGGAGCTGAAACCGCAGGGAGCTTGCAACTGCAGCGCGGCGCTTTCCCCACCCCCGTTTTCCTCTTCCTCCGCTGCCGCGCTCCCTTCCCCGGAGCCGGGGGGCTGCTGGCTGCCGTTGCTGCTCTCCGCTTCCCCCGGAGCTTTTCCAGGGACCCCCGGCTGCTGCTCCGCCTCTCCGCAGAGCCGCGTGGGGCAGGTCTTTTTTGCCTCACCCATATTCCCATCACCTGGGTAAATGACACAGGATAGGACCGGGCTCTCCATGGCTCTAGTAGAGGTTGGACCTGGCTGATCTCCCCCCCACCCCAATAAAAAAACCACTCCCAGCTCCGCGGCACAGTCAGCCTCCTCTTCACCCCCCCCCTCCCTTTTTACTTTTTTTTTCTTAGTGGTTTAAGGTTGAACGTTACTGTGAATTTTTCTTGCTCAACTCTCCTTCTTGGCACATGGTCAATTTCCGCCTTATTTCCAACCGTGGACTCTTCTCACATGCTGACAGCAGAAAGGGGTGTGGCGGCAGCCCGTCCTTGCAGCTACTCGCTGCTGAACTTTTGAACTTGTCCAATTTCAACATTGTATAGATATCTATAACCATAGTGTGTTTGCTACAGCTTGATTGCTCAGATTTTCGCTGGGTGGCATTGACCGATTAATTAATGAAGTATACAGCGTGGAATTGGGGGGTGGAGAGTCCTAGAACAATTTAATTTTTTATGAGCCATTTCTAGTTTTTTTCAGTGACATATGTTCCTTGACAAGTTACAAATCACTCAGTTGTTTGTAACAGTTTTGATTTACCTCAATGGTTGGTTTGCCTGCATGCTTCTCCCAAAATTATTTACACAGGTCAGTTTAACTAATTGCACTGATTTATTTCAGAGAAAAGATTATTTTTCTGGGACTTTCAGCTCTGAAATTGGCAACAAAAGGGTCAACTAAATATGCTGGTGTAAATACAACTATTGCCCCACATCTGAAGCTGTTGTGCTGGATGGCATCCGTTTGTGTTGTTTGTTCAACAGACTATGCTGAGGAAATGTGATCCTTTAAGATTAAAGTCTGAAATATAATGCTGGTAATAATGTATTCACTTTCAACAACTATTTTAGGGGAAGATACTAATTGCAGTTCTGAACATTTTTAAAACCAGTCAAGATTTCCTTGGAAATGATAGGCTCCTTGAGCTTCAGGAAAGTTTCTTCAGTTCACTGTTTCTCACAGGATCCTATGTATTTCCCATTCCTGTTTAAAAGAAAATGTAAAGAGTTGATCAGTTTTAAACAAAATAATTTTAAGTTTGTGGTTTTTATAAGAGTTTATTCCAGAGGAGTTTTGTACTAGTATAATCAAGATTCCTTTAATGATGGATACTGCATCCTGAAATTTAATTATGAAATTGACTAAAATGATGTTAATGCAAACCACAACCCTTACAAAATAAATACTGAAGAATGTTTGATACAGTTATGAAAACAAACAAAAAAAACCCAGTAAACTGGCAAATGTGTCACTGAGGGCACATCTACACAGCAGGGTTAAATTCGAAATAAGCTATGCAACTTGAATGAGCTATGTCAATTGCGTGGCTTAAGTCAAAATAGCTTATTTCAACTTTGGGCACATCTACACAGCACTTACTTTGAAACAGAGCACTCTTCCCCCAACTTCCCTTACTCGTCATACAATGAGGATTATAGAAGTCAGAGTAAGAAGCCCATTATTTTGATTTTTTTTTAAAATAATGGGCTTGCTGTGTAGATGCGCATTACATTATTTCGGAATAACTGACATTATTCCAAAATAACGCTGCTGTGTAGACATACCCTGACTGATGTGGTTTGCTGTATAGTCCCATACATGGATGTAATACATGACATGATACAGTCTGGAAATGTTTAGGCCTCTTGCTCATAAGAAGTGATTACGGTCACAGTAAATAGGTCAGTACATGAAGTTTACAATAGGAAACTGGAGGTCTACAGACTATGGTTGAAAGATTAGATTTCTGAAATAACCACCAAGATTTTTTAAAATCTTTCTGTTATATAAATGTATGATTTTAATAACAGCTTGAGTTTTTTTAAAAGGACTTTCCTAGGTTTTATATTCCAATTACTAATAATTATCACATTCTCAATAAGCTGCCTGTATATAATATTATATGGAACTGCATAGTTTATAACCAACTATTCATTATAATTTCAATTTAACCACTTTCTGATTTCTGTATATATGCTCATTTCTGCCCAAAATGTTCCACATGGTTTCCTGACAGCAGATTATTTATTTATGGATTTGGTAAATTTTGAGGTAACTCAAAAAAGGCATTTTGGAAACAGGAGTTTGAAAACTATTTTAATGTTAGACAAATCTAACTTACTTTGACTTTCTTGAAAATGTCATAATTCAAATACCACTTTGCCCAGATACTCCAAGTATGAGGTTTATATCTGGCAAACCCAAACTGGGCTGGATAATGCTTGTTTACATGACTAGATTCATTCATTTTAATAAGACTATTTGTGTGAATAAAGACTATCATGATTATAAGAGTTTGTAGCACTGGGCTTTCATTTTATTCTGGAAAATTAATATTGGGATTATTAAAAATAGGAAATTAATATTGTAATTATTTGCTGTGAATATTTGAACTTCTCAGAAGTCCATAAGGCTTTAATGTAACTTGTATGTTTTAATAAAATTTATAGCTTTCTAGTATGGATATTTTGAAGTCTGGTGTTGAACTGGCTAAGCTCATGGAATTTATGAATATAGACTGCACAGATTTCTTGAAGTTCAGAGTTCAACCAGATAGACTGGACTTTATTGCCTTCTGAAGCTCATCTAGGCAACTTGTCTCTGTAATTTCAATTAAAGAAGAGGATAAACAGTTCAGCTTCTGCTGATCCTTAAGTCCCTGGGAATTGGAATTAAGTGGGTCTTTTCTTCTTCTCTCTCTACTCAGAAACACACTAGATGCTTCCCTTCTCTTCCCTTTAGAAGCAACAGATCCAATATATGTCTCGTCAATCTGGAGTGTAGTCCCAGATTTGCTCTAATACTCTTCACCCATTGAGAAATCTGGGGAGCAGCAGCCAATCTCAGCTGATCTGGACTGCTGCTGTTTCTCCTCAGCTGTCCCTTCACTGGAGAAGTGACATTGGTGAATAAATGTAAGACATGATGACACATTTGTAATTCATTGTGAGCAGGGCATTTGATAATATGCTTCTATATATTCTTCAATCTTCACAATATGAAATTCATTAAGTAGTTCTGCTTTCTAACCTGTCCCAGCATAGCCATGATACTAAATCATATTTCTGTTCTATACCTTTCACAAAGTCCTTACAACTGGCTTCATTCAAACAGTTTCTGTAACTGACACCTCCCAAATAGGCAAAGATCATATAGTGATTATACAGTTAAAAAACTCTGGAAAATATACTCTTGAAAAGTAAGGCAGTTTTGAGAGGCGGGGGAGCTCTGACAACAACATAACTGTCAATGGAGTACAATGAGTGATGTAAATACAGTAAAACTCCAATTGTCCGGCATCCAGTGGTCCGGCACTCCTGATAGTCCAGCACCAACTGGAACCCGGAAGTGCTCCAGCCAGCCGGACAACTGGAGCTCCTGTGAGCCCCATGTGCGCTCACTGGCTGGGAAAGAGAAGGGGAGGACAGGGGATTATACCCCTGTGACAGGTCTGCTAGGACCCGCACTGCGTCTAGCCGGGGGGTGGTCAGCGGGGAACAGAGCAGCAAGGGGTAAACCCGCCACTGTTTTGCAGGGAGGTGGGGGAAGCTCCGCACAGCCGCCTGCTACAGGCCACCTGGAGCTGCAAGTGACGGCGGAGGAGAGGGGGAAGAGGCGAGGCGAGGGGTGGCGCTGCAGGACCAACCCAGCAGCACCCCAGCTGCTCTGCCCCGCCGCTTCCCCAAGTCCGCCGCCGCCGCTTGCAGCTCCAGCTGGGCTGTCACTGGTGGCTGCGCGGGGCTTCCCCCGCCTCCTTGCAAAATGGCGGCAGGTTCACCCAGTGCGGGTCCCGGCAGACCTGTCACAGCCCTCCAGCCGGAGTACCTCCTGATGCTCCGGCATACCCAGTAATCCGGCACCCCCTGGATCCCAAAGGTGCCGGATTTTTGGAAGTCTACTGTACACGAGTAGAGTATTTTCCCCTGGATATGCCCTCCAAATACTGCCCCTTTATAGGTTCCTGCAGAGATCTGGGACACCAGCCCTTGTCTTGACAAGTCCGAGTGCACCATGGCTTAGGCAAGTACTATCGTCTCTTGAGCTGTTAAGGGTGAAATGGCCTTAACACCTTGCTGGGTCCTAGTACTGACTATGCCAATTGCCTTCAATCCCACAAACCACTTAGGACCCCAGACACTCTGTGCCTTTGTCACCCACTTCTCCTAACTTCCCATCCTTTACCTACATCCGCCCTCAGCGGACAAACAGCTAAAGCTTGACCCTTAGCAGTGTCCTCATACTACTACTGCTTAGCAGATTCAATGCAACAGATCCCTTCCCACAGATTTACAGTCACAAGGTCTACTACTAGACATTGCAAGTAAAGAGAGGAAAAGTTAAAAGGCAGAACTAAAAGAATTAACATTGACTTCAAAGCAAGATTATGGGATGAATTTGAAACGTGACCCGATAATGGCTACAAACATCTATATATGGAAAAAATGTGTTTCTGTTTCATACTAATTCTAGTCCAGCCAGAAAAAATTATGACAGAGGTCTAATGCCACTTGCTGAGACAATTAAAAAGATGAAGAACCTTCAACCTTAAGGGTGCATCTACACTGCACTCTTATTTTGAGATAACTAATATTATTTCAAAATAACAATGCGAGCATCTAAACAGTCATTCTATTATTTCAAAATAATTTTGAAACAACAGATGGCTTATTCCAAAATCTGCAAACCTCATTCTATGAGGAATAACTCCTATTCTGAAATAGCTATTTTGAAATAAGGCGTATATGGATGCCCCACATCTGCTATTTCCAAATAGCCCCTCACCAGGGCCAATCTAAGTTATTCCTCCCCAGTACCTCCTGGGTCTCTAAATCGAGATAGCACATCTACATTAGGGAAGCCTGCCTCAGACTAATTTTGATGCTTCCCTGCAGCATAGACGTGCTATTTCGAAATAAGCTATTTTGGAATAACTATTCTAGAACAGCTTATTTTGAAATAAGTGCGCAGTATAGATGTACCCTAAGATGAACCCTAAATCTTTCACACAGATGCACATGTTTACCTGAAATATTCAGTTCACTGTTGAATCCTTGTTAAAGAAGCAGCACCTACAAAAGTGTTAGCAACCACTGTGGGAGTTTAAAAAACAAAAAAAAATCTTCACTCACCAAACTAAAAGGACTGGCATTTCCAACTTTTGGGAAAATACTGTCTCTAGATGCATGTTATTGAACAAATATTAGTATATTAAAATTTGTACTGATTATGAGAAGGCTATAATGGATAATAACACGTTTTACATAATAGAGAAACTAAAATATTAATAGATTTTAGAGGGACTAGACAGATTAGTCTGATGACTGCTGTTGCGGTGGAAATCTGGCCTACTTAACAACAAAAATGGAATCACAGACAGGTAACAATGAAAAACAATTCAAAAAAGCTACAGGACCTTTCCCTTACTTAGTCAGCATGACTGATTTCAAAATCACAGGGGGCATCTCTACACTGGGAGTTATTTTGAAATAATATTTCAAAACAACAAGGTGAGTATCCACACTGCCAAGACTGTTATTTCGAAATAACGGGCTTGTTATTTCAAAATAATAATTCCTGCTTGTGAAGAGGAATAAGCTTATTTTGAAAGTTATTTTGGGAGTTATTTCAAAAAAACTTATTTTGAAATAACCTGGTAGTGCAGACATAGTCAGGCTGAGCATAGAACAGGAAGCTGAAAAGTGGCTGACAATGCAAAATTGTATTCCACCCTTGTCTTCTAGCATGTAAACTAGAAATCCAAATTTGTGTGTCAAATTGGAACTGATGAAGGAGGAATTTTCACGACAAAATTGTCAAGAATTATGGAAATAACAGAAGACAGCCGAGTTTGTAATTTTGTCAACTTTTAAAAGATCACGAAAGGGTCTCCTTCACAACCCCACTGTTCCCATGGCAGCAGAACGGCAGAGCAAAAGCAAAACCTCTCCTCCTACCCATGGGGAGAGCAAAGCCTGGGGCAGCCAAGGAGGAAAAGTAGAGCTCCTGGTGCACTGACCTTCCCAGTCAGGTCCCAAGGGTGCCAGCCCAGGTGGTTCAACCTGTAATAGGCTATAGAGACTAATCTAGAAATTACATTAAATGGACTCAAACAGTGTTTACTAGCTTAGATTTGGCCTAAGGTGATGTAATGCATGTTAATGGACACTGGAACTTGCCAAGAGCCATGAACTATAGACACATGTTTGGCAGTGACATACTTGTAACATCCTGGACATGCAGACTCACTAACAAACAGAGACAGCTTGATTAAAGAAACACTTGGACTACAAGAGGCAATTTTTAGATGGAAGGAGAGGTCTTGTTCCAAATAAGAGGGAAATGATAATATAGGTAATATTCCTAAACTATAAGAACATATTATATAGGTAATAACTGGTTTTTCATAGCACTCAACTAGATGCATGTTTCCAATTACCTTTTACTTTGTTTTCTCTATTTTTTGTGCAGTGCCAATAAACTTTGATTCGGATGATCTCTTACCTCAATATCCACTCTATGTGGGGATATATGGGCAGTGCGGAGGGAAAGAGGCCATCAGCTAGGGAGCTGGTTACATTTTTGTTTCACAAGCTGAATCAGCTTCAACCCATTCTCCAGAATAAATTAGAGCTGCCCTTGGGCTTCTTAAAATGCTCTATTTTACACGTGGCTTTCAACGGACCACACAGAGACCTGGCAGTGCATATATACTATCTTCCACACTCCAACAGCTCTTTAATGCCAGGGTGGTTGGCATAAGAGCTGACTAGGCCAGCTTTATATCATTAACAATCATCACTGGAGATACTTAAGAGCAGGGTATATAGGCATCTATCAGGAATGATCTGATGGTGCCTGGTCCTGCCATGAGGGCAGGGGATTCGACTTGATCACCTCTCAAGGTCCCTTCCAGTTCTAGCATTCTATGATGCTATGACTGCTGTCCTGTCCTGGTGGAATTCTCAGATTAGGACTGATTCTGGTCTCCTGAGCAACCCAAAGATTTCTGAAAGGGATACAGCAGTTTGGAAAGTTTGAAAGTCACTGGTCTAGGGGAAAGAAGTTTGCAGATCTTTTTCTCTGAGGTGTTTTGCAGGAAAGCTAATGAAAGCCAACGTGGCCATAGAGAGAACAAAAGCATGCAGCTGTCCAGTCTTCCACAGAACTTGTGAGCTACGCTGACAACATCAATCAGGCATATAAATTCTGTGATCAACGTCTCACAAAAGTAATGGTCTCTGCAAATATGCTCCATGTTACTCCTAACTAGGAATGTGAACGACTAGTTGAGTAGTCGACTAGTCATTCCTGCCCTCTTCCCCTTCCCCCCACTCGCTGTCTCTATCAGAAAGAGGCAGCAAGGGGTGGGGGGGGGGAGGGACCAGAAATGACTAGTCAACTGGGGCAAATTGCATCGACCATTCAATTAATAAAAATGTAACATCCCTACTCCTAACCTCTCAGAGAAATTATAGTATTTGCAAACCTTTGTGTTTAGCCTAATTTATAAACCTCTAATTTATAACCCCTGAATTTTCCATTAAGACTTACTTTGCTGAATATTAAGGGGTGGCTTATAATGGAAATTCATTGCTTCACCATTACTTCAGAATCTGTTTAGTAGAGTTCATAGCATTGACTATCCTCTCAAACTGCTTATAAACCTTCTTTGTCATCTCTCCCAGAATTATATTTTCAGAGCTTTTCATATAAATGCATTCTTTCATTCAGTAACTTTTCCATACAATCTTAATAAAGAAAATAAACTGCCATGAAAAAGTCTCCTCTGAGCAAAGACCATGTTTACCAATCGAAGCGCTTCCTCAGCAATTCAAGAGGAAAGGAAAGGGGTTATAGCAAAAACCTGCTCTTCTAACAGGAACATTATCAGAAACATGAACTATGGAATCACTAATAGGGCTTCATTATGAAAGGAAAAAAAGTACTGACTAGACATAATGGCCACGGAAAACACAGGCTTTCTTATGTACCGTGTTAATAGGGATGAAAATTCTTACAAGGAAGATATTTTATTGAGCTCTTTTTCATATACACTCTTCAAAAAATATGTAGGAAGAGCCCGCATCTTCTAAGAGCTCTCACACGATACAAGGAAATAATACACCCACACAACTGAAAAGCTAACAATTTTAAATGCAAATACTGTCTTAATATAATTTAAAAGAAAGAATGTCTAACACAAAGCATATGCAGAAACAGGATTTTATAAAAGACTACAGCCTCTGATGGGAAAGCCCTGGAAAGCCATTTGTGTCACAAGAGTAATATAGAGCAGGGCAAAAAGGCCGAACAATAGAACTGTGAATCTGTTATAGAGCCTTTTATTTGAAATGACCGTAAGCTCCAGAAGTAACTGTCTTGCAGTTGTAGATTTATGATAAGGTCACGATTACTTTTAACCATGTTTACACATGATTACTAAACATGATATGAAGCTGGATGTACTACAGTGAAGTTATAGGGTCACGGTGGATAACAGGGTGGGCAATAAGCAGCCCACAGGCTGGACACAGTTTGCCAGCATTAGCCTGTAGCGAGCCGCCATACACTTTATTTACCTGAGCATTCACAGGTGCGGCCACTCCCAGCTCCCACTGGCCACACATCGCCACTCCCAGCCAATGGGAGCTGTGGGAATGATGCAGATTCTCAGGTAAATAAGGCATGTGATGTCCCAACGGGGATTAACCCTGCGGCTGACCCATGGGCCACTTATTGCCCACTCCTGCTGGATAAGCAACTCAACATGAGCACTCACTGTAATGCTGTGGCAAAAAGGGTTCATGTGACCCATGGATGTATAAACAGAATAGCAAGTATGAGTATGGAGATGATTTTACTTTTGCTCACAGCACTGGTGAGACAGATAATGGGCTATTGGAGATGGTGTAGAAAAGACACACAAAAATCATTTACGGTGCTGGAGAAATGCTTTATAGTGATAGATGTAAAGAGATCAATCTGTTAGGTTTATCAGAAAGCACACAGGTGACTTGATTACCTTGTACAAATAACTTCATGGGGAGAAAATACTAGGCATGAAGGCGCTCTTTAAGCAGCCTTACATAAACCAATGGCAGAAAGCTGAAGTCAGAACAAATTCAAATCAGAAACTAGGCACAAAGTTTTAACCACAAGGGAACAAATTACCAAGGGAAGTGGTGACTTCTCTATCTCTTGATGTCTTCAAATTAAAACTGGTCCTTTCTTGGAAAGTATGATTAGTGAGATATAAGCTATGAGGCTCATTCCAGGGGTAGTGGTGAGATTAAATGGCCTGTACTATCTAACTAGATGAGCTAATGGTCCCATCTAGTCTTAACCTCTATGAACCTACATAGATCAGACCAGTTTATGTTCAGCGTACATCAGTATGCTAGCTATGCTGTGTCATAGAATCATAGAATACTAGGACTGGAAGGGACATCAAGAGGTCATCGAGTCCAGACCCCTGCCCTCATGGCAGGACCAAATTCTGTCTAGACTATCCCTTATAGACATTTATCTAACCTACTCTTAAATATCTCCAGAGATGGAGATTCCATAACCTCCCTGGACAATTTATTCCAGTGTTTAACTACCTTGACAGTTAGGAACTTTTTCCTAATGTCCAACCTAAACCTCCCTTGCTGCAGTTTAAGCCCATTGCTTCTTGTTCTATCCCCAGAGGCCAAGATGAACAAGTTTTCTCCCTCCTCCTTATGACACCCTTTTAGATACCTGAAAACGGCTATCATGTCCCCCCTCAATCTTCTCTTTTCTAAACTAAATAAACCCAATTCTTTCAGCCTTCCTTCATAGGTCATGTTCTCTAGACCTTTAATCATTCTTGTTGCTCTTCTGTGGACCCTCTTCAATTTCTCCATATCTTTCTTGAAATGTGGTGCTCAGAACTGGACACAGTATTCCAACTGAGGCCTAACTAGCGCAGAGTAGAGTGGAAGGATGTCTTCTCGTGTCTTGCTCACAACACACCTGCTAATGCATCCCAGAATCATGTTTGCTTTCTTTGCAACAGCATCACACTGCTGACTCATATTCAGCTTGTGGTCCACTATAACCCCTAGATTCCTTTCCGCTGTACTCCTTTCTAGACAGTCGCTTCCCATTCTGTATGTGTCAGTACGTTAACTGACAGAACATTCAATGTTGGAGTTTTAAAGGTGAACACATAAAGGTGTGCACATAAAATCCTGGGTGGCACTATCCATTAATCAGCTTTAACACCTAACACAATTCCTTGCAACAGTATGAAGGTAGTACTAGTCCGAACTACCTAGTTCGAGCCCCGTGTAGCCGCGCTGCACGGGGTTCGAAGCAGCGGAGATTTAAAAATGGCGGCTCCCCGCTTATGCTAATGAAGCCCGGGAAATTCAAATCCCGGGCTTCATTAGCAAGTGCGGTATGCATACATTACCCCGCTAGTTCGAACTAGCGGGGTAGTGTAGACATACCCTAACATACTAGTGTTTCTCAGTCCTAATTGGGTCCTATATGTGAAATATACCCAGCAAGAAAAAAAGTATAAAAATAAAAATTAAGAAATTTACCAATATGAAATGCTTGCTACAACCAGTCCATTTTTCTTGCCTTCTGAGCATAGGGCATTGCACTTTGTTTAGTTATGAATATATTAAACCAGTGATACTCAGACTGAGACTCATGTGCTACCAGTGCCTTTTCACGGGTCTTCTGTGGCTCTTTGCAGCACATGACAATAAAACACCGGGTCAATTATTAATCGGAAGAAGCTATTAACTAAGCACGGTGCTTTTATTAACAGCCAATTGTAATAGATAAAACAATATTTGGTCAGTCATTTTGCTGTGAGAATATTATAGGAGAGAGAGAGTAAATGATACAATGAATTTACACTCCTGTGTGATTCTTTGGGGGTACTTTTTGATTGACTCCTGAACCACTGAGGCCTATCACTGAATTCAACAAATTTTAATTTTTTTTTTGAAAAGTTCACATTTTTTAAAGACATAAATGGGAAATACTGTATTTCTTAATGTACAAATGAAAATCAAACTGATAATTTGTTTCTGACATAGCACTTCCGTTACATTTTCTCAACAAACATAAGTGTCTTACTGAGCAGCAGGTGGTGATGGAGTCTGGATTTTTTTTTATTAATATTCTTTAATGTCTGAGACACTATTGGGTCATTTGTTTTGCTTGGATTTCTCTTTATGCTGACTTTGCAGCACTGTGTTTTTCTAAAGTGCTCTTCACTTTCTTTTGGCTGAACCTACAGGTGGTAAAAACAACAAAGTGCCTAATGTGTACGCAACTTTTAAGAAAAATTAGTGCCAGAGCAGTATAACAGTTTATTGTTCTTGTCCACTACACTCCCCAGCTGCAGCGAGTATGTTCTGAAGACACTGGGCCAGATCCAAAGCTGCAGTAAAATGGCAATGCTCCATTGACTTCAGTGGAGTTATGCTGATTTACACCAGCTGAGGGTCAGGCCCAGCACATCTTGTGCTAAGATGAGGACAAAAATCACATTTATTGACCTCAGAACAGCAACACATGGTGAAGTCAAAGATAGTGGCCAAATTCAATGGTGTCAGAGAAACCTGCAGACTGTTATCTCTGCTCTCAACAAGAGATGGGACTGTATTCAACAGCAACCATATAAGTGAAATTTAACAAAAATATGAGCTGAGTCCAACTGGCCAACACAACTGTAGGAGAGGGGGAAAAACATCACAAACATTATACTGAAAACTATGTTGTTCACATTACAGTGAAAGTTTAACACATATTAACACAACAATTGTAGGCAAGGTGAAGTGGTAAATAGAGTCTTCCATTAAAATGATAATATTTACAGGGCATGATTTTGTGAGTACAGGCAGTCCCCGAGTTACGCGGATCCGACTTATGTCGGATCCGCAGTTACGAACGGGGCACTTCCTCTCCCTGGTCTCGAGCAGACCAGGGAGAGGAAGCAAAGCGGCGGCGGAACGCGCGGCCAGCTGACAGCCCAGACGCGTCTGGGCTGTCAGCTGGCCGCGCGCTCCGCTCTGCTCCCCCCCCCCCCCCGTCAGAGCAGAGCGGAGCAGAGCAGAGCAGAGCGGCGGAGCGCGCAGCCAGCTGACAGCCCAGACGCGTCTGGGCTGTCAGCTGGCCGCGCGTTCCGCCGCTCTGCTGTGCTCCGCTCTGCTCCCCCTCCCCCTGATCTGCAGGGGAGGGGGAGCTGAGCGGAGCACGTGGCCAGCTGACAGCCCAGATGCGTCTGGGCTGTCAGCTGGCCGCGCGTTCCGCCGCTCTGCTCTACTCTGCTCCCCCTCCTCCTGGTCTGCAAACCATGGGGGGGGGGGGAAGCAGAGCGGAGCACGCGGCCAGCTGACAGCCCAGATGCGTCTGGGCTGTCAGCTGGCCGCGCGTTCCGCCGCTCTGCTCTACTCTGCTCCCCCTCCCCCTGGTCTGCAGACCTGGGGGACGGGGAGCAGAGCAGAGCAAAGCCGCGGAGCCCGAGGGCAGCAGGATAGCCACGGCACGTCTGGGCTGTCCCGCTGCCCGCGTGTTCCGCCGCTTTGCTCCCCGTCCCCCTGGTCTGCAGACCAGGGGGACGGGGAGCAAAGCAGAGCAAAGCCACGGAGCCCGAGGGCAGCAGGATAGCCACGGCGCGTCTGGGCTGTCCCGCTGCCCCCGTGCTCCGCGGCTTTGCTCCGGACGCCTGTGGTACAGCAGCTGGGGCGCTGCCGGTTGGTCCCGTAGCGCCGCTCTGGGTACCACTGGACCAACCCAGCAGCACCCCAGCTGCTCTGCCCCAGGTGTCCCCTAGTCAGCAGCTGCTGAAAATGACCAGTGGCTGACTAAAGGAAGCCCCTGCCCCGGGCTTCCTGGAATCAGCCGCTGATCAGTTTCAGCAGCAGCTGACTTGGGGATGCCTGGGGTTCTTAAGTTGAATCTGTATGTAAGTCAGAACTGGCGTCCAGATTCAGCCACTGTTGAAACTGATCAGTTTCAGCAGCGGCTGAATCTGGACACCAGTTCCGACTTACATACAGATTCAACTTAAGAACAAACCTACAGTCCCTATCTTGTACGTAACCCGGGGACTGCCTGTACTTGGGCCTAAATCCTCAAAGGTATTTCGGTGCTTAGAGTTACTTGCAGAAATATCTTGGAGGATCTGGACCTTGATGAGTATCATTCCCATGGACTTTAATAGACATTTTGTATGCTGGATATGGTTGTTCCAAAAAAGAGGAATTTTTGTCTGTAGTACTTCTTATTTTTCTTTTTAAATGCTTTTAATACCTGTTTAAATTTTGATTTACTGCTACTTATTTAACTGCTTACTTGATTTAAAAAAGTAACCCTCAGTTTTCATGCAAGGAGCCAGACTGACAGCACTGAAGACTCATGGATACAATTTAAAGGTCAGAAGAGATCAGTGTGATCATCTAATCCAGTAGTCACCAACCCATTGATCGTGATCGACTGGTCAATCCTGGAGCCTCATCCAGTCGATCACCATCTCTGGACCTCTAAAAGTCCAGCAGTGCAGCAGGGCTCAGATAGGCTGCCTATGTGATGTGGCCCCACAATGCTCCACAAGCAGATGGCTGCTGGCACATGTCTCCACACTCCTTAGGGGGCGGGAGACAGTGTCTCTGCAAGCTGCCCATCCCCACAAGCACTGCCCTCACAGCTGTGAAGACAGTGCTAGGGACTGGTGCAGGCAGTGGATGAAAATACCTTTCTTCTGCCCCCGTTCACTCACCAATCCCCGTCTCTGGGAGTGGGTGTATGGATGTGGAGAGGAGGCATGAGCAGGCTTGGGGTGTGGGGTCCCAGTAGAAGGTGTGAGTGAAGGATCTGGAGGTGCAGGGTTTTGGCAGGATGGTGAGGGGACTGGGGCTGCAGGGTCTCAGGGTGGGGGATATGAATGAGCTGGCTGGAGGTACAGAGTCTTGGGCAAAGGTTATGCATCTTCAGGGGTCTGGGGTCTAGGCCGAGGCTGTGGATGACAGGGCTGGTGGTGAGGAGAGGGGGAGTGCATGCGGCTCCCACCCCCAGTGTACCAGGGAGGGGGGAGGCCAAGTGGCACACGGCTGCCAGCCTCCCTGCCCCATTCTCTCCTGCAAGGGAGGAGGCACATCGCTCCCAGCCCCCCCATGATGGGGGAAGATGCATAGCTCCCGCCCCGCAGTACCAGGAAGGGGGGGAGGGAGAGAGGAGGCAGAGTGGCTGAAGGTAGAGGGGGCAGCGGGACACAGCATGACATGATGACGTCACTCTGTCGTCCCACTGGGAAAAAAACCCATTATTTATAGTGAGAGATGTTTAACCAGTTAACATATTAAATGGAGGCAGGCACATTGGAGTGACCAGGCTGGGCACGCCGTGGATAGGGGCTGCTCCAGTAGGTCTGGAGTTCTGCCTGCCCACGGCAGGCTCCACAGGGTTGGAGCAGCCCCCGCCCACAGCAGGCTGCTCCAACCCACCAGTAAACTGTAACTGGTAAGCATCACCTAGTAAGGATCACCTGTACCAGATGATGCTTACCAGTTAACTTATTAAATGGTTATTAACCATTCACATCCCTAATCAGAGCTATCCTGGTTTGGATCCAATCACACATAAAACCTATGGGCATATCTTCGCTATCCACTGGATTGATCACTGAATGCTCTCTCATCAACTCCGCTACTCCACCAAAATGAGACAAGTACAGGCAGTCCCCGGGTTACATGGATCCGACTTACATCGGATCCCTACTTACAAACAGGGTGAGGCAACCCCGCACTAGCTGCTTCCCCCCAGCAGACCAGGGAGACACAAAGCTAGCGCCCCCCAGCAGACCAGGGAGACGTGGAGCGGCTTTTCTCAGCAGACACCTCAGCTTGAGAATAAAGGACTGAGGGAAGTGAGGTGTGGGAGAATAAAACTGAGTTCTGGAGAAATGTTTGGCTAGAGTTTCCCCTACAATATGTACCAGTTCCAACTTACATACAAATTCAACTTAAGAACAAACCTACAGTCCCTATCTTGTACATAACCCGGGGACTGCCTGTATGTGGAGTCAATGGGAGAGTGTCAGCTGTCATTGTACTGCAGTGAAGATAGAAGAGCTAAGTATGTCGACTTCAGCTATATTATTCATCTAGCTAAAGTTGTGTAACTTATGTTGATGACCCATGGTAATATAAACAGGGCCTATACACAAACTGTGGATACACAGCAATCACTCCCCTTTCTCACTCTATCACTTCTTTAAAGCAAAGGAAGTTATGGCTTTCAGACATTGCCCTATGAGAGACTTTGGCTAAATATCCCAAACGAACTCATGTACCTAGTGAATTTTGTAACACCCTAAGTAGAGAAGTCTATCCAGGCTGTAGGACTAAGACAGTGGTTCTTAGCATGAGGGACATGTACCCTGAAGGATATGCAGAGTTCTTCCAGAGGGTACATGATCTCATTATCTATTTGTCTACTTTTACAATCGGATACCTAAACAGCACTCTCAAAACTAGCACAAACCAAAATTTCATAAAGACAATTGGTTTATATTGCTCTATATATTATTTGCTGAAATGAAAGTAAAAGATTTCTATTCCAGTTGATTTATTTTATAATTATAGGACAAAAATAAGAAAGTCAGTCATTTACCAGTAACAGGGTGCTATGATGCTTTTGTATTTGTGTTTCTGATTTTATATGCAAGTTGTTTTTAAGTGAGATGACTTACATGAAAATCAAATCAGACTCCTAAAAGGGTTACAGTAGCCTGGAAAGGTTGAGAACCACTGGGCCAAAGTGTGAATATTCTGGTAGGTTCGGAACCAATTATGACTTTGAGCGACAAGAGTTATTGTTCAAAATAATTGTACTGCTTCATTCTCTTTTAATGCCAAAGGGTTGGTCCTCAGTTTTTAGTATCCTCCATATTAATACATATCACAAAAAGAGGAATTGTTTTGTTTTTTGTTGTGGGCAATGGGAGGAAAGCAATTGTCAATGCAATTTATTGAGCAACTTTATTTCAGACCTTTGCTAGAATTGCTTGTTTGAGAAGGCTGATATCCTGAAATGGTTCATGAGCCCCAAAGGTTCCAGAAGTCTTACCTATTTCAGCAAAATCATGTATCCAAATGCAAGATCTAGCAGTCAGCTACGTGGTGTGGATTTGAGACACTCTCTGGAGAATTTGGTGACCAGAAACTTAAAAACTAATCTGAAAATACATAGATTTGTATTTGTAAAAATAATATTATTTTATCTGCCGCTAATCATCATGTTTGAATCAACATAACAGAATAGAAGTGGTTTGCACAAAGTATGTGTGTATGTATGAGGGGAAACTGCAGTAAATGGCATGTCACTTTGTTAAATGCTTGATAGATGCTCTCCCTTGGGCTAAAACTTCTAGCTTGTTTGGAATGTCACATCCAAAAAAACTAACGTGACTGCCTTGTGTTTCTGACAGTGGCAAAATCTGTAATTCTACTGCAGGGTTTTTTTGCAGTTTGTGCAGAATTGATTATATGTTTTGTACTGATGGGCTATGTTACAAGCTTAACTGTGATCATTAGAATACAGGCAGTCCCCGGGTTACGTACAAGATAGGGACTGTAGGTTTGTTCTTAAGTTGAATCTGTATGTAAGTCGGAACTGGCGTCCAGATTCAGCCGCTGCTGAAACTGACCGCCAGTTCTGACTTACATACAGATTCAACTTAAGAAGCCCAACCTTCCCCAAGTCAGCTGCTGCTGAAACTGATCAGCGCTGATTCCAGGAAGCCTGGGGCAGAGCAACTCTGCCTCGGGCTTCCTGTAGTCAGCGCTGGTCAGTTTCAGCAGCGGCTGACTTGGGGACGCCTGGGGCAGAGCAGCTGGGGTGCTGCTGGGTTGCTCCAGTAGCACCGCTCCTCGGCGCTACTGGACCAACCCAGCAGCACCCCAGCTGCTCTGCCCCAGGCGTCCTGATTCAGCCACTGCTGAAACTGACCAGCAGCGGCTGAATCAGGACCTGGGGCAGAGCAGCTGGGGTGCTGCCGGGTTGGTCCAGTAGTGCCCAGAGCGGCGCTGCAGGACCAATCGGCAGCGCCCAACTGCTCTGCTCCAGGGTCCAAAACAAAAGCCTGGTCTGCTGGGGGGGGGGGGGGGCACACTAACCGCGCCCCCTCCCCCCCAGCAGACCAGGGACACCGGGAGCAGAGCCGCAGAGGCAGCGGGGTGCCGCGCCTCTGAGGCTTTGCTCTGGCAAAGTCTCAGAGGCGCGGGACCCCCCGCGGCTGCGGCTTCAGTCCCGGTGCCTGTGGTCTGCTGGGGACGGTCCCCAGCAGACCACAGGCACCGGGACTGAAGCAGCAGCAGCGGCGGGTTCCTGCGCTTCTGAGGCTTTGCTCTGGCAAAGCCTCAGAAGCGCGGGAACCCGCCCGGTGCCCCTGGTCTGCTGGAGACGGTCTCCAGCAGACCAGGGGCACCAGAGCAGCTTACGAACGCGGCTTTCTCGCCCCGGAGCTCGCAGGTAGCAATCCGTTTGTAAGTGCGGATCTGAAAGCCCCGTTTGTAAGTGCGGATCTGACATAAGTCGGATCCGCGTAAGTCGGGGACTGCTTGTATGATGATTTGGAATATATAATGTATAAAGAAGTGTGTATGTTGTGTAAGCTATTTGGACAAACACTTTTCTCCAATAGTTGTTTGGTTATTACCACATTACATAGACCCTCTCCTGTATTCTTTACATAAGGAAAACTACCCGTAATATCCAAGGATCATTCCTGAGTAAAGTCTGAGAAAGTACTGTGCAGGATCATCCATTATGTCTACAAAAAATTGCTAAGATAACACATTCATAATTTTGCACACATGCATAGCCCCATTAATTTCAATAGGACTGAATTACTCACGTGTGTAAAGTTACACATTTGCTTATGTCTTTGTAGGAATAAAAAGTCTATTCTGAATTGTTCAGTCACAATAAGACATCTGTTAGATAAGAATGGTCTGCCCATAGACCAGTGATTCTCAAACTTTTTGGCCCGTGGTCCACCCAGCACAATGCAGACCTTTACGCGGATCACCAGTTGCTAATGAGAACTGGCTTCTAGGGACCTGAAAGCAAGATCCCTCAGCTGGGTTTTCCTTCTCCACTGATGATTCCCAGTTTGTAGAATTTGCTGGGAAACTTCCCCAGCCAGGCTGAGTTAGCCTTCCAGCTCCCTAGGTGAGACCAGTCATCACACGGGCAGCTCTGCTCTGCCTGCTAGTTCAGGGCTGCTGCCTTCTGTGTGTGTCTGGGCGCTGGGCTAGGAGACTACAGTTTGGATTTTAGTACAGTTGTGTAATCTGCACCTTGAGCCCTGCACCCCTTTGTGGTGAGGGGAGATCCTGGGACTGAAGCAGCCTAATTCCTGCTTGAAGAGGTTCCCTGCCAGCAGAAATCAGCACCTCTGCAGTGACTGAGGAGAGTCCAGAGTCATCTCTGAACCGGAGGATCATTCATGGAGTTTGTGAGTGCACCATCTTTTAATTAGTCAGCGCATTTGTTTTGGGGACCCTGTACTTCCTGAACTGTGTCCTCAAACCAGGGAGTAAGTGTTTAGGGATTTTATAACCTGCTGCATATTAAACCTGTGGAGGGATTTACCACCTTCTCCTGCTTGTGAGTCCTTTGGGCTGTACTGAACCCAGTCAGCCACACTGCTAAACCACTGCAGAGAAGAATTTTGTGGTCATCAGTCGTCAAGGGCCTCAACAAAGTACGCGTACCAACAGGACACTAATCTTACATTTGCTATATCAAGTCACGTGACTGGGGCAAGTCACAGGTATTAGCAGCATGGGCACCAGTGAACCTAAAAATAGTGTTTTATCCTGTTATGTTATAATTGTTTCCTGTTTAATATAATTATTGTGTTGAATATATTGTGTGTGTTTGTGTTATTTTTTGAAGTCTCCAACTATCTGGCAAGTAAGTGGGGATTACCGTGTGGTTAGAATTTTCCTCCCAAACTGCCCTGGTGACTCCGCCAGGAAGGAGTGAGGGGGGGGAGGTGGCACCGCCAAATAAATTCATAGGAAAAAATAAAGAGGATCTGAGTGGGTGGCAGGATCCTGCTGAGTGGGTGGCAGGATCCAGAAGAACCCAGACCTGTCCATCTAAACCTGTAGGCAGATTGGCATTAAAGAAGGTAATCAGGTGGAGAGGGGCGCTACATAAAGTAAAATATTAATTGATGTCCAACACAAAAGGTTTCAGCATTGTCTTTATTTATGGCAAGAATAGGGAATCTTTTTGTGGATCAGGGGCCAGTGACCCACAGAAAAATCAGTCAGGAATCACACAAGTGAGAAGCAAAAAACTCCTCCAAAACCCCCATTTTCCTTTCTTCTCCCTCTTTTCTCCCCCACCACTTGCTTCAACCTTGCAGGGGGGGGGGGGGCAGTGCCAACTGTCTACTGCGGGGAGAAGGAGGAAGGGGGCTGAGCTTGTGCTGCAGACCACATTGCAAGGCATCCAGGGACCACTAGTGGTCTTCAGACCCCAGTTTGAGAACCACTGCCGTAGACCCATATAAAGGAAATATAGTTTTATATACATGTTAAATAAAGACCAGAGAACACAACTAGGCCAATAGTGAAAATCTGCCTCTTGCCATTGCCTCTTTAAATTAAGCACCAGAGCCAAATTCTGCTATCAGGTATGCACATGTCAATGGGAGTTGTGCAAGGGCAGAAGTTGCCTTGTAAGCAGCAGATTTTATTCAATTTTAATGATTATAGACATTTTCACATCTTTTTCATGCATCTTAAGCTGAAGGAAAGCAGTGTTTTCATTTCTAATGCTGGACTCTTCCGCACACCTGTTGTTCTGCTTGTGCCAAAGTTAAACACAGATCTTGTCATTACACTTGTTTGCAAATCATTTTAGAATTGACATTTTGATTTTCTGTTTCTAACTATCAGAGCTCAGAAAAATTGCACCACGGACTGTGAAAATAATTAGTTTTTCCAAAAAGAGAACTAAGGATGTTTGCTCTCTGATGAAGACAAATTATGATTAAAAAAAAATGATGCGGGGGACCCTAAAAATGGATGTTGAAGGTACTACAAGTTGAACCTCTTTGATCCGGGACTCTCTGGTCAGCCACATCCATGGTCCAGAAGGATGATGGATGTTGCCAGACCAGAGAATCCCTAGACCAGAAAGCGGGCAGCTGCAGCTGGCCAGGGAGCCAGGAGCCTTGTGCAACTTGAGGCAGAGCCTGGGGCTAGCCAGCAGCGGGACGCAGCTCCACAGGAAGCCCTGGCCCTGGGGCAGCAGAGATTGGTGGTAGTGGTGGTCCTGGGGCAGCAGAGCCCAGCATCCCAGGGCTGGCCATGGAGCCTGGCAGAGGGGAACCTGGAACCTGGCAGCAGTCCCAGGGAAGTGGAGGTTGGCGAAGGCAGCCTCAGAGCTAGCCACAGAGCACAGTGGCTGCTCCAGGACTGGCTGCAGGGCTTGGCAGTGGCAGCAGTCCAGGGCTGGCAATGGAGCCCAGAGCTGGCTGCAAAGCCTGGCAGCATCTGGCGGAGGTAAAGGAGCAGGAAGCCCAGTGGACCAAGGGCAGGGAGGCCAGGGGGCCAGGTGGGGAACATGGCTGGGTCCCCAGGAGAGCCCAGAGCCCATCAGCAGAGGGGCCATAATTGAATTCCTGTGGTTAGTTAAACTCCCTCCTTTGGGACCAGTCAGATCCCAAGAGTGCCATCCAGCCTGTATTTTTAAGAAAAAGACATGTGATGTTCTGTATGAGTAATGAAACTAAATAAAATGAAAAAGTGAGCTGATATTTTTAAATGAAACTTACCATGGAGTTAAGCATCATTTATAAATGATAAAAACTTCTGTTCATCGAAAAGAAATAATTTCCGTGACTACATTGCTGAAGAATCTCCATAGGCAAGGTTCAATTTTTTTATTTGATATAAGAAAAAAAACTAATTTGATGGTGCTCGCCTTGAAAAAAAAAACCTACTGCTTTCTATGGGAGTAGAACTGGCCCCAGTGATGGCTTCTTATCCGAATTCTTAAGAGCCAGCTACCGCTAATGAAATGCCTTCTTGTAAAAGACAAGCCTGGGTGCTTAAATTCACAACTTCGTTAGACACTAAAAATCATGGACTCAATAAACACACTGGGTTTAAGATTCATTAAAATGACCTATAACCCACTAACCATCCTTTGTCCTGTGACTTCAAAGGTGTTAACTGCCCTCTTCAGCTTGAATGGTCTCTTAGGACATGTTAACTCCTTATGTCAGGAATAGGAAATTTATAGCCGCCTTGATTTGGCCTGTCAGGCTCAGGGCTCTCCCCCATGCAGCAGAGTGAGGAAGCACTGATGCTACAGCCCCGCAGTGAGTCTCCAAGCCTCGGTGCCTCCCAGCATGACTGGAGCACAAACACTGGCTCCCCGCTGCAGAGGAAAGCAGCAGGGGCTGGAACTAAAGCCCCTGTATGACCGGCTCTGCCTAGAGTGGGAAGGAAGTGGCTCTGTATGCTGCCATCCCTCTTTCCCCTGGCTGGGGAAATGGCAACGCAGGGAACCTAACACTGGGGCCTGCAGGCTCCATTCCTGTCACTCCCATTATTCAGGAATCACGGCAAACGGGAACGGCAGGGGATGGTGCCTGCAAATGCAGAGCAATGCAAAGCCATCTGTGTCCCCCTCCCCCCCAGAAGCTGTCTCGGGTAAACACCCCAATCTCCTGCCTCCTTTGGCACTATCCTTCCCTCCCTCCCAGTCCCACACCCTACCTCCACCCAGACACCATACCCTCAGCTCCAATCCACTCCTGCATCCAGCTCTGACCCAGACCCTGCACCCACTGCCCGTTCCTGCACCCTACCTCCCATCTAGATCCCCCCGTACCTACAGCCCCTTCTTGCATCTTACCCCCTGCCCAGACCCCGCACCCCTCCACCCATATCCAGCCTCCTGCCAAGACCCTGCCTACCATCCCAATCTCTGGCAGCCCCCTCTCACGCAATGGACCCCTCATTTTTTGCTTCACAAGGAGGGCCCCACAAAATCTACTAGAGTTAATCCAACACTGGGGGAAGCCATGAGCCTTGGCACCCCCCAGGGAAACTTGACACCCCAAGTTGCATGAGTGAGGTGAGTGTCTCTTTTTTTCTGTTTCTCTGAATTGTGGGTGACATCAGTGAGGGTTGTTGGGGGGGGTTGCTTCTCACTTGTGTGGCCCCGAACTGATTTTCTGTTGGCCAATTACCCCCCAACCCAAAAAAGGTTCCTCATACCTGTCTTATGCTAAACAATCTCTCAGACCTGAAGAAGAGTTCTGTGTAAGTCTGAAATCTTGTCTTTCTGACTCTTTCACTAACAAAAGTTGATCCAATAAAAGACGTTGCCTCACCTACCTTGTTCCTCCATTGCAACAGGACCGTTTAGCATGCTAGGGTACGTCTACACTTGCTCCCTAGTTCGAACTAGGGATGCAAATGTAGGCGACCAAAATTGCTAATGAAGCGGGGATTTAAATATCCTGTGCTTCATTAGTATCATCTCACCAGCACGTTACTCCACTCAACAACTTTTTCGAAAGTGAAAGTGAAAGTGCGTGCCAGGACGCATTAATTCGAACCAAACCCCTTGGTTCAAACTAACATTACTCCGAGTAAGGTTACTCCAAGTAATGTTAGTTCCAAACCCCTTGGTTCGAACTAACATTACTTGGAGTAACCTTACTCGGAGTAACGTTAGTTCGAACCAAGGGGTTTGGTTCGAACTAACACGTCCCGGCGCGCACTTTCACTTTCAAAACAGCTGTTGAGCAGAGTAACGTGCTGGTGAGATCATGCTAATGAAGCGTGGGATATTTAAATCCCTGCTTCATTTGCAATTTCGGTCGCCTACATTTGCATCCCTAGTTCAAACTCGGGAGCAAGTGTAAACATACCCCTACATACTCCACTGAGCATGCTTAGCAGCTTTAATGGATTTGGACTCTCTACTTTAACTGGATTCTTTTCTTTGAGGTAACCCTAGGACAGTTTCAAACACTATAATCTTACTTTATAATAGGGATTGCTAATGGCTTTCATTAAATAAGCCTGACAAATACTTATGACCTAATGTTTATGCAAGTTTTAAATCCATCTACATTAAAAGCTTTAAAGCTTTGGGGTTGTAGAAAAAATGGTTATTTTAATTGTTTTTTTTTATATGGGAAAGTCATGAGAAAAATGCACTGTCAGAAGAAAAGAGGTTGTTAAAGGAACCTATCTTTTTTCACAGTGCCAAGACCCAGTTTCACCAACTGAACTCATTAACTCACATGAGTGGAATCACTGCCTTCAGAGCCACTACTCAAAGAAGGAACATTTACTTACATAAGAGAGGGCTTACAAGATGGGATCCCACTATCCATGGTCTTATGAGAGCTTCCCATCCTTGGACATCACTAGTATTGGATAGCTGGAGATCCACATTGACAGTCGTTAGGATTTCTTAATTTAAGAATGAATAAATGCCCTCTGAGGCACACAGAGAAGGCAAAGGAAGAACTGAAAGAATCTTACTGTCAGGAAGAGGGATATGCTAGCCACCTAAACCATGTAATAAATGTCTTAATGTATAAATATCAATGTGAAGATTTGGTTACAGTACATTTCACATTTCTTTTGGGACATTGTCAATTAGTGAAACAGTAAGAGTACTTTAGTTCTGCAGGCAGATGAGACAGAGAAAAGAATACATTATACCAGTGGTGGGCAACCTGTTGCCCAATGGGGCTCCACCTGCAGCCACGGAGCCCTTGTCTGCCCCTTTTTCCCCCATGCACTTCTCACTCATCTGGGTCCTGGAGCCATCCACTTCCTACTCCTCGTACTCTCCCCCCCCCCCCCCCGCGCACATTTTCGAAGGAGCCACTAATGTCCTTATTCTCATTAGGGATGTCAACAAGTAGTCGACTAGATGATTAACCAAAAAGCTTATAGGTTTTTGCTTATCGGTTAATCTGCTTTTGCTTATCGGTTAATCTGCTTGACTATTCACATTTCCCTCTCCCCTTGCTGCCTCTGCATCAAGGGCAACAAGGGGAAGGAGAGCTTAAATACTGGTTCTCCCCCTCCCCTCCCAGCACAGAATCTGCAGTGCAGCCTGCCCCACACACATGCGCTGCTGTTGCTCTGGGGGATAGCTTGGACTTCCACAGACAGGGGCTGCTGCCACCCCGCACTGCTGCCTCTGGTTTTTACACTGGCTTTCCTTGTGGACCAGCTCCCGCCTGGCACCCTGCGCTGCTGCCTCTGATATAGAAGCAGCGTGGCAGTGGGCTCTTCGGGAATGAGCCACAGGCACACTGGCTGCCGTCCCTGTCCCCAGGGACTTTAGAATAGTGAACTAACCACTAAGAATTCATGCGCTTAGTTGACTATTCTGTTACCTGCTATCTAAGATCCCTAATTCTTATTCTGTCCCCACTCCTCCTCCCTCCCACAGCTGAAGCACCACAAATCAGCTGTTTGCAGCATTCCCACTCTGGAAGGGAGAGAAAGGAGCACGTAAATGAGGGGCTCTGATTCCCCAGGGCATAAGAGGTGGGGGGGAAGAGGAGTAGACGGGGGAACACAGAGGTCACAGGTGGGACCACACTGGACCACAGGCTGCTGTGGCCCACTGAGGTGAAGGAGGGCCACTCATGCGGCCCACTCCTTATTCTTGTTTATACAATACAATGCACATTGATCTATATTATTGTTTTTGCATGCCACTGTGGGAAAGCTCTAGCAAATTAAGTTAAAATCATAACCCTTCCTATAGTTTTAAAAACTCCTGATATTAATTTATAAGTTGGTAATGTTTATTGCTTTTTGTTCTGTTCTATAGGCTTCTAGGGTAAGATTTATAAAACACTATTGGTTTCACATTCATTAGGATTCTTGCCTTCCATGATGTTAAGTATCCGGTGTATGCATATGGAAGGCTTGTACCATTCATGCGATTTTAGTAGGTTGGTAAGTGTTTTATAAAAAAAAATGAATGGTGGAATCTACTATTATGCTTCTGTTAAACAGCCTTAAACATGACTGAAAAGGTGTTGAGTCATTCAGGTTTCTAATAGGTCAGCACGACAAAAGGCAAAAAGGAAAAGTATGGAGGGGGGCATCTTACTGTATCTTACTATGTGAGAGCAGGAAAAGAGACAAGAAAATATGCCTGTGCATATGGGAGCATGCTCAGTGCTGCTGCGCCGTACTATACAGGGTAGGCAGTGAACTGGATTAATCAGGATTGACGGAAGAGAAAAGCATGATTAAAACTGACAAGAGTTCCAAATCTCCACTAATAAACCCCAGTTAGTTTGTTGTCGGGTGCTTAAAAAATCCCCACAAATGCAGGAACAAATTCACAAGGCTGTTTCTTAATGAAGTGTTGCGTTGTATTGGATTTTTTGGGCAAACTGTCCCAGGGGATCCTACACAGCAGATGTAGAGGACACTCAGTAGACAATTTGCTCCTACTTAGGAGCATTACAGCAAGGGCATCATTAGCACTTCGGGGGGGGGGGGGGAATGAAGTTTTCAAGCCTGAAGAAATCTGCTGGGGGGGGGGGGATGAGAGAGAGGGGGAGACAGAGGTAGGGAGAGAAAACGGGCCCGGGGAGCCGCCAAACCCAACCGCACGGGGATCGATTTTCCTTCCTCGTTACAACCACCATTGGCTTTGCCGCGCCAGGAAGAGCCGCCAGGGCTCTGCACCTGACCGGGCCCGCTGCCACGGCCTGGGAGCGGGCTACCTTGGCATGGCGGGGCTAGCCCAGCGCTTACCTGGGGAGAGCGTCGCGTTAGCACCTCCAAGGTTGGCTCCGCGTGTCCAGCTGCAGCGGGGGCTCTGGTCGGGCTCAGCCCTGGCGGAGCGGCGGGACACGGCGCTTCCCGAGGCCCTTCGCGATGCGGGAAGACGCAGCCCCAAGCGCACCGCCGCCTCTCGTGGCTTTAGCGATCCGAGCCAGCCGGGGGCCAGGCCGTGGCCAGGGGCATCCCTTCCCCTCCCTGCGGTGTCACGCTCCGGCCGCGGCAGCAGGAGGGGGGCCGAATTTGCAAGCGCTGGGGCGGGGGGGGGGGAGCCTACAGACCGCTCTCGCCGGCGGTTCCTTAGCTCCGGTCCTAGCCGCTGGCAGGGCCGGGAGCGAAGCTGTGGCGGTGCCGCTCAGTCCCCGTGTGCACACGGGGGCTAGGCACGTACCCGCCCGGCTGGGGCTGCCTGCGCGCGCGGCACTGCCCGAGTGTGTGTGCAGGGCGGGAGCGCCGGGGTGCGATGCGCGCCATGCAAATGGCTGACCGGCCACCAGCCGGCATGATCGCTCCGCTCGCGGGAGGGCCAGATGTTTGGATGAGCGGGGCTGGGAATTCCTTTGTCTGCGCCCACCTACGCTCCCTGCGCTGCACACAAAGCGCAGCGCTGCTGCCCCCGGCTTCGGGGCTCCGCTTCGGCGGATTTATCTTCTTTAGGCGCCTTTGTTCAGCTGCCTCGCTGGACAGGTCTGTCTTCCCCTGGAGCAATTAGGCTTTTGCTGACATTTTAGGGTCCCTCCTGCTAAATCATGGCTCATTCATCTTTCCTGGCCTCTAACCCCGGCATTGTCACCAATTTACATTTAAACCCTGATGGTTACCAGAGACTTCTGCCCTGCACGTATTTGTGCTCATTAGTGGTCAGAAAACAGGCTAACCTGTTGCTGCAGAGCGGGATGATTCACTGTCAACCTCTCTTTTGGAATCTAATCTTAATTGGTACTACTCAGTAAGACCACGTTGGAAAGGCACAGCTGCAATGCAGTAGCGTCTGAAACCGCTGGCCACCCTCATGCATCTATCAAACCATTGTATTATCCCTTGATTTCCTTCTGGAGCAAGGATGCTGATCCTGAAAGTGCTGAGTGACCTTGCTTCATACATGGCTAAGTGTGCTTCCAGTAAGTTTGAACTGCTCTGCATTCATCCCAAAATACTTAATCCAGGTCTACTACACTACAGATAGGTTGACAAAAGACAGCTTAAGTCAACCTAACTCTGCTAGCATCTGCATTTAAAAGCAGCCCAAGAAACTCGCCCACTACACCAGCTTAATAACTCCACTTCCATGAGACATAGTGCTGAGATGGATATAATTAGCTCAACACTTTGTCAGTGTAGACTGTGTTGTTTACATAGATTCAGACTGTTGCTGCTTTTAAGTGGACTACAAGGCCCTCACTGACCATTCAATCTGTGCAAGTGCTCCCGGTGAGGATGCACCCTGTTAACACATGTAGCGTTTTGTGGACATGGTGTGTTACTATTTTAGGTCACATTACCATGGAGTCTGCACCACAGAGGGTTGACAGGAGAAACTCTCCCATCATCTTCCATTATTCATCTCATCTGGGGGAGGGTAGAGAGGGGTCAACTGCAGAGCGATCTGCCATTGATTTGGCAGGTCTTAACTATGATTTAACAATATGGACTGTAGTGTAGAAATAGGCTTGGGTTGCCTTACTTTTGTAGTATAGACTTACCCATAAGGATCCTCCAATATTCAAACAAATAAGTTACTATGGATCCTCAAATTTCCTCAATTATATTACCTTGAAGTATAAAAAATATTTTCATACAGGGCACCAATCTTGAAAACTTCCCTTAAAATTAGATTAGATATTCAGTACACGGGTGTACTCCTTGCAAAACTGCTTCTGAAAGAAAATGAAACATCTCCCATTTATCCAAAAGTAACAAGAGTCAAAGAGAGAGTGATGAGGGAATTAACAAAGGGCCTAATCCATTTACATTGTATCATCCAACAGAGCTGGATGCTATCTATGAAAGGTGTTTCTGAGATTACATGATGCAAACAGACACCTTTGTAGACAAAATATGGAATTTAGCTCTCTGCAGCTATACCAATGGGGAGTGAAAATGGCTTTCTGAAATCAAATGTGCCCCAGTTTAGACATCTCCATTTTTCATTTATTTTGATGTCAATACTTCTTCTATATCCTGACATGTATTTTATGTAAAAATAAGAAGAAACAACCTTTGGGTGGGTAGGTTGTGTCTGTGAACCCAAGCTGTCTACAGCATTGGAGAAATGTCTTAAAATCTGTGCCAAATATTGTCCGTAGATCTACCCTCTCCCAGGTAACATCCTCTCTTTTCTACAAAAGAAATAAATAGGAAAGTCTTCACGCTTCAAGATTTTTTGGGCTACTCCAACTTATGCCAGTTGAGAATGTATTTACTTAAGGATTCTGCAAAAATCTGTTGTTTTGGATTTTGCTTTGATTTAGATCTGGGACCGATTTTACACACTTCTCCAAAGTTGAAACTAGTAATCAGGGCTTCAGATCTGGCTCATCTTTAACTTTTTTCTGTTTCCTGCTAAAACCCACACAGAAGTACATAGCCGCAGCCTCCTCCTAATGAAGTTAATAATACTTACATAGATGGCACCCTACTGAAAGAGCTATCAAAATAGTGCACAGTGCTACAGTCAAGACTACAATTATTCTTTGTTTTCAGAAACCTTCTGCTCCTTTCATGATTTTAGAATAATACCATTATGTATCCTCCACAAGTGAAACTATCCTTTTCTGATTGCTTTCCCCACAACTGCCTAGGATACTTCTCCTTTCCCTGAATAGACCTTTCTGAGCTGAATTTAAAAGTTACTACATTCCCTTCACTTAAATCCTTCCTAAAGAGTCACTTCTTCTACAATGGCTACTTACTTATTCTATCTGTTGATATACTTGTTTTTAGCTCCATCACACTGCGCCATACGGTAGGTCAGGAGCAATATCCTCTTAGTTGTGTTGCCCAATCTTCCTTACCTCTCTACTCCCTGCTGTCTTTTACAACCTTTATTGTGCCATGTCTGATATTAGGCCCTAACCCAGAAAAGCACTCACATATGTGCATGCCTTTAAGCCCTTGAAATCAATGGCATGGCTTTTGTCCATGTTTAAAGCTATGCACATACTAAGTGCTTTGCTGGACTGGAACATTAGTTGTAGGCAGGGATCTTACTTTTCATTGGTGGTGGGGGACACCAAGCACACTTTTCAATGCTATTAAAATAAATAATTATATGTCACTGAAAATCTCCTGCAGTAACTTAACATTATAAACTATCATACGGTTACAGTTTTGTGCCAAATTCTGAATTTCCTGGGTTTTGCCTAATCCACATCCTTTACATTATTTAAGTGCAGGTACTCTGTTGTAATTTATTCCCAACTCACTAAAAGATGCTTCCATCTAACGTAAGCAGATGCATACACACTTGCCAAAAATAACTTGTCACTTGACATCATGTAGTAATCTCCTTCCTGATATTGTTCAATGGTATATATCTTACATTCAGACAGAAATCCAATAACTAATGCAAAAACTCGGACATTTGGAAGTTATTTTCTTTTTTATTAACCGTACCACACTTTTCCTGGGGTTTGGTCTCCCCTTCATATGCAACTCCCCTTCCCAGTAAGAGAGCTGTGTGACTGCACCAACCAGATCATATAAGATCCCGTTGGATCATTCTTTTCATGTAATTTTAAGTAATGCTTTGTTTACTGAGCTTCACTTCAGGTACAACAGTTATACCATGTCACTCTGCATATAGGTCTGAGCTACAATTCTCATAGACTTAAAGAAGGCACATAGACTTTGTGCTGCTCCTCTGAACAGGGGAAAATGACACCCTAAATAAATTAGGTAATGGGCCCCAGTTCTGTTTTGTGAAAATCTACTCAGAGGGAGAGGCTGGCCCATTAACCAATCTATTTTTAATAGAACTGGGGGTGATGTTAGATATCTTGGGCAACCAGTGTATTGACACACTTCCAGGATCAGCATCCTTGCACCAGAAGGAAAATGAGGATGACACAGTTAGATTGATACATGCATTGGAAACTTCTCTCTGGGCCCATGAGGTACACAATTGCAGTTGCACTTTCCAAAAATGATTTTAGCACCAATTAAGGTTACCTAATCAAAAAGCAGTTGATGCCCCTTTTTAATTTTTGACCACTATACTCCAAGTGACAGTTGCCGAGTATCGCAAAGTTCATATGAAACACATGCATGTGATAGCTCTGTCATGTATTTATTTCCAGCCCTGCTCGGTCAAGTATTCAGACTTGAAACTGTGAGCCACCTTAAACTATTTTTGTGACTGCTCCCTTCTGAGTCTGTGTAGGAAAGGAGCAATCAGACAAGCAGCTGTAAAGGCAAGCAGAAGAGGAGGCAACAGTGATAATGGAGACGGTAGGTTAAGGACAAACTACTAGCTTTTGTCTCCACCAGACACCCAGTATTCCCACACTCCAGCACCCATTGATCCCAGACACACGACCACCTTCCAAACATTCATCCATCTACTTTGACCCCCTCCAGCATGCATCTAGCCATAGCTGCCAAGTTTTGTACAGTCTCATATCTAGACCCACCACTGACACCATTGACCACAAACTGACATTTATGCTCATGCAAATTAACTCATTACATAATTTGTATAATACGTCACACATGAAACACTGCAAAACTTGGCATCTGTGCCTGAGGACAATATGAAAGAGAACCAACTAACGTACCCAGTTCTGCAAGTTACTAGCTGAGTTTCTTACACTCCCATGTAGCATCTCCCAGCAGCACCCATACCCAGATCCTCACAAATATTTAAGCCACATAACTCTTATTGACATTAGTGCAAGTTAGGCACCTAAATACTTGGATCCTGTACATAGCCATATCATTCCCTGAAGAAATGAATGAGAGAATACAATGGGCTACAGGAAACCCTTATTGTCAGACATGTCCGATATAAAGACATATATCAGGTGAGAAATGGGAGAAAATGTGTTTGTCTCAGGGTGCTTTCTCAGGGAATCCAGAACTGTGAGTAATCTTGTCACTCCTCTGCCTCAGTGACAGAGAGATTGGCTGCTGCTAAATGGTGTGTCAGACAGTGCACATACTAGCCTTTTAGCTCAGCAGAGGATACACACTTTATTCTGTAGCACTGCGAGGAACTCCTAGTAACTCCATGAATTAGCTTATTAATAAAGAACAGAGATTCAAGTGATATGAAGCAAGGATAATAGAAACGGAAATAAAATAAAATACAACAGTTCCTAGTGACTAAAACTTACAGGCTACAAATCTGGTCTAAAACAGTTTCTCGCCAAAACTCCTCTTAGCCTCAGAAGCCCCCAGGGTTAGGATCCAGATTAACAAGTACTGTTAACAAGTACACCTCTGTCTATTTGTGAAGTAAAACCTCAGACTTGTATTTCCTGGGATTCACTTGTGTAACAAATGACCAAAAGAATTCATACAAAAGTGCTACTAAGCAGAATACTTATAAGCTGTAACTGAATATTAGACATTTACCACTTATCAGATAGACTTACAGCAGTTGCAGGCTGTTGTTTTGTATGTCATGTACCTACAAGTACAACCTAAGTGAGCATGACAGCATTTGGTCCCTGTTCATACTTCATAATTCCGGAACTGACATATCTGAATCTAACACATTTTCCTTGAGTCAGAAATCAAAATAAAAGTTAAACTAAACAATCCTTCTCTTCATCCAATTTGAAATCTGTTGGCCCTTATCTGAAAAGCTCATAGTTGCTCTAACACAACACCATCCACAGTTTGATACTTTTCTCCATTACTGACCATCACAAGTGTAGTGTTGCCATGCAGCAAGAATCAGTTTATTATATTTCTGTTGCACAGTTAACAATGCTAATCTAAATTAAAATCTTAAAGCTCTTTGCAAAACGCAGACACCCTCTACACAAATCATAGAGGTATGTGACATGGTTATGTTTCCAGGACTCTACATTTCATACCCACCTCAGTTGATCTGCTCTTTAGCTTTCTGTGTTGACTGATTTTCATGCAGTCATGTGACAGACCTAAATTATCAGAATGAAAAGAGAAGGGCTAGTGTTGTTTGAACTAGTGTTAGCATCTTGTGACAAATCTAACTATAGCATCTGGAAGAGAAATGTAACTGAAGAAAGATTTTTTCCAGTGTTCGGTTTCATATATTTTGTGAAGTAGATACCATGGAATGCTACAGACATGGCCATTAATATTCTTTAAGAAAATCATGCATGACATGAAACTTGATTGGCAGGGAGAATGATATAATTACCATATCTCATTGTAAAACACATGTAGAACATATTTTAATTAATAAAATTAAAATCTTTGAGGTATAAATTGCTAGATAAAAGATAAGTGGAGGATATTATTTCCAATTATTTCCAGCAGCACACAGTTCATCAAGGTTAGCCACTGGCAGGCCATGAGATCCTTAGTTTACCAAAGTATCCACAGGCGTGAAATCTTGCAGCTCTCAGTGCCAAAGACTCACCATTCCCAGCCAATGGGTGCTGCAGGAAGTGGCATGGGCCAGGCCATTACTTCCCACAGCTCCCATTGTCTGGGAATGCTGAACCACAACCACTGTGAGCTGTTGGGCTCTGTGCCTGTGGACACTCTGGTAAAAAACTGTCTGATGATCTACCAGCATCTAACCCTGATGCACCATGTGTGGTCCACAGGCAAAGGTTCCACACCCTGCTGTAGTAGTTGAATCAGGTAAAATAAATCTCTCAAATTAATCCAAACTTTATTTAAAAATTAAAAACAACCACCTGCCTGCCTTTCTTCCACATTTCAATATGAAATTATCCTTCCAGGATTCTTCCTAGATCATTCCTGGAATTCTTTTTCTAATTATTTCTCCTACAAACATTCCTAAGTATAATTTCCTTCTCCAAGAAAATCAAACTGCTTCTCTTAACAAGTTCAGAAACTGCCCCCTACAGTTAATGGTGAAGTTGTCAGACTTACCAGTCATGGTCAACACATGATGAAGAATCATGCTCACTGGTACACATCTTCCTGTGCCACAATCTAGAAACAAAAGTATTTTTAGAAAAAAAAATGAAAAAAATCACATTAGAACACATGATCGATCCCATCCATAGTCGGCCTTTCTCTTCTTTCCTCCCCCTCCCCCCACCTCGGCGTAATGCTGCAAGCAACAAGGACACTGAGGGTACGTCTACACAGCAACATTATTAAGAAATATTTAGCATTATTTTGAAATAACTTAGTCCGCATCTACACAGCAGGCAGTTATTTAAAAATAATGTCAAAATGCTGTCAAGCTGGAGGACTTCTTACTCCGACTCCTATAACCCTCATTGTATAAGGAGTAAGGAAAGTCAGAGGAAGAGTGGTCTATTTAGAAATAAGTGCTGTGTAGACTAAGGATGTTAAGAACTAGTCGACTATCTGATAAGCAAATGCTTATTGAATAGGCAGTCAGCTAGTCGACCCCCCGCTTGCTGTCGCTATCAGATAGAGGCAGCAAAGGGAGGGAAAGACGGGATACTCCAAAGTGGCAGCCACTTTGAAATGCCAAGGTGGCATTCAAATGGGCAGCACCACACAGCTGATTCCCAGCTCAGCTGTGCAGTGCTGCTCCTTTGAAACACTGGAGTTTCAAAGTGGCAGTGCCGTGCAGAGCCCAAGGTCAGCTGGGGTCTCCCCAGCTGATCCTGGGCTCCGCACGGCATTTCCATAGAACCTGGATCAACTGGGAAATACCCAGTTGACCCTGGGTTCTGGGGAAATGCCACACAGAATCCACGGTCAGCCGGGAAGTCCCCAGATAACCCTAGGCTCTGCATGGCATTTCAAATCGGCAGCATAGCATGGAGCCCGGGGTCAGCAGAGATCAGCTCAATTTGCATAGATTATTTTGAGTTAAGCCCTGCTGTGTAGACGCATGCTGAGAAGACAGAAGACTCCAATAGGGGAGACTTCCCCAAGTTTCAAAGGTGAAACTCGTGTAAATTACAGTATCCAATGGGGGTGAGAAAAACTGCTTAATCTAGACAAGGGGACTCAAGTCCCTGTCTGGAATGATCCATGGAAAGCAGAGTGAGTGAATTCACCCAGTGCACTCTGTTCCTGCCACCATAGGGAGTGGCAGAGGGGAGAGGACATGACTTCTGCTGCTATGTCGTGCCAGCCTTCCCCTGTGATCCCTGAAGCCGCATCCTCAGGGACAAGGTGCCATGGATCCTGATCTAGATGTTGCCCAGCCTAATAGAATTGGGAGTTTAGACTGTAAATAACACTGACTTTTTGTCTCATTTATAATCACTTACAATTTATCTTTTGCAGTTAGTAAATTTGTTTTATTGTTTGTCTTTACCAACGAGTTTCCCTGATGCATCTTCTCAGGGTTACACAGGTTGGCGTAAATCCATTTTCCACTGAAGAAGTGGTGAACCAATAAATAAAATTGCACTGCTCATCTGGAGTAGTGCAAGATGGTATGTTCCTCAGGCACCATGCTGGGGAGGATTTGGCTGGTTCCTATCTCTGTGATTCATGAGTGGCTCTGGGAGCATTCATGCAATCTAGCAAGTGTGATGTCCACATGCTTTTGTGCTGAGTGATAACAGCAGCTGAAGGGGTTTGCTGACTGCCACTAACAAAGCACTGTGAGAGACAGCACAGACTGGAGCCCTAAGGAGGCACAGTGGTTCCACAGTCCCAGGATGCACCCTGGAGATCCCACTACCGGGGGCATGTGGTATTGCATTCCAACCACCATATGTTACCTCTGGAAGATGGTGCACCAGGTAGCAGAAGAGGTATATCTGTCCTGGGGGCCCAGCCAGGCATGGAGAGCACCAGGCAGGAATGGTCAGGTTGGTTGGTCGATCAACAACCTCTCCATGTGAGAGAGCATCGACTCTCCCTCTGTGTGCGCGCACACGCTCATTTTACAAGGAGTAAGGGAAGTCAGAGGAAGAGTGCTCTTTCTGGGACCTCCTGCTGTGCAGACAATGCCAAAAGCTGAAATAAGCTATTGGGACTTAAGCTACACAGTTGACATAATTCAAGTTGTGTAGCTTATTTCGGCTGTAGCATGGAGATATACCTATCTCATAGAACTGGAAGGGACCTTGAGAGGTCATCCAGTCCAGTCCTCTGTCCTCCCACCAGGACTAAGTACCATCTCTGACAGATTTTCCCCAGATCCCTAAACGGCTCCTTCAAGGATTCAGCTCTCAACCCTACATGTAGCAGGCCAATGCTCAAACCACTAAGATGTACCCTAATGCTTTACTTATACTACTGGGGTAAGTCAGCCTAAGTTGTTTTATTCCAGCTTTTACCTTTTCTGGATTTACTACTGGTATTTCTACAATTTTTATTTAGTAATGGACTAATACCATTGTTAGGATTGTTCCTAATATATTAAAAATGCTTATTTATTGTCCTTAACTATGCTGGCCATAGAAATTTTGCATATATTCCTTTGCTTCCCTTCTTGCTTCTACAATTCTTTGTAGAAGAACTTCTGATTTGTATGCATAATTATAAAATTCTCATTTCTGCCATTAATTGACTTCTGATTTGTATGCATAATTATAAAATTCTCATTTCTGCCATTAATTTTGAGTGTTTTATTTTACAGATGCCTACACTTCTTTTCTAAACAAGGTTCGTATTAAAAGCATTATGGTCTTCTTTTGGGTTTGTGGCTTTTAGGGCTTTTAGTCTGTATCCAACACCTGCATCTTTTCCGTCTCAAACCTTTCAGACATCTTGTATAAATTATTGATAATGTTCTTGTAGGGCTGCAGAATGAAAGCCCCCTTTAAATGAATTATATCTACATAATATCTATATAATATCTATCTATCTATCTATATATATATAGATATACACATATCTATATAATTATGTAACCTCATGAATTGTGAACCATTTTTTTAGTAATGGAATTTTATGAATAAATACTGTTAAACACTGCTGGATGAATGTGTGAGAAACCTGTTAAGAATTGCCTTTGAAGAATCTGTTATTGTAACTTTTTTATATATTGTAACTAAAATCCCATTTTAAACTTTGTACTGCCTTAACTCTGTTTAAAGTTAGGTGTGAGTGTGTATAATATTTAAAAATGTGAATGTGGGTGGGTGTGCAATGGGATCAGTCCCCAATGCCAGCCTGTCTCAGGCTGTGTCTACACTGCAGTGCTATTTCAGGATACCAGAGGTATCCCAAAATAGCTATTCCGCATCTTCTGAGTGTGCCTGTTATTTCAAAATATAACGGGCTCGCTAGTCCGACATCCCTGTAAATCTCATGCCAGGAGGAGTAAAGGATTTTTCAGAATAGTGATTTATTTCAAAATAAGTACTGTGTAGACAATGCAACTTTTGAAATAAGCTATTTCAAAATTAACTCGAAATAAGCTACACAATTTGCATAGCTCACGTTGTGTACTTATTTCGAGCTCTGGGTGCAGTGTAGATGTACCCTACGTGACCAGCTGCCAGCACTACCTTAAGTGAGCCCTGCATTGTAAGCCACCCAAGAAAGAGAGACAAAAGCCCCATCAAGAAAAGAAGATTGAATTTGCTTCTGCCCTTAACTCATGGTCATACCGTGGCCTGGAGCAGTGGGACAAAACATGATCAATGGACTAAAACATGTAAAAAGATGGGTGCAATTGGGTCTTTCAGTTCTATTAGGAACTTCGGTGTGCACCAACACGATTCAGTGTGCACTGACATGACTCGGTTCCTCTCCTCAAGTCTAAAACACCAGGCCCGTGGACTAGCATGAGCAACAGAGGCTAGTAATTATATCCCATCTGTAGAGTTGTGTGTATGAGCATGTGAGCATGTGTATGCGGGGTGAATAATTTTAGTAGCTAGTGTAAGGGGACTGTTACCCCTTACTAAAACTCTGTGGGAGTTTTTGGTTTACCAGCTTCAGAAGGGGAAGGGTTCATGAGACTGACAGACCCCAGAGACAATGGAAAGCAGTCAACACTCCAGCTCAGCCTGACTGACAGGTTGTAAGTGGGGATTGTTCTGGCTCTGTCTCTGAACAAACAAGCTGTGTGCAGAAGAGATCCTGCAAAGACAGAGAGCTGAAAGAGGAGTACAAGAAGAAGTCCTGCAGCGACAGAACCAGACACAGACAGGCCAAGCAGTGCAGACCCTGTGTTGAGCAGCAGACTGGCAGTGCTCAGAAAGCCAAAAGGAACAGAGAAACAACACAAGGAGCTGGAACTGGCCAAGCAGCACAGCCTGCAGCTGGATGTGGTGAGCTACTGGGACCTGCAAAGTGTGGGGAAAGGCTCTGGACTGGGAGAGGGGTCTGGCCACTTAGAGACTGAGGCTGTGTGGTCACTGCCAGTGCAAGCGTGTCCAGCCTGCAGCCCCTTGCAGCACATCCAGGGCTTCTAAGGAAGAGACTGTGAACTGTCCTTACACTCTGCAGACTGCTGTGTTGATGTCCCTGTGCTACAGAGCAGGGCTGTGTGTTCTCATTTAACCATTCTCATTGTTTCTTATTCTATTCTCTTTAATCAGTTGATGTTTAATAAATTGTATTTGCTTTTGTTAGGCCCTAAGGAAAATAGGCCTAGTGCAGTTATGCTAAAGCAAATGTAACAAAGGTTTCTGGGTGAGTCCCTGGGCAGAACTGGAAATAGGTTCAAGCAGGGACGCATCCTACACGCTTGCTCAAGTTGCAAAATGAGATAAGCAAGAAGCTGCATTTTTGTACCTGCTGTGATGAGGAACAGTTTGTTTTGAGAACTGATAAGGAGCCTCCCTGTTTCTGCTCTCCCCATTTGTTCCAAACTCCCTGTTTCTGTTCTCCTTTGGCCATAACGAACTGTCTCCTTATTGCCCAGTACCTGTCTTTTGGGCTGATAAGAAATTGCTGATGCATTATGAATTGCTTAAGGCCATGGTGTATAGTTGGCCAGGTATGCATGGGTATTAGAGGTTTCTAACTAATAAAGGGGGGTTGGTTGCTTGGGCGAATAGTCTATGACGCGACGGAACTGTCTATATAAGCCTACCTGTAAATGAAATCGGGGCTGGTTCACTTTGGAGACGGGCCGCTCTCTATTGTTGTGTGCACCATTCAATAAAGAGCTTGTGATTGGATCTTGCTGGTGTTGCCTGTCTCTTTGCGGTCAGACAACGAACAGAGGCCGTCCGGGTTCGAGTCCCCGACAAATTTGGCACCCCAGATGGGACCCGTCTGACTCTCCGGTGCAGAGGATCGGACTCCGAAGCAACGCAGCGCGCATCCTCCGGTTTTGAGGAGCCTTGCCAGGTGGCCTGATCCCTGCTCCGGCGATAAGGCGTGTCCTGTGAACCAGCTGAGGCCCGCAGAAATCCAGCAACATCACCTACCCGTTGAGTAGGATCCAGGACCTCGAGGTTAAAGTCCCTGAAGTATTCGGGGTTAAAGTCCCTGAAGTATTCGGGGTTAAAGTCCCTGGAGTGTTCGGGGTTAAAGTCCCTGGAGTGTTCGGGGTTAAAGTCCCTGGAGAGGTAAGCGAGCGCTCAGTATTGAGAAATTGGGTTAAGGATCCTTTGGCTGGAAAAGATGGGACAGGGCGGCAGTAAGTGCCCGGGGGACGCCCCGTTGACCCTGATCCTAAGGGATTGGAAGGACATTTCTAGAACGGCCGGTCTAGCAAAATCTAAAATGAAGGATTTGTGTCAAACGCAATGGCCTTCACTCACTGCTAATTTGTCCCCGGATAATGATTGGCCAGACTGCGGGACATTTTCCGTAGAAAGAATGAATGCCCTGAGGGACATACTGGTCAATCTTAGACCCGGACAAATGGAATATTTATTTGTATAGTATAATTACAAACCAAAGGAATTTGAAAGGGCTCTGCAGGCTGTGTGTGTAGAAAAATCTGTTAAATCACCCCCACCCTATGCCCCGGAAACCCAAACAGAGAATGATGAATACTTTCCTACAGCAATGCCACGAAGGGTAAGCCTAAGATTGCTTGGGGAGGCTGGGAAAGCAATAGTTGAGGAGCCGAGAAAAATTGGGATGGCATCCCCAGTTCAGGGGGAGCCCCCTAGGAACTTTATGACAGCTTTTGGGAAGTTACCAGGGACTCTGGAAGCATACATGGCTCCTCTGCGAGCTTACCCAGTTCCCCAGAATAATGGGACATTTGCAATAGCGTACACCCATGTCCCGTTTATGGCAGCTGATTTGTTACATTGGCAACGCTCCACGCCACGACTCCGGGATAACCCGGAGGAGGTGGAAAGAACGTTTCGCACTATCTTTTCCACCCACTTGCCAACTTGGGCTGATGTAAACCAATTGCTGGATACTCTCCTCACCGAGGATGAAAAGCAAAAGGTTAAAGAAAAGGCTAGGACATATTATGAGACTCAGAATTGAGGAAACCTGCCCACTGCTGAGCCCAACTGGGATCCGAATGTGGATGTGGGTAAGACTAGTTTGGCCCGTTACCGACAGGCTATTTTGCAGGGACTGAAAGCAGCGGGAGAGGTTACCCCCAATTGGAGCAAGGTTACTGCATGTATCCAATTCCCTAATGAGCATCCCTCCGACTTTTGTACACGATTGACAACTGAAATCAGGAAACATAGCACTCTGGATCCTGATTCGGAGTCTGGCAAAGAAATGATAAAGACTGTCTTTATGGCGCAATGTGCAGAGGACATTGCAAAAAGGTTTAGGGAACTCCCGGACGGGATGGAAGGGAAGAGTTTACCTGCAGTAGTAAGCATTGCAACGAGAGTGTATAATGCCAGGGAAGAGAAGAGAGAAAAAGAAAGGAAGAAGGAGCAAAAAGAGATGAGGGATCAAGTGTCGTTGTTGGCTATGGCTGTGGCCGCATCGGGAGGCAGAGGTGGAGGCCGTGGATGGAACTATAATAGTCGAGGAGGGTCTGTTAGAAGAGGTAGAGGTGGAGTGAGTAGAGGACGAGGACGTGGAGGTAGTGGTGTCCGTGGCTCTAATGAGTGTCATTGCTGTGGTGAGGTAGGACACTAGAAGAGAGAATGCCCGCTTAGGCTGCAATCCGGGTACAAACCTGAAGTGGTGGGTCAGTTTCCTGTGGATCAGGAATGAAGGGAGGTGCCGCTCCCCTAGGGTCCTGAGGTTTACGAAGCCGGAATGATACGATTTAAGTGTGATGCACGATTTCCTGTAGTTCCCCTTAAATTAGGACGGAAAACCTTTGAATTATTAGTGGATACGGGAGCTTCTCATTCGGCTGTACCTAAGGGAGCGGCACCAAAAAGTGAAATAGAAAAATGTGTTGTGGGGGTTACTAGGAGACCTGAACGCCACTTCATGACCAATGATTGTATGGCTACATTGGGTCCTATCTCTGTTCAGCACTCTTTTCTGTTAATGGATGGTCCCGTAAATCTGTTAGGAAGAGATTTGTTGTGTAAATTGCATGCACAAATTTTTTGTACCCCTGAGAGTATTTCCCTTCGATTCCCGATTGAAAAAGCTTATTTGTTAACACAGCTCATTGGTAGCAATTATAACACACTTCCTCTCCGAGTCCAAAATGAGGTTAACCCTATAGTGTGGGGAGGAAAGCACGATGTGGGCTTGGTAAAATCTGCTTCACCCTTAAATCCAGTTGTAAAAAGCAATGTGCCTCCCCCTGCTCAGAGGCAGTATCCTCTTAAATTGGAGGCAATAAAAGGACTTGAACCTCTTGTACAGAGTCTTAAGAACAAAGGGATCTTGGTGCCATGTGTTTCTCCTTGTAACACCCCCATTCTAGCTGTAAAAAAACCACAGCCTGGTCCTGATGGAAATCCTGTGTATAGAATGGTGCAAGATTTAAGACTTATCAATCAGTATGTTATTCCTGAACATCCTGTGGTGCCGAACCCAAATACTATCTTGGCAATGGTACCACCAGAGGCGGAATGGTTTACTTGTATGGACTTGACAAATGCCTTTTTCTCCATACCGGTGGCGTCAGAAAAGCAGTATCTTTTTGCATTTACGTGGAGGGTCCCTGGTACTGCGAAGAAAAGGGATAAAAGGTCTGGACCTCCGGGACAACTTACATGGACTAGAATGCCCCAGGGCTATGTGGAAGCACCAGGTGTGTTTGCCAGGGTTTTGGCGGAAGATTTAAAGGATGTCCAGTTGCCAGCTGCTTCTACTCTGGTGACTTATGTTGATGACATTTTAGTAGCTTCAAGAACTCGAGAGGATAATGAGCGTGACTGTGTTTATTTGCTTAATCAGTTGGCACTTAAAGGACATAAAGTCAGCCCCACAAAGCTGCAGTGGGCACAGCAAGAACTAAAGTACCTCGGGTATACCTTGGGTCCTGAGATACGTAGTCTAGATTCCAAACGGATTGAAACTATAGTTAAAATCCCGTTTCCTACCACCAAGCGAGGTATACGGGGTTTTATTGGCATGATTGGATTTTGTCGTCCTTGGATTATCTCGGCTGGGGAATTGCTAAAGCCTTTACATGAACTGACAAAGGAGGGGGCTAAAGAACCTTTACACCCTAACTCTGAGCAAATACGAGCCTTTAAGGCATTGAAAGAATCCCTCGTTCAAGCTCCTGCGCTAGGACTCCCTAACTATAGCAAGCCTTTTGATTTGTATGTTCATGAAGTAAAGGGAGTGGCATCTGGAGTGTTAACACAATCTTTTGGCAGTAGCCCCAGACCTGTAGCATACCTGTCAGGACAGTTGGATTCAGTGGCTAAAGGACACCCAGGTTGCCTTAGAAATGTAGCAGCAGCTGCACTATTAGTTGAAAAGGCTCAAGAAATTGTTTTGGGACATTCCTTAACTGTTCACACTCCACATGCTGTAGCTAGTTTGTTGAACTCACAGCAGCATAAACATTTAACTAATCAGAGACTGTCAAAGTATGAGGTAACTCTGCTAATGACCCATGGGGTTACCCTAAAGAGATGTGCAAGTTTAAATCCTGCTTCCTTGTTACCCCATGAGGAGGGGCAGGAACAAGTACATGATTGCTTACAGGCTTTGGATCAGGTATCAACTCCGCGACCTGACCTCACTGATGTTCCTCTATCTGATCCGGAGTTGGAATTGTTTGTTGATGGATCTGCTTTTGTCCGGGATGGAGTTCGGCATTCAAAGTATGCGGTTACAGATGGTCGTATAGTGCTAATTGGAAAGCCTTTGTCACCCGGAACCAGTGCTCAGTCGGCTGAATTGCAAGCTCTAACAGCAGCTTGTCTGTATGCTAAAGGAAAAAGGGTTAACATTTACACAGACTCTAAATATGCTTTCAGGGTGTGTCATGCTACTGGAGCTATTTGGAAAGAGAGAAGATTTATTACTTCCTCGAGATCACAGATTGCTCACGGAAAAGAGATAGCCGAACTATTGCAGGCTATTCAGGCTCCTAAAGAAATTGCAGTTATCCACTGCAGGGCTCATACTAAACAGACTGATCCTGTGTCAGTGGGAAATCGCTTTGCGGACGGGGCTGCTAAGGCAGTTGCTTTACAAGGAACTCAGTTGGATCTATGTTCCCCTTTAGTAGCTTGGCAGCAACAAGCCCCAGATACTGAAAAGGCGATCTGGAAGAAATGGGGAGCTCAGCCCAACTCAGTAGGAATGTGGGAGTGCGGTGGTCGGTTTGTGTTACCTAAAAGTCATCAGAGCGAAGTGGTGCAACAAGTTCATAACAATACTCATTTAGGAGCAAATAAGATAGCCCAAATCATCTTAAGGCAGTTTGTTTCTCCAGGACTTCATGAAGTGGCCAGGAGGGTGGTGGAAAAGTGTGCCTTGTGCCAGCAATGCAACCCAAAAGGTGTGATCAAACTAGCACCGCCTGGGGGGCGTAGCTGGGCTCACAGACCTATGCAGCATGTACAGATTGATTTTACAGATTTACCTCCCTCTGAAGGAAAACGGCACTTGTTGGTTATAATAGATCAGCTCACTGGATGGGTGGAAGCATTCCCCACCACTCGAGCTACTGCGACTACAGTATGCAAGGTATTACTTAATGAGATCATACCACGATTTGGCCCTCCTGAAATAATCGACTCTGATCAAGGCACTCATTTTACTGCAAAGATTTGTAAGGAGCTCACTGAAGCCGTAAGAACCCAATGGGCTTTTCACGCTCCCTGGCACCCTCAGAGTTCGGGCCAGGTGGAGCGAATGAATGGAACTTTGAAAAATCTCCTGACAAAGCTATGCCAAGAACTTAGGTTGAAATGGACTAAGGTCCTCCCTCTAGCTCTCTACATCATTCGAACAACTCCAAGTGCTAGGACTAGATTGGCACCTTATGAAATTCTGTTTGGACATGTACCCCCAACCTTTGCTCCTTTAATCTCGATTCCCAATGACACTGATTTAACAAATGAAACAGAAGTTTATGTAAAGAGGCTGCAGCAACATCTAATAACACTGCAGCAATATTCAGCACAATCTCAATCCTTACCGTTGTAGGAAGCTGTTCATTCTATTTTACCAGGTGATCCTGTCTGGGTAAAAGCATACAAGAAGACTCCGCTACAGCCTCAGTGGTTAGGACCTTTTGAAACTCTTCTAGTGAGCCCCACTGCAATCCGGGTAAAAGAGCTTCCCACTTGGATACATCATACCAGGGTCAAGAAGAGCACCGCTAGGGAACCCGACCTAGTAAAGGGTTCCCCAGAAGCAGACGACGTCGGACTTCAAGGGAGCAGCGCACGTTCACCCCACCGCGAAACGGGTGAACCAGAAGCAGACGATACTGGTGTCCGAAGCAAATGGACTGCTATCCCTTTGGACGACCTGAAGCTTCGGTTGAAGAGAGCTTAGATCGGTGGTGCCCCTTTGCTGAAGAATCTGAAAAATGGCCTTGTTATATTCTCGGGGCCCTCTGTGTGTTACTCTGTTTTTTGTTAATTGCTTTGCTTTTTTGGTGGTATAGAATATAAGAGCATCAGAGGCTAATACCTTCCTGCGCTTTGCTCATGAAATGAAAGCTCGCATGCCTGCATTACGCAATGTGTCCTGCTGGGTTTGCTCCTTAATGCCAATGGATAGTCAAAAAGGCCTTCCCATGATTCCTATTGCACTTAGCGCAGCGAATATGACTTGGACTCCATCATGGAGAGATCCTTTGGGCACCCAGAATATAACTTGGGAGAATGCTGGAATCCATACAGACAAATATCTGTTGGTCTGGCAACGACCCGGTAAATGGTGTCTTCTTAAGGGATCCTCTACGCTTAACACCTTGTGGGTTGGTGAAAGTGAGTGCGAAATTTATTATAATATCTCACATATTGGGTATCAATTTGAAAAGATAGAAACACGATATAACTTTTCACGCCATGGGAATCAAGTGGAAGGGAAGAAATTGAAATATCTAATCCCCAATGGAGTCTCTATCTCACTTCTCCCTACCTGGATGACTATAGACCCTTCCTTGTGTATCCCATTTCAAGTGAATAATTCCTATAACTGTTCTCCCTTAAATTGCACTCACTGCGATCAGAGACCTGATCACCGATTGCTTTGTGCTTGTTATTTTCCTGATAGTCCTCTAACACCGGTTGCACCCCGTAGTTGGGCACCGTGGAACACACCCTTATTTAGAGTATACTGAGTGTGCGGTAACAAAGCATATTTGACCCTTCCTCCTTCATGGAGTAGATCCTGCTACTTGGCCTGGTTGGAGCCACCTGTTGTTTACCGCCCTCATCTCCCTACTGGAAAGATTAAGAATATGAAGGACGCTGAGACAGATGCTAAAGAATCTCGCCCTCTTACTTAGCGGGCTGTGAATGATTGGACAGGTGTTTGTGCGGCATTTCCCAATGCTTGTGGAGGGGCCTTTTATCGAATAGGAGAAGGAGTAATGAGGCTTCAAAGAATCTTGGAAATAATGGCTAATACCACTGCTGATGCTTTAACTGATCTGGCTACCGAGCAGAAAAAGATCCGGCAGATGGTTCTCCAGAATCGCTTAGCACTAGACATTCTACTGGCCTCTCAAGGAGGAACATGCGCCTTGATAGGACAAGAGTGTTGTGTGTATATTCCCGACGTTTATAACGCCACTTGAGAAAGAGCGCATCATCTTATGCAGGTAGCAAAAGATCATAGAGGAAAGAAAGGGGATTCTTAGTGGAGCGACCTGTTTAGCTGGTTTCCAAATGTCGGTGGTTGGCTCCATAACTTACTTCGTAGCGCTGTCATTGTTATTTGTGGTTTGGTAGTTCTCTATGTCCTAATTCGTTGTGGATGTTGGATAGGCACTAAGGTGTGTTCCACCAAGTAGTAAGTTGTTACATTGTGTCCCAAGAGTCCCTTCATGGTACTCTAGGGACAAAGGGGGGACTGTTAGGCCCTAAGGAAAATAGGCCTAGTGCAGTTATGCTAAAGCAAATGTAACAAAGGTTTCTGGGTGAGTCCCTGGGCAGAACTGGAAATAGGTTCAAGCAAGGACGCATCCTACACGCTTGCTCAAGTTGCAAAATGAGATAAGCAAGAAGCTGCATTTTTGTACCTGCTGTGATGAGGAACAGTTTGTTTTGAGAACTGATAAGGAGCCTCCCTGTTTCTGCTCTCCCCATTTGTTCCAAACTCCCTGTTTCTGTTCTCCTTTGGCCATAACGAACTGTCTCCTTATTGCCCAGTACCTGTCTTTTGGGCTGATAAGAAATTGCTGATGCATTATGAATTGCTTAAGGCCATGGTGTATAGTTGGCCAGGTATGCATGGGTATTAGAGGTTTCTAACTAATAAAGGGGGGTTGGTTGCTTGGGCGAATAGTCTATGACGCGACGGAACTGTCTATATAAGCCTACCTGTAAATGAAATCGGGGCTGGTTCACTTTGGAGACGGGCCGCTCTCTATTGTTGTGTGCACCATTCAATAAAGAGCTTGTGATTGGATCTTGCTGGTGTTGCCTGTCTCTTTGCGGTCAGACAACGAACAGAGGCCGTCCAGGTTCGAGTCCCCGACACTTTGAACCTTATGAAGTGATCACTGGGCCAAGAAGGCCTGCAGTGTAAAGAGAGCACCTCGGAGTGGGGACACCCTAACTCCTGCCCCTAGTGACTACAAGGTCAGGGATTAAGCCCCAGGAAACCTGGGCCCAGCCTTGTTGGGGTTTCAAGGGCTCTGCTACTCAGGAGAGTGGAGGGGGAGCCCTCAGGATCAGGGAGCCGTGGGGTAAAGGAAGTGGGAGCGGGGACTCAGATCCTTTCGCTGCTTCATTTCACCGGGGTGTATAGAAGCCAGGAAAGTTCCCCACAAGAGCGGGACCATTCCCCCGCTTACACTAGGGCCAGTAATGGCATGTCTATACTGTACACTTATTTCGAAATACGCGGTTTCAGAATAGAAATCCAAAATAGCGTATTTTGAAATAGTGTTTCTACGCAGCAAATGCCCATTGAAATACTACTGAGCTATTTTGAAATAGAGTGTCTATACTGACTTCAGCCAAAATTGCATTTAAAGCCTCCTGGAAGCATTTCAGGCAGGACATCAGGACAACACTCACTTCCAGGAGCTGCTTCCTCAGGCTATCTAAGGCTCATGCATAAAGGGACCCCCTGTACTGTCGTGTCTCAGGCTCCTCTCTTTTGCCTACCTCCTTGAGGGACAGCAGACCCATTTTTCTGCCTGCTCTGATTGTCCTTGCAGACACTACAGCACTCCAGCCATGGAGCCGGACCTGCCTCCAAACAGTCAATGGCTCTTAGACCCTCATGTCGCACCTCCTGCTACAGTTACTGCAGGCTTCCCTCACAGCAGGAGTGGCCACTGGGTAGTCCACAGCAGCGGTGTAAGCCATGCATGTGGTCCGTGTCTTCTGCAAGAGCTCCTGCCAGGTGGTGAAGTGGAGCTCCATGTCTGCCTTCAGAGACTGTGGCAGGGCACACAGGCAGGTGATGTGCTGAGCTCCCGATGAAGGTCTTCTTGGGATTGCCTTCACCTTCAGGTCACATGGGGTCTGGAGGCTGGCACAGGAATTCCTCACTCACAGCTGGTTCAGCTATAAAGAAAAGTGAGAACAGCAGTCATCCCAGGAGATAGGGTGACTGAAGCCCAGCTCTCATCTCTCAGTCAACATGGAAAGGTCTCGGTTCAGATGATTGTGATGTGCTTCGAGCAAGACCATCTGTGGTCTTTAGACAGTGGGCCCTTTCCTGCAGAAGCATGGATGTCCTGCGGGGATCCTCTGGGGGACACGCAGGCATGGGAAGGTGCAGGCCAGGCCAGGAGCCTGTGGGCAGGAGAGGGGCGACAGGATGGCTACGCTGGGTCTGGCAGAGGTGCTGTCAGGGAGAGGACTTGTACCCCTGCCCACTGGAGGGGGAGGGGTATGTGAGCAGCAGACACCACTTGCCAGGGAGAGTGTTGCTGGGGTCCCCTCCAACTTTCTCCCTCCCTCCTCCCCGTCCCAGCAAGCTCCCCTGGAAGGGGACTGGTGTCCTCCACCTCACCATGCTTGCCTGTGAGTGCATGCTTCCCTGGGAGTGTGGGCATGCCCATGTGCCATGTGTGGCACTGCTGTGTGTGTGTCTGTGATCCCCATCCTTCCTAGTGGCTTGTGGTGGGAATGTGTCCCACTACAGGGCTGGGAGTAAGCAGGCCTCTCCAGAACCCCTGTGAGCAGGAGAGCAAGGTTCCTGAGTGGCTACCTCAGTACAGCTGTCTGCTCCAGACTGATGCTTCATGTGTAGCCACCTGCACAGGCTGCTGTGTGATTCCCAAGCTGGGTGAGGAGTGCGCTGCCCCTTGCCTCCCACCTCTTTCCCATGTGCGTGTCCAGGGAAAATAATGCATCTCACCAGATGGTCCTTCCCCAGCTTCGTCTGAGCCATGGGTGCCATCCTGGGATGGGCGTACCAGCTCCAGGGACAGGGTGAGGTCCTGGTTAGCAGGCATGGTGTGTGCGCTGGCCACCTCCTCCTCATCATCGTCCTCATCCTCCTCCTCCACAGCCACGCCCTCCGGAAGGCTGACAACAGGCATCTCCAGGCTGGATCCAATGATGAGGGGAGGGGAGGGGAGACAACCTGTCCCCTTCCCATGATGCCATTCAGTTGGGTGAAGAAGCAGCAGGTCTGGGGTGCTGCTCCTGACCAGGAACTCCTTTCCCTGGTCTTGGAATAGGCCTGATGGAGCATCTTCACCTTCATTCTGACCTGGTCCAGAGTGCACTTGTGCTCTCTCTGGACCAGGCTGGCCATACACATGGGCATTTTGCTGTCTGACATGGAGATTGTGGATGGTGAACTGCTCCCCCCAGATCTTAGAGAGATCCAGGATCTCTGAGTTGGTCCATGAAGTTGCCCTACTATTTCGGCCCTGGCTTGGAATCTGGCTAAAGCTCGGTTGGCAGCCATGGGGGCATCAGATGGTGTGCTGGGGTCTTCCATGGCAGAGGTAGGGCAGAGCAGGGCACTACTTGTGTGCCACAGGAATAGCTGTGTACCACAAGCCCTTTCCCCTATGGCTGCAGCTTTAAGGGCTGCAGAGGAAGAGGAACGATAGAGTTCTGAGTGTGGACAGAGTGGCCACCAGGGCACCTGTGGAAAGCCCTGGAGGTCACTTATTTTGAAATCACTACAACGGTGCCTATTTCAAAACTGGTGTTATTTCGAAACAAGTGCTATTCCTCATAAAATGAGGGTTTCAGAAGTTGGAATAAGAAGTCCATTATTTTGAAATAACTCGCTTGCTGTGTAGACACTAACTTTGTTATTTCGAAATAACACTAGTTATTCCGAAATAATGCTTCTGTGTAGATGTGCCCTAAATGAATTCTGTATTCACAATAAATGTGGCATATTGTTTTACCTCCCAAACAAGAGTCTGCTAATTCTATTTCTCCAAGGCCCTGTCTACACTACGGAGAAGATTGAAGTTCCCACAGTCGATCTTCTAGGGTACGATTTACCTAGTGAATACCCACTAATTTGAACTGAGAGGGTGCCCCATGGGCACTGGTATTTCTGCTCCTCGTGAAAAATAAGGGAAGCCAACCAGAGTGTTTGGTAGTTGGGAAGCTTCTGTCGACCTTCTGCTGTGTGGACAGTAATTTAAGATACATCTACTTCAGCTACATAATTAACATAGCTGAAGTTGCGTATCTTAAGTTGACCTTCCCCTTTAGTATAGACGTGCCCTTGAATGTAACATTCTCTCCACTGTTTATACAATCTTGTGCTGCTCAGTGTTTTTGTAATAGAATACTAGCATCTTAGCTCACTCTGCCAAGGAGATGGGAGACAGCTCATATCTCCTCCTTGGGAGATCTCTCCTGGATCTGACTCACAAAAGCATTCCTTCCCCAAGCATTTGCTTCCTGGACCCTTTCTAATTTCTAGGGTAATGTAGTAATTAGCCTTGTAGCTCTTTTCAACCTAACCCAAATTCGGCACAGCTTTGCTCTTGGGCTGATTTTATTGGTGATCTAGTGATCGGAGTGCTGGTACAGCAGCTGTTGCCCAGCACTCTGTCGCAGCATCTAATAAAATATTCTTAACCAATTCCCAATTATTACTCACATTTTTCTGATTAAATTCTTCCTCTCAGGTGTTTTGGCTCATAACTGTTGTCAGCTTTATAAAACTGGCCTTTTTAAAGCATCAGGTCTATTGATTACGGGTCTGGATTTGATTGTGTTTTCATATTATAAATGTGATTAAGCTTGTGATTATCACTTGTACCTAAATGATTATTCACTTTTAGTTCTGTGTTCATTTCCTCTTATCTGTCAAGACAAGAGCTAATATTGAATTTCTCTACGTTGGATACAACACTTTTTGAACTAGGAATAGGATTGCCAGATACTTTCACAAAAAATACCGAACATGGCAGAAAAAAAATTGATTGAGCAAAAAAGTCCCCTGTGATTATAAAGCTTACACACTTTATAGATAGGTCACCCTGTTTCTTAGTATGCTTTGGCGGTCTGCAGTAGATATCAACACCCCTCTCTCGTGCTTTATCTTTTAGGATATTGCCCACTAGCCATTCAAGATCATGAATTATCACTGACTCAGACACAGATAATGCCATTTTTTACATGGAGAGAACCACTCCTTTTCCAGGTTGGGAATTATCCCCCCAGGTTTCAGTTAGATTGAATATATGCTCATAAATGAGGAAGTCTAGTCCCACTCATTTGTTTTTGTGTCCACATTGTTGATTTCAAAATGGAGCCAGTTATTAACTTCAGATGCCTAGCCAGTACTGAGATGCCTTAATCTGAAACCTGAGTTTCATTACTGCCATTACAATATTTTGTATTTCTCCACCTGTTGGGTACCAACACACACACTAACTAGCTTCCAAATGACAAGACAGGAAGCGACAGGAAGATCTTGCTGGTGGCATAGATAGTTGTCTGGTTTCTAACCATCCCGTTGAGAAAAATGTTATGTTCAGCAAACCTAAGTTAAAAGGGAACAGAAAAAAAATGAAGCTCCTGAATATCTTGCACTAGCTCTCTCACACCAAATAGCAAACAAACTGATCACAGATACACATTTCACTTTTGAAGGAGGCAGGATTAATCAATACAGCTGCTGAAAACTCCTAAATCTGGATGATGAAGTAATTTAATGCTAGCATTTTGTGCTATGGCATTAAGGTGCCCAGGTTTCTGACCAACCTCAGACCCTAGGCGATGTGCACTATCGAGTATTTGTAAGGTCCTGCTACTGTTTTGGAAACAGAATCTACACAAACCTGGGAAGAAGAGGCACTTTTACAGCTGTTGAGGCAACTTGGTCTAGAGGACTAAGTGTGGGACTGGGAACAAGGCCTGAGTTTTAATATTCATTCACTGTTTGTGCAAGTTTTGGCCAAGAAATTTAAGCTCCTGGCAACTCAGGTTCTTCATCTATACAACAAGAATAATATTCACATACCTTCTTCACTGGGTATTACTACACAAATGCACTGAAGATGTAAAGCTCCATATAAACACTGAATAAATTCCACAAAGTCGCATACTGTGCTGCGGTACAAGATAATTCCTGTACAGCATTTGCATTAGCTATTTGTTTCAAATGTATGCATACTTCACAAACAGCCAAGTGCATTGCTCACAGTCAGGGCCAGATTTACATATCCATAGGGACAGCATCTTCAGAGACACCCTGCCTAAAGCCAACCACCCTCTCAATGCCCCTCCTCCATCTCAGAGCAGTTGGGCTCCAGGGAGGCAGGCACCAGAAGTGGATTAGTGGGAAAAACAGCCACCTTTTGCTCCCCAGAAGAGATGGGAGATGGAGAAAGACAGGAAAAGAAGTCTGCCCCCACCAACGATTGCTCCCCCACCTGCCAGGGCAGCTTTCTTAGGGAAATCTGCAGCTACCCCCCCAAGCAAGCTCCATGGGGACATCCTCCCATCTCCAGTTACAGGGAGGAGAGCCCCCCACCTCCCTCTGTCCCCATTGCTTGCTAAGCCATCCCAGGCTTTGCAGTCCTGTCAGCAGGCAGAGCTGGTACCTGGAACATGGAGCAGGGGTAAGCTGCCCTGGTAAGACTTCGGGGCTATGTCTAGACTGCAGGCTTCTTTCGAAAGAGGCTCTTTCGAAAGCATCTTTCGAAAGAGCCTCTTTCAAAAGATCGCGTCTAGACTGCAGGCGGATCTTTCGAAAGAGAAATCCGCTTTTTCGAAAGAGAGCACCCAGCGAGTCTGGATGCTCTCTTTCGAAGACGGCCTCTTTACATTGAAGAATGCCTTCTTTCGAAAGAGGAGCTTTCGAAAGAAGGCGTTCTTCCTCGTGAAATGAGGTTTACCGCCATCGAAAGAAAAGCCGCGTTCTTTCGAAATAATTTCAAAAGAATGCGGCTTGAGTCTGGACGCAGGGGAAGTTTTTTCGGGAAAAGGCTACTTTTCCCGAAAAAACTCCTGAGTCTGGACACGGCCCGGGTGATGCTGGCTCTGGCAAGTCTGGCTTCAATGCCCGCTGCAGCGACAGAAATTCCCCAGCCCCCCTCCCTTTCCAGCAGCTCCAAGTGGTTTAAGGCAGAAGGTCAGAGCCTGACAAAACAGAACAGACTGGGGAAACTCCCCCCCCCCCCCACTCGATGGATTCAGAGCAGCTCCTGTTCCCAAAGCTCTTTGTAATCCAACTCCCATCCCCATTCTAAGAGGTGTCAAGACAAACAGAACTCAGCATCTGGCTTAGCAGTGTATGATAGGAGCTCTGGCGGGGTGCCCCTGTGCACACCTAGCTCTGAGAGGAGATGCCACTCTCTAGCACGCATGGCTACCAGTCCAGCACTCATTCTCACATGAGGGCTTCTACCTTATTGATCTCCCAGAGGCGAGACAGAAGGCCTTGGCCAGCTGTAGACTGAGAGGAGAGAGCATTGGGTGGGGGATTGGCTAGAGGGGTGGAGAGGAGCCAACGGGCAGTTGGGAGCTTCCCCCCTTTTTTTATTTTACTTCCCAACCACACTACTGATTCATTGGTGCCCCTAAAATTCTGGCACTCATACACATATGCCTACTAGATCTAACTGGAAATCTGGCCCTGCTCATGGTAATATGCTCCTTTAGGAAGAGAAAAACAGATTGAACAGGAAGAAAGGAACAAAGACTTGTAAATAGGGCTCAGAAGATGTAGTTCCATTCTATGCTCTGCCACAAACTCCATGTGTGACCTTGGGCAAGTCATTTATTCTATCTCACAGTGTCACATCTATAAATTGCCTACCGTTGTAAACTCTTAGGGGCAGAGTCTGTCTTTTGCTATGAGTATCTATGATGTCTAGCACTACTGGGCCCTGATTTGTTTGGGGTGTCTGTTGTTCCTACTGTAACAATAGCAATGACAGAAAAATGTACCGCAAACTATCCATGGTACCCTACTTCCCTTGGAGAGTAAGGAAGGAAAAGAAAGGTTTTTTTTTTAAAAAAAGGCTCAGCAGTAATCACAGCTGCAAAGAGAGCAGCATAATAGTAATAAAAAGACAAGTTTTCATTGTACCAAAGAATCAATGGCTGATCGTATTATTTGCTTATGGTAAGTCAGACACAGCCAAAAGTCCTGGGTAGCACAAAGTTATGTATTCTAGATGCAAGCCTCATGACTGAATTGACTGAATCTAAGTATTATAAGCATAGATGCCTGTATTTATCCTTTAATGCTGATTAACTGCAATAGAATTATCAGGCAACTGCTGAAAACTCATTTCCTGTGTTAATTTGAATTGACTTCCTTGCTGTGCTCATTTCCCTTATTAATGGATTTCACTTTTTATACATTGTCATGAATACTCTGCAGACTTGGACATTTTATTCCATGGGAATAGTGTGGTAGAAATTTCACTGTGGATCAGCACTAGGGTCCAGAGGCTCTATGCTAAGTTTTGAGAGCCCATGGCACCTGCAACAAATGGCACTCACAGAAAATGTATGTGGTAATGATTAGATCCCTAAAACTGGAGTAAATTCAAAAACATTCCTTTTTGGTCTTTTAGATATATGTCCTACTTTCCCCTCCATATAACCATTTGAAAAAATGTTCATTCTTCTTGATATATATTGCTGTATTCCACAAATTATAGCCATTAGTAGATCCATTGGTAGAATGATTAATAAAAAAATATATTTTTGAAGCTTAATTTTTTATTCACAGTTTTTTAATTAAACATTTTGCTGAGTTTACTCTGCACATAAATACAGTTATGGCTCATGTTATAACATAGATATTATTTGTTAGAAAACATAATATGAGATGTATGGTAGTGGTTACACTATTTCCCTTTTCCCTCTTACATTTTTTTTATATCAAAGTGACATTAAAACCAAATCTGACCAACCTCGTGATACGATCAAATGTATCTATCAAGTTTTTTTATTGACTGTAAAAGTACCTTTGGTTTGCATTTGATGTTAATGACATATCAGTTGGCAATATTATTACAAAGCAAATATTGGAAACAGGTTTTTTTTACTCACTAGAGCTTTGACTTATAGTTTTATAAAATGCTGTAAAATTTCTCTTAGCCTCATAGCTTTATAATACAATGTATAGTGCTTAGTTGACTTTCATAGGAGCAGGACTGTGCTGTGTTTGTACTGTTTATAAATGAAAGTACAATTTGGCTACAATATTGTCTTCTAAAACTTGAAGATATATAGTTGTGTAGTTCTACTAGCAGATCATGCAAATCTTTTGGAATTCCATTTCAACCTGTGGTGGACTAGTGGACTCAGCCCATTGTTGCTAACAATAAAGAGATGCATAAGAGTGGGTACAATCCTTCATGCATGCATGGCAATGGAATTCCAAATAGGGGAACCATGCAGAATTAGAACTGTCTTCTTCCCTTTGCAGAAAATTAGAACTTGCCTCTGCAGTCAGTTCAGCACAAGTAGTCTTTTATGCCTGTGGACAATTCCACAGAAGTCAGTGGAGTTCTGTACTGGCATAAGGGTCTGCCTACAGACCTGACTGCTTGGTTAGATTAAGAACTTTATATCAGAGGTGTTGGACTTCATTTGAAACATGTGAAAACCATTTTCCCCCCAAGGAGGAATAAAAATAGTCCAAAAGTATATGTTGTTTACTTGATTCTAGCCAATGCAAACATTTGGCATTTATTCTGGGTTTGAAAATGTTTTGCTCATATTTTGTGCTCTTACATGGTGTTGATGATTATGCACTGTAGAGTTTACCAAAACCAAATGAAGTTTGATAGTCAAATATTTACCTGGCCTCTTTTATGTTTTCTAGTATTCGAGCTATCCCCTAGCTAGTTAGAACTCAGTTCAGGAAAGAATTCATAATCAAGACACATATGCTTCAGTACAGTCCTTTTCTGAATTGGAGGCTTTGTTTCATTGTCACACATTATGGGAGGAAATAGCTACCCCTTTAAGTAATTTGACCTATAACACCCTAAAAGCTAATAAAATTCCCATTGCACTCTAACTTAATCAGGCAACATGCAATTTTACTTGTTAAATGAGCATATATGGCCAGATTCTCTCTTGTAATTTGGCACTTTAGCAATACCGGAGTGGCATAAATTGACTGGATCACTCCAGTTGAGAATTCCCATAGAATTGTTCTCTTCCACACTGGCTCTGGATGTGAAAAGGAGATGGACCAGGAGGGTCTTCCAGAAGGATGGATGGGCAGGTGGCCAAAGATCCAGACATTCTCAGTTGGTGGACAGTCCCTTGGGGTTAGTTACCAGCTGATGTAGTCTAGAGAAGCCACCAACTAGTATCTTTGAACCCTCCCTGCCCTGTCACCATCAGTAAAGATTGGGTGCAGCAGAGTCTCTGGCTCCATCTTTACGGTATTCATTTTAGAAAAGAAGCTATTCATCTGTCATTCTGGCAGGCTGAAAAGGGTGACTACTGCTGAGAAATGGTCCCTGCTGCTTGCAAATGGCCACTACAGCACACTTCTATCTACCAACATTACGTAGTAGATTTTAGCCTGTAGTCATGCGTAAAGCACACATTAATTGATTTCAGATGAATGCCTGCCTTAATATGTGCACTTCCTGTAGATATAGATATATCCAGATGGTCTTATGCTCAGTATTGACTCCCTGCATTACTCATTGAATCACTATGTACTTCTCCACGTTAACTGCTTCCCTGCCAACACAAAATGCAAATTTTATGTATTGTTAAAAATGGCATGTAGATGTTCTACATATCCTTGGTACTAGAAGCACATCCCATTGCCAGCAACAGAATGCACTGCAAGCACTGGCACCAATAAGTTCATGAGAAAGCACATCTGTTTTGTATCTCCAACTTGTGTTTTCTGTTTGTTCCAAATGATCATGTGCAAGAGCCTCCACTATAGAGTAAAAGTAAGCAACATATATCTCACATCTTCCAATGCTCTTAACACACTGGTGTTTCCTGTAGCATTACTTTTAAATAACACTAAGGATTAGAAATTAACTGTGTGTTTTTGCTTTGAAAGATTAAAATAAACAGTCTATCTGACTGAGGGGTTTTATGTAAAAACTCACACTGTCTTGTGGAATTATATTATATAGTAATTGCTTAATTAACCTATTACCCTTTATTAGTACCTTTATTGCTCAAAATATTTTCTGCTTTGTTAAAATGTACAGTACATGCAAGTATCACTTTGGAAAAAGAGGTGACTAAAGGAAACAAAACAAAATAAACCAAAATACCAGCATGTGAAATGTTACGTCTTCCCTGCCTCTCCTAAGTGCTACAAATCATAATAATGACAGATATAAACTTGAATATAAATAGAGTTTCTAAAACCATTTAAAAGGGTCTGATATATCCCCAATATTTTAAGTAGCAGAGCCCTCAGAAGCAGCTCAGTATTTTCAATATCGTAATAGGATAGATTCCTTAACCTATTTAGAACATCCTATTGTGTAGCCCGTACCCAGGTGATCAATCCAACTGACTTAAACAGGACTGTTCACATGAGTAATGGCTGCAGTGCTGGGTCCTTAGAATTCACTGTAGTAAGATAACAACCCTTTAAAAGACAAAGCATAACAACAAATGTAGAGTTTAGGAATGAAATTCAATGACTTTGAAAAAGTCACCATTTAGCATGGTTTTAGTCACTTAGATGTTTAATAGTGGAATCTGCCAAACCATCACAGAAGACACCAGTTCATCCTGTCGCTGCTGCTTGGTCTTCTTGTTCACCCTTCTATGTCCTTGTCCTCCAGAGATGACTAATACTGAACTTGCTTTCATTTTCTTGGATCGCTGCTTTTTACTTTTAAGTGAGATGTTTTGATCCTTCAAAAGCTCATAAATGGAGCTGTCCTCTGGCCTACGTTCTAAGGAATTTGATCCATGAGACAGCGTCAGAGACCCAGATGAAGACGACATGTCACTTCTTTGTGCAATGGATCCTACTGAACTGCCTAGCCATACTGCAGTGTCGTGCATGTTATTTAGGGAACAGCTTGGTCCATCATTTTGCAGGGCATTTTTTTGGTCATCTTCTTTCAATTCAGAGTTAGAAGGGAGGCTGCTTCTGGATTTGCTTTTGTTTTTCTTGTTTACAGCTGTAGCTGTTACAAGGAATTTGACTGGGCCATTATGTGCATGATAGGATACCATTCCCCTTCCTGAAGCCAAAGGAAAAAAAATATTATGTAATATTAATCTCATTCATTTTGGGTCACTGCTTTACACCATAACTAGTTTAATCTCAGAACAAATTTCAATTAGACTTGCATAACCCTGTCAAAAGAAACACATCAGGTAACAACATATTTACTGAACTGAAACATGGAATAACGTACAAAAAAATTTACAGTACATCAAAGATGCATTAAGTCTGGATCAGAAATCTGCTAAAAGAAGGACAGAAAGAATAAGTTGACATTTCATTCATACTTTTTGTTCTCTGTTTTCACAACAGCAAAAGTAAAGAACTCTTCAGCTGACTTGTTTTAACTGGCAATGTCATAACCTTAACATTACACGCTTTCTCCAGAACTCCATAACAAAATAAAAGGTTTTCAGTTAATCCTACTGCACCCCTCTTGAATAGTATTAACACATCAATTCCAGTGCTCTCCACACTCACAGAGGAGGAGGTAGGACTTGCTCTTAAGCATTCATCTCTAGTTGCAGTGATGCATTCATAGGTACCAAAGATGTTATCAAAAGGAAATCACTAGGGTCAAATTCAGAAGATATTTAATAATGTGAAAATCTACGGATCTTTCAATAGCACAGAGAGTGAAGAAGAGATGTAACAACATTCTGCCATACATACACCTAGGTGTAGGGATGTGGTTGTCAGATATGCCTGCATCTCAGACAAGATTACTGGCCTCAGAAAGAATCAGGCATGATTTGGAATGAGAGAATGTTGTGAAATACCCAAAGACAGATTCATATATAGTAAATCAAGGTTCCAAATATGCACAATTGGATGTACCTCATATCAGTAAACTGAAAGAGAAACAGCATATCTACACACATCATCTAATGGCTTGTCTGGACAAGGCACTTCAAGCAGATCAAACCAAGCTGATCCAGTTTGAAAATGGTTGTATGTACCTGATGCAGTCCATCACGATGCACTAACTCCAAATTTGCTGCAGATTGCATTTGTGTGGTCTATATTGTTCATGCAGGTGCAATTGCTGCACACCACTTTCTCCATGCTGCCAATGGCTATCCCATTGTGCTTTGTGGGTCAACATTTACTGACCTAGCTGTTCACTGATGTGCCTTGCCTATGTGTCATGGTCCCAGGACATTTCTTCTTTAAAAGCTCATGCAGAGCCAGGATTTGCCAATGTGCTCTGGCATTCCACCTATCCCCGTTATTAAGCAAATTAATATTCTTGCAATATAACTGTGATAGCTCTCCAGAAGCCAAAAATGCCTTGCACAGTTGCTTGGAGATTTGCTGAGACCCTGGATCTCATCACATTCTGGAGAGAAGCAACAGTGTGTGCAGCTTTTGTGGCCAGCCAGAAGAATAAAGATCTTTTAGTGGCACTTGCCAAGCAGATGTCAACAAGGTGTCATGACAGAGATGCCGATCAGTGCTAGATAAAGAGCAAGCTGCTCAGGAGTAAATACACTGTAAATTGGGACAAAAGGAGGCAATCTGGCCTGTTCATTTTATGATGAACTGGACAAAATCCTACATATAGTACAACCCTTTCAAGAAACCATGTGGCACCCAGGGGCACAATCTCCCCCACCTCAAGTATCACTAGAAAGGTCAATTAGAAGTTGAATGGGAAGATGCTGGAGAGGAGCTGTCTGCTGAGAACTAGGGTCTTTTTTAGATCCAGGGACTCTGATGCGGACTGACTGGAAAGCCAGCTGCAGTCATGCCCTGCTGAAGTGTACCCTGATGACTGCCATGCATAAACTGAGTTTGAATCTCAGCCAGAAACACAAGGCTAGAACTGAAGAGGCAGATCTGCTGGAGGAAACTTCAGCATGTAAGTACCTGTCTTTACATTTTATACTATTATTATTATAATGGTGCTAAGCTTCTGTACATTCTACCTTCTGTTCTGGATGCTCCATGGCTGCAATCATTGGAGTGGATGTGAGTTAGGGGCCCTTCTAGGTATCTAGCCATTAATCCCACCCTCTTTCCATTTGTCCATGCTGCCCATTTGCACCCCCCCGTACAAGTTTATAAAATGGTGTCTGCTCCAACCAGGCAATCAGCCTTTGTCTCATGCTAAAGCCACAGCTATAAACTATTTTCAGACCATGGCAGAGAGGGCACTTGCCCATTTGCCTATTTACCTTTCCTCTTCCCTTCTCTGGCCTGCCTGGCAAATTCTCCGTCTCATTTCTGCCAGCCCAAAATGGTGCTGGCAGCATGCTGCAGAACCCACCTCATGCTCACTCCAAGCCTGTGGTACATTTACATGATAACATTCACTTGTTCAAAAAAGACAGTTACCTGTTCTGTAACTGGTGTTCTTCAAGATGTGTTGCTCATGTCCATTCAACATAGGTTTGTGTGCGTGACACATGCACCAGTGCTGGAAGTTTTCCCCTAAGCAGTAACCATAGGGGCCAGTGACCCAGAACCCCCAGGAGTGGTGTACATATACCATACAATATAGGACACTCCCCAGCCCCTCCCTCCTCAGTTCCTTCTTGCCAGAACTCTGACAGAGGGGAGGAAGGTGGGAAGTTAATGGACATAAGCAATACATCTCAAAGAACGGGAGTGAATGAAGTGAACTGGAGCCAATGGGAACCGTGAAGTGCCGTGGCTACAGAGCCTTTAGATAAACAAAGAGGAGAGGCCCGTTAACAGCCTTCTCAAAGTGGGCTGCAGGCCACTTTGAGAAACACTGACTTAGGGCTTGGCTACACAATAGGGTAATACATTCCACAGGATTATGATTTCTAGAGTGCACTAATGTGTTAGGTATTAATTAGCCCATGTAGAGCCTTCTGATCGTAGGTGCTGAGGTGTTGTTGCACCTGACTTAGTGTAGTTTCTATTATGTACAGGGTTTATAGCTTAGTTCAATGGCTCTCCGCATCCCTACTATACCAATTGTTCCAGCACCTTTGCTAGTAACAGCACTACGTTAAGGTATATTGAGGAACTCTTGAGTGTGCAATAGCACATGAATTAATGAATGAGAAATCACACTCCGTAAAGCACACTTCCACACAGACAAGCCCCCTTATCCAGTAAATGCAAAGGTGTAATGATGAATTATCACAATTGCTATTAGAGTCACACATATGAAATGATCCTATTATAAAAATCAGTGTTCTGAGATTCACATTCCCAATACCTAACTTGCAAACTATAAAAGTACGTCTTCTTCAAATTTAAAATATCTGGAGCTTCGGATTTTTTAAGGCCTGAAGAAAAAGTCTAAATCCAAAAAATAAATTTAAGAGTGTATAGCTCAGACAAAGTAACCAAAGTAGAAATGGAAGGCTAAGAGTTATTTTTTGTGGGTTTTTTTGGATTACATTAACTATGATCTCTATACAATCCATCTATTTTAAAGTTCCTTCTAAGCATCTTTTTGGATTTTTATTAAAATACTATTTTCTCTTGAATTATTGATACATAATTATTTTTCTGAATAGCAGTAAATCTTGTATTTATTTTGGTAAAGTTACAGAAGTTTTGATTAATGCAAAGTTTATTATGGAAACTAGAGAGAAGTTGCTTGGCTCATAACGTCGGCCTGTTTCCCTCTACAACTCAGAAATTCTGGTGGAGTTCTGAAATCAAAGTGTAGCTTCACACATTCCACATCCAACACTCTTTTTTGCTTTATTCTAATAGTTAAGAGCAGAACTAAAATGTTTGCAAAACGTTGGCAGAGTTCTGATGTTCCTATTTCAGAAATGAATAACTATCAAAATAAGGTGTGTTGTGTCTGCATCAGGCCCCCAAATGCTCTAGTTGTCAAAAGCTACCAATAAGTCACATTTTACATTTCAAAGCCTCAATATCATGAAGCGATCATGTCACAAAAATAACCAATCAGGGAAAACACTGAACGTTCAAAATCTCTTCCCCCCCCATTTAGAAATATCGCTTCTGACTCTCCTCCCCTACCCACATGCCAATTTATATTCTGATATAACATTTCCAAAAAACTATAGAGTACAGCAACATTTCTCTTTGCAGTATTGCAAGTCTTAGACAGAGAGGGATTTTGTCCCTCCATAATATATGACTTGAAGAGCTAACTTCCATGCCACTTTTTGCCTGGAAAGAACATGGATGCTGATTTAATAAAGCAAAAATAAGAGAAGATAATAGAAACAAATTATAGATACACTATAAACTAATTAGAACAACAAATTCTCAGAAAAAAGCTCACTCCATGTCTATACAATACACAAAATTTAAATATTACTTGATTTACAGAATAAATAATGCACTGAAGAGTCAGTCTTCAACACACCATCATACAAAATGTATAAAAAATTGTACTCACCAGTTACTTTTGGAATTCCTTGCAAACGAGGCACAGGTAGTGCTACTATAATACCCAGATTTGTTCCAACCAACAATAAACCATGGCATACCAGCAGACTGGTCACAGAAACACGTTGTTGTCCTGTGAAGTTCAGAGATCGCTGCATTATTTAACATACATAACCTTTGATGTGGAAAAGGAAATCAGCAGTAAACTGCATATAATAACATCGTTGTAGGTGCTGATTTGGCAAAAAGTTTAAGCAGAGGCTTAAATATTTTACTGAAGCAAGGCCTTGAAACTTTACCTGGATGCTATTTAACTTGTATGAAACAAAACTGTTTCTGAAATGCTATAATTCAACTTGTGTTTTCTCATAAAAGCTTACATTACAGGGGAATTAAAGTGATTATATATTCCTTTACAAACAGGTTATTTTTACACATTCTTCATAGCAATATTACAATACATAATACTATATAATACACAATAGAATTCTATAAAACTACAGTGTGACATTTTGTTCAAGCCTCAACACTGTCCATATTTAATGATCATAATTGCATTTTTTTCTACTTTTCTGTAACAGCTTGGTGAAGGGGGCAATTGCTCAAAAATCATCTTGGCCCTGGAGTGAGAGAAAAGGTAACTGAATGCACATGGACTTCAAAAAGTCTTTAACAACCTTCCTCATAAATGGAAACTAAGTGCTGTGACAAGAGGTGAAGTTCTGCCCTGAATGAGGAACTAGCTAAGAGACAGAAACAAAAAGTCAGACTAAACTATCGGCCTGGGTCAATTATTAGCTTGAGTAGTGATTTATATATTCAGTGAGATTCTGGAATAGTGGTGAAAAGGTGACAGCAAAATCTGCAGAGGACATGACATTTTTTTAGTAGTGTCCATTACATAAGAAGATTACGGACAACTCCAAAGACATCTAACAACATTAGGTGAATGGACAGCATGATAGCTGATGAAATTCAGTATTGACATGCATAAAATAATACACATGGAAAGAAATAATGTGAACTAATTATACACAATGCTGGGTACCATATTCTGTAACCACTTCACTGTGGCTAGTTACACAATGAAAACGGCTGCTCATTGTGGAGTCATGGTTAAAATAACAAAACTAGGTTACATATACAAAGGGATAGAACATAATTAGAATAGCAGGATAGCATTACATTACCTAATTTTACAGATAACAATGTAAAGCCTTTCTTCTATGGTGTCATTTTTTCAGTGTGCCCTTCCTTGCTGGCCCTCATAATTTGTATCTCTTTTGTAAAGTAACAATATAGATTTTTCAACAATCTAAAGTAAGAATGTGTGCCAGAAGAAAATGGCTTCAGATTTACTCATTACGGAATAAACAGGAAACAGAAGATTTTGATTAATTAACTGAAAGACTGGAGAATAAAACCCAAAGCACTGGAAAGAAAAAGACATGTTAGAATGTGTAAGGATGAAAGAGACAAAACAGTCACCAAGAAGCATGAGAGAAACAATAGGGTCTTATAAGATAACATCTAGCATCTCTAGTCAAACTACTTACCAATATAAATCAAGCATAATGAAAAAAAATCCATATTAGTTTCTCTCTTCCCCCCTCTCTCTCTGCTATAACAAACAATAAGTGATCTTAACATATAATTAAAATTCTATGTGTACAAGTAAATTATCATGTGTCTTGTGAAAACTTAATATTTTCTGCGGAAATATTAATGAGGAGATGTGTTAAGTTTCCAGAGGGGAGTATGCAAGTGTAATCCCTTCATAGCTTGATCAGAGGGAAAACATTGAAGAATTACCCTTAGAATCATAGGGTAGATAGCATTAAAATGATTGCAGCTGGATGAAATGGAGAATGGAAGAAGAAAAATCAATATATCCCAAAATGATGCCATAGGCTATAACTTTGATCTATTTGTGAAAGTGAACGCAAATAAAAATATATTAATAAACCATCACCTTTCCTTTTTTAAAGAAAACCTAATAAACGAAGAAAAGCAAGTGTTATACAGGGTGCCCATCAAACCAAACTCACATCTGCTAATATCAGGTTGGTTTTGGTACTCAGATATTATGCAGATATTACTGTATACTAATTAAGATTTTCACAACTGCACAATTTCATCAGGCTCAGCTTGGGATGGGCACAAACAAAAATCTTTTCTAATTATCTCTGAACTTGAGAACATCTAAAAATTCACATCTGATTTCTGATTTCCAAATGTGGCAATTAGAATGACTAAAATTAACCAAATCCTTGATTCCAAACACTTCTCAATGTGGGTCTTTCTCAAGAACAGAAACTGAATTTTATGGCTTAGCTTATCTGTAATGCAATGAAACCAATGTTCTTCAATATATAACAATTTGGAGGCCAAGCCTACTGTTCCTAAGCACGTAAAACTTCAGTTTTAGCTATCTAAGCCCTGAAGCAATGGGGTCATCATATATCTAATACCTTACAGTACCTTTAGGATGTTCAACACTAGAAAAAAATATCAATGCCTTTCTTCACACTTTAGCTTTGAAGTAAATTCCAAATGGTAACTCACACCTGTGAAGTAACATTATTTCCATATGTGAAAATAGTATGTCACTTGGAAGCAACCTAAAGTCCTAAATATAGAGCAAACTTTATGCATGAACCACTAAAAGTGAGGTCAAAGGAAAAGTGCTTGCTTTGAAATCTTGGGAAAGCAGGAAACATCTGCATGTGAACACATATTTTTGACATAACTTATAGTAACATGTGATGATAAATAAAAGCCACTCATAAAAAGATGTTTGTAATCTTGCAATAGTGTGCAAATTTGTGACTTTTAAATGTAAACAAGCAATGGCTCCTGATCATTTGAATGTGTTCTATCAAAAAACAACTACAACAGCACCGACAACAAGATAGTCACCATGACAATCTTGGGGAGAAGTTGATAAATATAAAAGCTAAATATTATTATTACTGTTTTAAAAGAAATCAGATGAAATTGTTCTAATTTCAAATAACACTTGTACTAATTGTTAAAAGAGTTAATTTAAGCTCCTGATCCTGCAAAAATTTATGGACATGCTTAATTTTACACACTCTGAGCTGGCTCATTTATTCTTTTTTTTTTTTTTCCCAGGATTCAAGCTTCAGTCTGGATCTTCGTCAAGTCTCAGTCTTTGACCCTGGTCCTGCAACTGCATATATGAAAGTGAAATTTTTGCCCCCTGAACAGAACCTTCTGCAGTCAGTTTTGTGCAAGGGTGTTCAGATTTTGCTGCAGGATCTGGCTCAATCTGCAAATTAATCTGGTTAAAACCCTACAGTGCATCTTATTTTACCAAGCTACCCTAACATCTCTCCCTCTTTCTACTCTTTTATAGGATGGCAACTTGATAAAAAACCTTTAACAATGGTGGGGGGCTATCGACCACAAATGAGTGTACTTTATTTTTAATATAGAGGAAATGAGAAAATCGGGGGTTTTTGGTCTCTCTTTCCCATCAGTTTCCAGGAAACACACTTGTAATGTTACAGCATAAAGAACGGAAATTACCCCTTTGTTAAATAGGTAACCTGTCATCATCCAGAAGTACAATGAAATCACATAGAATTTGCTGAGACCCTGAACTCACTCAAGGGGGGCAGACTATTGAACATTCTAAAAACACCTGAGAAACTGTTTTGTTTGAGAATATTTAAGCATCAATGTTCATAGCATCATAGACTCAGAGCTGGAAGAGACCTCAGGAGGTCATCAAGTCCAGTTCCCTGCCCAAGGCAGGACCAATCCCAACTATTTTCTTTACTGAAAAATAAAATGTGGGACCATGAAAAATACAAGCTATTTAATAAAAATGTAGCACAGTGGTTCCCAACATGGCGCCCGTGGGGCCATTTTTGTGCGCCCGCCAAGTGCTCGGAGCTGGCCTGGCCCTGGGCACGTGGTGCATGCACTGTGCCGGAGCCGGCCCTAGCGCATGGTAAGCGCCGGCCCCGGGAGCACCGCGAATTGACCGCTCGTACCCCGGGCGCGCGGCGCTTGGAGGGCGAGAGGGGGAGCGCCGGCCCCGGGTGCGCGCCGCTTGGCAGGGGAGCGCTGGCCCGGGCGCGCGGCGCTTGGGGGAGGAGGGAGCGCCGGCCCTGGGCGCGCGGCGCTTGTGGGGGGGGCGCCGGCCCCAGGAGCGCAGCGCTTGCGGGGGGGCCCCTCCCCCCAGCACATGGCTATGGGGGGGGCTGCCCGCCCCCTGGTGCCCGGCAGGCAAACGGCCATGCCCCCTGGCGCCCGGCAGGTGAACGGCCACGCCCCCTGGCGCCCGGCAGCCTCTAAAGGTTGGGGACCACTGATGTAGCATGTGTATAAAATGACTATTAATTAGTAATACTTAAAAAATCTTGGGAACAAGGAAGCATAGTATGAATTGCAACAGGGGTTGCAAAGTTGTCTATTTGAACTGTGGACCACATATATTGCGCAAAAGTTTGCCCTCCTAGGAAACATATATAACATATAGGCAAGAGGTGTGTGTTCATGTCATCCCTAGACACTTTACAACAACGGCTACTAGCCAACTTCTGTTGCCAGCTAAAGGGGTTGGTCCTTTGGCTATCATAGAAGTGGGCTGTTCTGAAACAAAGATCTTGGGTTCTATACTCCTTGTGTTTGCTGGTATATTGTAGTTAAAACAATTGCTGTTTTAAAACTTCACAGTATTCTAGAAATGGACAGTTCTCCCAGCTTCCTCTTTTCCCCACACCAGGTCCCCCTTTTGTCCCCTCACCCATTTCTTCTCCTGCAACCTAATTCACTCTGATATGTTCCATTACATCAAAAATACAGTCCAGCAGCAGAGAAAGGCATCCATCAGGAGGCCAGTTATGGTTCCCTGATTCCCAGAGGGTATGTCTATACTTGCTCCCTAGTTTGGACTAGGGATGCACATGTAGCTGACCGAAATTGCTAGTGAAGCAGGGATTTAACTATCCCATGCTTCATTAGCATAATCTCGCCCACACGTTATTTCGCTCGCCAGCTGATTTGAACCAGGAAGTGTGCTCTGGAACGTGTTAGTTCGAATCAAACCCCTTTGTTCAAACTAACGTTACTTCTCAAATTCCCGCTTCATTAGCAATTTCGGTCGGCTACATTTGCATCGCTAGTCCGAACTAGGGAGCAAGTGTAGATGTATCCAGAGTGAGTCTGTGTTGTACTAAGCCACCACATAAGTCAAAGTAACCTAGGAGCTGCTCTAATTTACGTCATCCGACTCCATGTTTAAACAACAGTACACCCACCCATTGACCACAGTTAGAGAGGAGCATGCTTGGACCACTTTCCCTCTGGAGCTGAGGCGTGGAGAAGCTGGTTCAACATCAGCTGAAACCTCTCCCATGACAGAGGAATTCTCAGCTGACCAATTCCTGTTCACTTTGTGTCATATGGTCTAAAGGGCCAAAATACAACCCAAATCGAGCCCATAACTGGCTGTATTCAGGAGCTTCCAAGCACATGGGAATAACTGCCTTCCACTACAGATCTCCTTTCGCCTGGCACTACCTCCCCAACCAGAAACAATCAGACGCCTTCCTGACTATGTACCAGATGGAGAAAACCACAACACTGTTATTGCTCCATGCTTGTTTGGAGCTATGTCTGCTTTTTTGTATTATTCAGCTATAATGACTTGCAATGTAACTCCTTTCCCCTGCAATATAACCTTTCCTGAGGTAGAACAGGAGCATTCTTTGTGGCAGGGAAGCCAGGCTGTGACAGTCAAGGCTGTGTTCACATGGCAATAAAGGTCTGAAAACGTAATGCTAAATTATTTTGTGTTGTGTTACTTCAGAGCCATATAATTCAGAGTGACCTTTCTCTCCTAGAGCAGTAGAGAGACAGACAAAAGGATTATAATTTTCCTCTCACTCACACTGGTTCTACAGTAAATGTAATTCCATTAATTGCTAGGGATATACTGAAGTAAAGAAGAACAGAATCACAGCAAATCCCCAGAGAGTCAGTTAAACCTTCGTGCACTGAGAATCTAATCCAAGGAGTCCGGATTCTTGAGAGACTTGTCATGACACTAGGTCTATTCTTCCTCTAGTAAACATTCTCCCCCATAGCCACATTAAGAACATTTTTAGACTAACTCCTTCCCCTGTTCTTCTCATCTCAGAGTTCAATAAATCTTGAGCTTTTACTCACTTTTCTTTTTGCATGTTAATGAGCCTCTGTCAAATAGCATACAATTAATTGGGTTGTTCCATTTAAAATACAAACTTTCCCTTGGAGCACACATCCTAGCCCTGGAGAGACAGAAAGAATCAAATGCCCACATACCCGTAAACATTTCACAGCACAACACATTACAATACAAGTCTTCTAACCATGCAGTCATTTAACTCCAACTCATTTTTAGCTCACAGTATGTTACACAGAATCTGATGTGGTCTTTGGCTGTTTTTGTTTCTAATTGCAAAAGGCTCCGAGCAAATTTATTATGCAAACCACCTACTTTCCTCTCTTTTAACCATTTTGGTTACAATGTTGTCAGATCATACACATAGATCCAAGAACTGCCACTGAATAATTGGAATGCGTTTTGTGTTTCAAATGGATGCTATTGTAGCATTTTTCCTGCACAACTTCCACTCTTAAAAAACTCTCTGGTTCACAGGAGAGGTTTTGGTAAGAGGGGAAAAAATCCCCATAAAGTTCTGAGAATTACACCAGAGGTTATAAAAATAGGCAACACTCTTTCACAGGAAAATGTTGGTCAATTACATCAATTACAACCCTCTTTTATTACCATGGCAATGACAGCTGAAACTACATATTTTTAAGATGACTTTTTTTCCATTTCAGTCACAGAAAACAAGCATTTTCAACAATAAATTCAACACTTTCTTTGCACCACTGTAGGAAATATTAACTTAGTGTTAATCTTCTGTTTATACACTGATCCTCATTCCTTTGCACAGCTAGGACAAATTAAATGGAATGGCCCATTTAAACACAGAACAAAAATAAAATCCATTAGCCAGTTTTCAGTGTGGGAGTTGCATACAATTTTGAATAGACACTTCACTGAGCACTGTAAAAATGAAGAAATATTAATAAGACTATTTATAGTGTAGCTTTATTTTGAAACTAATGCAATATATAGTAGGCAGGATGAGACAGGTAGATAAGGAAAGCTTTTTTTAAAAAAATCTAAAATGTTAAACACTATTCTGATTAAGAAAAAATACTTTTAGTGCCAAAAAGCTGATCACTGTTCAAATCAAAGCAGTACTGTCCTTGCTGTCCCCCCACTCCATGCTGGGCTATGCTTCATTTGGGGGCACAAGGGTTCAAGTGAAGTGAATATCAGACTTATGTACATATACGGAGATTTGGAAAGAAAAAAATGAAACTATCTTTTAATACCATTGCAACACTTTGGGCTAGAAGAACTTTGACAAGGAGATGGACTGGAAATAAATGAACAACAGGCATCAGTCTAAATTCCACTGCAGGGAGGCATGCAGCCAGATTTCAGGCTAAATTCTGGTATTTTACTTCATCCAATAATTGTTTCCATACACTTAATAAAATGTGGATAATTGAGGATATGTCAATCTCCCTACAGAAGCTTCTCCTTCCTGACATAACCTGCATCATGGCCAATTCTGCCATTTTTTTCCCTCCTCAAGGCCAACTTCTCCTGAACAAACCCTTCGACGAGTCCCTTTTCTCTCACTGCTTTTCCCCCTCCTGAAACTTTCCAAGCTCCCAATGTCTTTCCTAAGTGTAAGTCCCTCCCTACTACTTTCTCCCACTTTCCCAAGAAACGACTCCCCCTTGACTCTTCTAAGTGTTGTCCATCACTTTGGAGTCAAACCTCCTCCTGCTCGCTTTCCAAACAGGAAGCAATGCTACTTACTGCAGATCATTTTCATCAGATAAAACTGTGGGTTTTACCGCTATGACAAAAATGAACCAGTTCCAGTTCAAGGCATTTTGTTTTAAAAATTGTTTCATTAGTGCACACCACATTACACTTTGTTTTAGTTACACATTTAAATTGTGGTTACAGAAGGCAGGAGATTGGAATATTAATTTAGGGTTGTTCAAATAAAAAAGTAAAACAGCAGTATGCACGTATTAATGTATGTAATATACTGAAATTAAGAATGTCTATACATTTTAGCTCAGTATTTTCCCAAGGAAGTTACACATATAATGATTCATATTTCTATTTTCAATATCATTTAAATATTACATGTACTGGAAAGCTATTATCAAATTGTTAAATATTTTCCAATAATTTTTAGGCATATATTCTAGTAATTATTTTATTTTCCCCATTTTATTTACCAGTGCCCAGTCCTAAACTATCTTTTTGCTAATAAATTACGAGCCCTAATTCCAAAGCCAGTTTCCCTCTTCTTCTTTTTTTATTTTTTCCAGAAATCCCAGAACACTTCAGGTTCGAAGCATGTTTATAGTCTATACAGAGGCTACATTTCTTATTCCTAACTCATTCAATCTCTGCTTTTCAACTATTCTTTTGCTATCATCTACAGACTTTACTGTTGATACAGCTGTATAGCTGTGAATGTGTGCACATGGTTTAACACATTAACTTAATCCAGTAGGGTAACAGAAAGAAACCTACATAAACAAAAGAACATTAGCAGAAAGGTCTTCAAAGGTCTTTTATTTTCTGTAGCAAAACAATTACATGTGTATTTAAAAAAATAAACTGAGTGGTTACTTGAATTGTTAAAGGGAAAAATATTTTTATTATGAATAATTATTTTCAGAATAGGATTAATTGCCAAAATAACCAAGACATATTAGGAAAAAATCTCTAATTAATTGCCCAAATTTGGAAAGAGACAAGACCCAGATACAGCGTGACGGACACACAAATTAGGGTGCCTGTGTGAAACTTGTGCATGTGCATACATATACTTTTAGGGTATGTCTACACTGCACGGTATCCCAAAATAGCTACCCTGCATCTACACAAGCCGCCTGTTATTTTGAAATATTTTTCAAAATAACAGGCATGCTATTTTGCCATCCCGGTAAACCTTGTTGCATGAGGGATAACGGATGGCTCAAAATAGTGTGTTATTTTGAAATTTGATGCTGTGTAGACACGCCAAATTTCAAAATAAGCTATTTCGAAACAGATTCGAAATAAGACACACAAATTGTGTATCTTATTTTGAGTTTAGGGTGCTGTATAGACGCACTCTTACATGGACTCTTTGAAATATGGGCAAAGCTATTCTAATTTGACTGTTTATCAGGTGGGCTATTTCAGCATTGATGTTACTTATATCCTGCTATAGGAGAAGACTAAACGTATGGTGACATATGTATCACTTATTGTGCTATCCACTGCTCTGGGGTTGCGACTGCTCTGGAGGATAGGGTCATAATTCAAAATGATCTGGACAAATTGGAGAAATGGTCTGATAAACAGGATGAAGTTTAATAAAGACAAATGTAAAGTGCTCCACTTAGGAAGAAACAATCAGTTTCACACATACAGAATGGGAAGCAACTGTCTAGGAAGGAGTACGGCAGAAAGGGATCTAGGAGTTATAGTGGACCACAAGCTGAATCTGTGTCAGCAGTGTGACGCTGTTACAAAAAAAGCAAACATGATTCTGGGATGCATTAACAGGTGTGTTGTGAACAAGACACGAGAAGTCATTCTTCCACTCTACTCTGCACTGGTTAGGCCTTAGTTGGAGTATTGTGTCCAGTTCTGGGCACCGCATTTCAAGAAAGATGTGGAGTAATTGGAGAGGGTTCAGAGAAGAGAAAGAAGAATGATTAAAGGTCTAGAGGACATGACCTATGAAGGAAGACTGAAAGAATTGGATATGTTTAGTTTAGAAAAGAGAAGACTGAGGGGGGACATGATAGCCGTTTTCAGGTATCTAAAAGGGTGTCATAAGGAGGAGGGAGAAAACTTGTTTGTCTTGGCCTCTGAGAACAAGAAGCAATGGGCTTAAACTGCAGAAAGGAAAGTTTAGATTGGACATTAGGAAAAAGTTCCTAACTGTCAAGGTAGTCAAACACTGGAATAAATTGCCCAGGGAGGTTATGGAATCCCCATCTGTGGAGATATTTAAGAGTAGGTTAGATAAATGTCTATCAGGGATGGTCCAGACAGTATTTGGTTCTGCCATGGGGGGCAGGGGACTGGACTCGATGACCTCTCAAGGTCCCTTCCAGTCCTAGGATTCTATGATTCAGTTCTAACAATAAAATTAATCCAGACTCTGAGGTGCAGTCAAACTCAGCACAGAAACCTTGTGGGGTAAGTCAAAGACGTCTGTAAGCCGCTCACCTTTGTAGTCCCCCAATTCCAAGGGCAAGTGAAGGCTGGTTCTGTTCCGGGTATATATGTGAGTAAACTTGGGACTGTTCTTGCCTGACAATTTATAACAGACACTGTGCCAGGCACCTGGCAGCCAATTGTTTTATGCCATCTTGGGTACTCTGCCTTTGGTGGTGGGGAGAGGGGAGCCCGGGCTTACCCTCACTCACGGGCCCCAGCCCAGGGCCCCAGCCCAGGGCCCTAAGGACAAGGACTTTCTCTGGTCCTGTCCAGCTGATGTGGCTTCCCGCCGAAACACGTCAGCCCGTGGGCTTTAATTCGTTGCCCTGCCCTGGGTGCTCTCTCCCCCCACTCTCTCTCTCCTTCAGCATTATCCCACCTGTCCCGTTTCACTGGCGGAATAGTTTCTGGCGAGTGGGAACTCCTTCTGCTCTCACCTGACTTCCTCCAGCTCCCTTGCCGCTCCCGCCTCCTCTGCCATCTTCCCCTGTGCAGCGACGCTGGCCATTTTAAACCACCTGCTGCCCTTCCCTGTCCCCTTGACATCACCCCGTCGTATCTCTAAGCCCCGCCCCTTTGGTGTGACCTCCCCTCCGGTGAGGTTCCGCTCTGTCTCCAACCCTCCTTCCTTCCCTCCCCATGGCTTGCGCTCTTCAGTGCCTTGAAGATGTGGGTTTGCCTCGTGGCATGGGAACAGCCCACGCAGAGCCGGTATCTAGCTCCTCGCGCCATGAACAGCGCAGTCACGGAGGGACCTAGAGTGCGGGGCAGCAGCACCCTGTCACAAGAAGGAATAAATAACGCTGCTTTATTCACTTTCTCTAAACCTGTCATGATTGTCTCTCTTAGCTGTCTTTTTTCTAAGCTGAAAAGTCCCAGTCTTTTTAGTATCTCCTCACATGGCAGCTGTTCCATACCCCTCATCATTTTTGTTGTCCTTCTCTTCCAATTCTAATCTGCTGGATCTAAGAGTGCTGGGGATGCAGCAGCATCCTCTGTCTTGAAGTGGTTTCCATCACATACAAGATTTATAGTTTGTTTCAATGGCTCTCAGTACCTCCAGTGCCTTGGATTTGAATATATCTTTTTTGAGATGGGGCAAGCAGAACTGTAGGCATTATTCAAAGCACAAGGACATCATGGATTTATACAGAGGCATTATGATATTTTCTGTCATACTGTCTATCACTTTCCTAATGATTCCTAAGATTCTGCTAGTTTTTCTTGTCTGCTGCTGCACATTGAACAGATGCTTTCAGAGACATTTCCACAATCAACACTGAATTTAATCTGCCATTTTGCTGCCCAGTCACTACATTTTGTGAGATCCCTTTGTAACTCTTCACAGTCTATTTTGAACTTAACTATCTTGAGTAGTTCTTCATCATCTACAAATTTTGCCACCTGGCTGCTTACCCTCACTCTTTCTCAGATTGTTTATGAATATGTTGAACAGCACTCATCCCAGTACAGACCCCTAGGGACACACTATTTCTTCTCTCCATTCTGAAAACTGATCTTTTATTTCTACCCTTTGTTATTTATCTTTTAATCCTTTCCTCTTATCCTGTGACCGTATACTTACTTAAGAGTCTTTGGTGAGGCACATTGTCAAAGGCTTTCTAAAAGTCCAAATATGCTATATCACTAGATCACCCTTGTCCATGTTCGTTGTTCCACTAAAAGAATTCTACAAGTTGGGCCTCCCTCATCTGGCACCCTTGGGACCTGACCAGTCCTGAACAAGGGGATTTGCTGGACAATGGGAGGCCCTTCCCAACATGATTGGTGCTGCCCTGCTGCCTGTCCCCCTCCCCCATGCTAGGGCTGCAGCCCGGCCCCACTGCTGTCTGCACAGCCATGGCCCCCGAGGCTGGAGCTCTGTTGCTACCATCAGAGCCGGAACTCTGCAGCTACCACTGTCGCCTCTGAGCTCCACAGCCGGAGTTTGCAGCTGCCGCTGCTGGCCCCTTGTTGCTGCCCATCCCCTGGGGCCGGAACTGCTTGCTGCTTCTCTGCCTGCCCCTCCGCCCCCCTCACACGGCTCCTCGCTGAGTTGCCGGAACCCCCTGCCGCTCCTGTCCCACAGCCTGACCTTCCTATGCCTGGGCTCTGTGGTCCAGGAATATCTGTGGTCCAGCCAGACCACGGATGTTGCTGGACCAGAGTCCTGGTTAAGGGAAACACAACCTGTAATAGGTTGGTGAGGCATGATTTCCTTTTACAAAAGCTGGACTGGCGCTTCCCAACAAAACATGTTCATCTATTCTTGAACTGTGCAACAAAACAAGACAAAAATGACAGCACCAAACTGGCCTCCTATATGTGATTTACTATTTTCTCTATGGTTTGTAATGGGAGTGGTAGATCTGGAGGGAACTCATTGCATAACCTGATCTGGAGAGCAGACAGGGAACTGAAGTGTATGACTCTATTTTAGATTCTTAATAGATAGTATGAGAGTTAACACAAAGACAGTCTCATGATCTGACAAACAGACTACACAGCAATTTAAGAGACTGAAGCAGCATATTTGATATCTAATATAGTTCAGGGTTCCAAGTTTAAGCCTGCATCTATGATACACCATAGCAGAACAACTGGGGAGTGACTCAGCCCAAATGAAAATATGACTGTAGAATGCAGTTACCTGACAACATATTGTGAATAGGAGTGGCAATGTTAATGTCCTGGAGGTGTTTCAGTGTCTCAGTGTGGAAGAGGCGGAGCGTCGATCCAGATGTGAAGGCAATCCAGATTCCCACTCCTGCAACAGCCATGTGCAAGATCACCATCCCTTCTTCTTGATGAGCTTCAAAATGGCTCTATAAAAAAAAAAGATCAAGACGACAAAGGATCTATAGTGTATGCACCAGTGCTAGAGCATTCATCTGTCCTTATGAACTTCATAAAGTAGGAAACATGCCTTTATTCTTTATGTAGAGCAGTGGTTCCTGACCTTTTTTAAACTGGGGATTGGCAAACCCATTCACAAACTTTTGGTGGACCAGTAATGTGGTATTTGCATATTTGCATATTCATTTCACAAATAATGAATATGAAAATAAAATGCTACCGGTCCACCCAAAAGCCCTGGCCTCTAGAGTCCCCCCAATGCCAGCTTTAACCCCTATGCTCCCATAAGAGCAAGTCCTGGTTCTGCTGAATATATGGTGTTAGTTTTAGCATCTAATCATGAAAATACGTAACAAAAAGTCCATGTAGCTTTTGTTGTAACAGAACATTCTGAACTCCCTCAACTAAAAATATTTGAGAAAAAGTCAGTCATTTCATCATGCAGAAAATTCATCTGAGTGTCCCCTATTTTAGAGGACACCCTATATAAGGTGAAAGAGGATGAAAATCCTAGAGGCTAAAATGACTTTTGATTTACAAACATTAACCCTGCGAGGATTCAATGGGAACTCAATTACTCCATTTTATTTTCTTTACCAAAAGATAAAATACCATTAATAATCTCAAGGATTTTTTTCTGGTCTTTACTGAATTCTGGGGTTTACTGAGTATTAAGTATAATGATGAGATTAAGTATAATTGATCTTTAAATGGTAAGCTATTTAAAGATCTAAGGACTTGCTCAATTACATACATTAATAGGAAAGACTAATGTAGTATTATCACTTTCTTTTTGATTAAGGTACGTTTGTCAGCTTTATACATGTTGGTAATTTATGAGCCTGGTCCTTTAACATGATGGCGGCTCTTGCCAGAGTGATAAATGTTATCATCTTCCTTTGCAGGCAATGCTCTGTCTAGCATGTTCACAGGAGTATGTAGAAAGCCCATGTCACTCAAACTGATCAGAATGCAGGAAAGCTACTTTAACTGAGATAATTTGTTTACTAGAAGAATGTAATTACTGTTCAAACTGTGCATGGCCACTTTAATCAAGAGTCACCTAGTGATTACTCTTGAAATGAGTAACCATTCTGTCCAATTACAAGAATTCTCTGCTTGCTCCAGACAGGTTTCCATTATAGGGCAGGACTCTATCTGTGTCCTGTCTTTAAGGCATGAGAAAGAACTCCCCTGTGTAACCAAAGCCCTTCAATCATTAAAACAAAGTTTGGCCATAATATCTGGACCTAGTTTCCTTTTCACCGTTATAAATTAATTGTCTTTCCAGGAACAGACTGCTGTTGTTATTCACATGTTGTGCCAGCAAGCTGCTTACTGGAGTGTACAGAGCTGTTCTTATAAGACAGAGAATCGCTCTAATGCATAAATGACAAATACCTCCCCTGGCATTCTGCCTCAAGGATTTGGGAGTAAATAATGCTCTACATCTCACAATACAAAGAGACACTCTTAATTTTATTCTCACATTTTGAAAATAAGCATTCCCTGTTTATGGTTCTTAACCAGATTGTATTACATTCTGGTCATTTAGTGTTAGCATCTAATCCAGACCTTTCTTAAAGACAACTCACAGCAGGCCAAATTCTTCTCTCAGTCTACCTTAGGTATTTTTATAGGCCCCACCACCTTGGTATCTGGGCATTCTGCCATATCAAATATTCTCATTATTCTCAATATTCCCTGTGAGGTAGGCACATTTTATTATACCGATTTTATAGATGGGGAACTGAACTACAGATAAAATATCTTGAGCTAAGTCACTCTAGCAGAACAGGAAATTGAAACTGGGTCTCCCAACTCCTCTACTAGAGTCCTAACCACTGGGTCATCCTTCTTTTCAGTTGCAGTCACGAACCCCAACAACTGTAACTCTACTTATGACAATAAAACTACTCCAGATCCACATAAGTGTAACAAGGCCACATATAATCTGTTTTCTCTTATTATTCCTATTTTCATGTTTGATGCTTGGTGAGTTTTGTGAGGGAGGTTTTTTAAAAGAAATTGTAATATTCCTCGAGCACATAGACTATAGGAAATGAATAGGAAAGACATCACTTTGGCATTAAGTTACTCTCACATTCTCAATTCTGGTGAGTCAAACAATATTACCTGTTGGTTTTACTAGTGACCACACTATAGAAGGCAAGTAGAGCATCTCTGTTGTATACATTTGTATCTACTATTTTACACTGACATTTTTATTCAAGTAGCATAGAAAAACTGGAATGGGAAAAACTTACATGGAAAACTTACTGAAATGGGAAAACTTACATTCATTATTAAGCTCTCTATCTTACCCCATCTCAGTGTTCCTTAAATAAAATACTCTATTTAAAAACACAAATGTGTAATTTGTCTAATAGAGCAAGAGTTGAAGACTTTTTTTGTCACATTGCAGGCAGAGCTCCTGGGAAAACTGCCCATCCTTCTTATCAGTGAATTTCCTAATATATCCCTAGTACATATAAAAATTCCATAGCAATTCTCTTCAAAATGATGTGCTTTTCCTTTATAACTAGCCAACTAGCCTGCCATAAGACGGGATTTTCAGGTCTCTCCTCCTGAGCCTCCAGTCTCTCTCTCTCTCTCTCTCCTCCTCCTCCTCCTGCTTCCCCCCCCCTCAGCTCTCCTCCACCTTCTGCCTCTCTCTCCACCTCTCTCTCTTTCTCTTCTCCCCCTCCTGACTCTCACTCTGTGTTTCTCTTCTCCTCTTCCTGCTGCATCTCTGTCACTCTCTCTCGCTGTCCTCCGCCTCCTCCGTTTTCCTCTCTGTCTCCTCCGCATCCTCTGTGTCTGCTCCGCTTTCCTCCTTTTGAATCCAGCGCCCTTTCCTGACATCAGAGATGCATGCTCATCCAGGCCCTGCCCCCTGGCTGTTCCCTCTGGGCGGCGCTGTTGCCTCCCGCCGTGGTACTCAGCTGACCCCTGTGCTGCATGAGGAGTAAGGACCCCAAACGGCTGCTTGCGCCACTTGGTCCCACGCGGCGGCCTGGCTGAATGGTGCAGAAGTCAGCCGAGTGCCACGGCAGGAGGCAGAGGGAACAGCCAGCGTTTCAGAGTCACAGACATTGGGCTACTATATATATATATATCACATCACACACAATTATTATTATGTCCAAATATGTGCTGTTAAGTCCTCTTAGGGACTGATCAAAAACCCACCCACTTATTTGTAAACTTCTAGTTATGGATCAAGTAGGCATAAAATTGATACAAAATTTAAAAATGAACTATTTCTGCAATGTTCTGCTCTAACCACAAGCAGGAAGATGAATCTATTAACACAACTGCAAACAGCTCACACAGGACTCTCTAACTCATCTGTTACCAGCTAATTCATTACACTTCCACCTAGTGTGTCATTTCTGTTTGTACAGTTATCGGAGACATCTAGAAAAAAAATCAATTGCCATGTTCTCAGCCACATAGGGAGTGCACAAAAAGCCATTCTTCTCAACCAAACTGTCTTCTCATATAAAGTAGGAGCAGGAATGTACCAAAAACCTGGACTTTTTTGGGGGGGGGAGGGCAGCAAATAAATCTTTTCACTGAAAATAACTGTGGGAATTTACATTGATTGCACTACCCATGTGATATACAGTCTTATCTTTAAATAATTTAGTTCATAGAACAAGCAGGGAAGCTTGTAAGTGACAAAATTCAAACCTATCCCCAGTGTTTATATAAACAATCACAAGTTCTCAATTTAGCATTTTACACTTCTCTTTCTTGAGTTTTCATAACCACATTCCTTCTCTGGCTTCCATTCAAAGCCTAGCTCCGCCGCGCCCCTCTCCCCCCTTCCTCCACCCAGGCTCTCTTGTTCCAACTCTATAGCAACAACAGAGCTTCAGAACACATTTTGGATGTCGGTCTTTCCAACAGTGGGGCCTAACATGGTCCACTATTGTTTTGACAGTGTATGGCATAGTTGAATTCTTTCTTTTCAGAGGTTGCCCACTTGCACACTGCAAACTCAGTTGTAATTCCAGGCCTACATAGCTGTGCCAAGAACTGAACCATGGTTTCTCAGGCATAGCAAGCTCCACATAATGGGTCTCTTTGTTCATGAAATAAAGTGACTGACTTTTGCAACTTTAAAAATAATCACAATATTTGGGCAACATAAACACAGGAAATTTCTGTTTGTTTAACACATTTCAGATTATTCCACTTAAATATTTCACACTAAAGTGGTTTGTCTATAATTAGCTAACTCTTGAAAAACAGGGTGGTTTTCTATATACATAGTGACTTTCAGCCTGCAAGATACTGTGATATTTTACAAATGAGACCCCAATCCTGCTGGCATCTGCCTACACAGCACTCACCACAGGATCAGGGCCTAGACACAACAGCAATACTGAAACACTGTTTTGGTGGGAGATCTGCAGGCAAACAGGACCCAGGAAGCTAACTCTATTACATTGGTGGGAAGGAAAGTAATAGACAAGGGCAAAGACGAACCCCTACACATGGGTAAAACATATCCTGGGATTTTTAATATTATGCAACAGCAATTCCTTGCTTCCAGAAGTGCCCCTGGCCAAGGGGCTTAGGGCATGGTGTCATTTCCAAAAACACACTAAAACATTACATTACATTTTAGTTACATTAAAACAAACTGAATTTGAAGGAGCTCAATCCATACAGAAAAGGAAGTTAGAGAAAAGAAAGCCATCGGAAATATATAAAGGACCAAGTGAGGTCATTTAAAAAACAGCATTAAAAAGGAAGGCTTAGAGAGGTGGAGCAAGACAGATTTCAGAGCAGTTCCACACACAGCAAAGGCATGGATTGATGGCTGAGACAACATCTGAAAACAAGATCTCAAGGCAGGCAGTGCCTAATCAGGAAGAGATGTGGGATAGGGGGTTGGCATTATCACTTCTACACACAGCAGGAGTTGGTCTCTGCCTTGGAGGAATGCATTACAATATATACCAGCTGAATGCGTCCCAGCTTCCTCATCCTCATCATCCTGCTAAAGCAGATGCTTTGCTGCAGGCTAGAGGATGCTCATTCCTCCTCCTTCTTCCCTCTCATTGAAGGGAATCACTCAGGGCATGTCTCAGAGAGAGACAAGGGAATTTACCAAAGCTGTTTACGAACTTCAGCTATCCTTGGGCTTGTGCCTCCATAAAGCTTCCTGCTTATAGGGAGTTCATCTCAATCTCCCGCCAATTTACCTTTTCCACAGGGAGCCATGCACACAAGCAAAAAATAAAATAAACAAAAACAAAAGGAAAAAAGAAAATGTAAAATAGATTTTTTAAAAAAATTTTATTCAGATCAAGCAAGCCATCCCAGAAAATGTGGCCATAGGAAGAAGAAAGTAAAAACAGAAAAATTACTATTCTCCTTCCCCTCCAAAAAGGATGTTAAATTTAGATTAACCAACTATTTGATTAGTCAATACGACTGCCTCTGCCTTTGAAATGTAGCAAGAGCCCTGCCGGCTCTAGCTACATTTCAAAGGCGGAAGCGCAGCAAGGAGCATGGCCAGCAGGGGACTACTCAGCAGGGGACTAGTCAAGTAGTCCCCTGCTGACACTACGCTCCCTGCTTTTGAAATATACAAGAGCCCTTAAATTCAAACAGGGTTAAGTCCGTCCTTCCCCCTGCCAGAAAGATACTTTATGTTCCATGAATTTTACAGCTTGGAATTCTTTCAAAGATCATCTTTGAGTGCTGTGATGAGAGCCACAGTCTCCTGGCTTGTGGGATTTACTGTTAATTTTGTTTCACTGTTGATCATGTTTCTCCTTACTATTGTCTTGTTGGCATGCTTGTGAAGGGCTTGGAGGGTAGGGATGTAAGTGATTAGTTGACTATCTGATAAGCAAATGCTTATCGTATAGTCCACTCAACTAGTTGCTTCCAATCTCCCTTGATGCTTCTATCAGAGAAAGGCAGCAAGGGGGGGAGCAGGATCCAGTGCTGAGGACGGCTGGCTTAAAAGCCAGTTCCCCCCAGCACTGTCTCCCTGGGGAGAAGGGTCAAGGGTGCAGAGGGGAACTGGCGGCGTTTCTGTCTTTGAAACCTAGCAAGAACAGGGCTCTTGTACATTTCAAAAGCAAAGTGCCGCGGGAAGCACGGGGGACTGTTCGAGTCCCCAGCTCACTCCTGGCGGTGCTTTGCTTTTGAAATGTAGCAAGAGCAAAACAGACAATGGTAAGGAGAAACATGATCAACAGTGAAACAAAATTAACAGTAAATCCCACAAGCCAGGAGACTGTGGCTCTCATCACAGATGATCTTTGAAAGAATTCCAAGTTGTAAAATTCAAGGAACATAAAGTATCTTCCTGGCAGGTGGAAGGATGGACTTAACCCTGTTCAAATTTAAGCCAGGGGTGGGGAACCTAAGGCCCAGGGGTCCAATGTGGCCCCAAGCTTGCCTGGATCCAGCCCCCAAGGCTTGGAGATCTTCCCAGCATGGAGAACACAAAATCTTCTAGCATGGGCCACCCAAGGCTCTGGTGTGCGAGGGGAAAGTGAAAAATGCTTTTCTCCTTTTCAGTTAGGGGGGCCGCCTCAGTGAGAGTGTGGGAATTTTTTTGCTTCTCACTTGTGTGCAGCCTACAACTGACTTGTCTGTGGGTCAGCAGCTCCCTGACCCCCCCCTCCGCCCCCCAAAAAAAGTTCTCTACCTCTGATTTAAGCCCTCTATGCTTAGGACACTAAGACATGCCCTCTGCTCCCCTCCCCCATTAGAGTAGTGAAAGATCAGGAACAGGCACAGGATATAAACTCTTTGGCAGAGTAATCCTGAACAACTGCCTAGACACTCACAATTCCATCTGTCTTGAAACAAGGGAAAGCTGATTTCCTCAGAACTCAGCATTTTTCACTGGAATTTCAACCCCAGTTTTCCTTTCCCTATTCTGACTTAACAAGAAGCATGACAGCGTTGTTCCTCTTCAGCCAAATGCTCCTGCACTAGCATCTGTACCTGTACAGAGGATTAGCACTTTGGGACTGGGCTATTTGCAGTCTAACAGCTAGTCTAAGTGAACAGTCTAGAGTGAATACTCCTTCTAGTCACAACTCCACAAAATCACTGATATCATTATGGCTACATGAAAATCTTAAGAATTTGGCCCAAGAAGGGCTGTGAGAAGTATGTTAATGAGCCTACTGAGGCAGTGTACAGCTGGGTCCCAGAGTATGTGGGGATATAAACCTGCAACAAGGAAAAAGCAGTAGGGAGAAGGGAAGAAAGATATGGAAGAACATGTTGCCTGACTCCCTCCTTTCCCATGACAGCTCTCAGGATGTGAAAAAAGCTGAAACTGTGTCCAAAGACTTTTTGGCAGATAACGTCTGCATTTACTGTTGCCAATTTGAACTGATCACTTGAAGAGATCACTTCACATTGGTGCTTGGCCAATCAGCCTTGTGATGGAAACTCCCAAGATTCCCCAAGCATATTTGCTGTATCTGCTGGTCTGCCGCAATGAGACACAGAAAGGTTTTACTAGTGGCTGAGGAGAGAAGGCTGGAGGATTATGGATGTATGAAGCAGTCTCCACAAGGGAAAAAGCCACATCTCGCCACAGAGAAGCAGAACTATTGTGTCAGGTTCACCTGTCCAGTAGCTTTGCTTGAGCCAATGCTTAATAGCAGTGAGACAATAGTAGCAAGGACTGTGGCTTAGGCTAACCAACCTTGTAAGTAACCAGAGGGCAGGCCAACTGACTGAGGATAGGGGGTGGGTTGAAGAGAGCGCAGTTGTCCCAAAGCCCAGCAATTGCAAGGGGCCCAGGGCTCCCAGCCACTGCCACTGCTACTACAGCAGCAGCGGTGGCCAGAGCTCCAGCCCTTTAAATTTCTGCTAGAGCACTGTGCACTCTGTGCAGCTGAGGACGGGGGGAGAGGAGCACACCACGGTCTAGGCAGCATAGAGAGCTAGCTGCCCCCAACATCGCCCTTTCTGCAAGTGCGGAGCCAGCCCCGAGCACCTTGGCAAGGGCCCACATAGGCTGTCTGCTCTCTTGCCTGTGGGTCTCATAAACTCAAAGATTTTAAGGTCAGAAGGGACCTTTATGATCATCCTGCCTGAATATCCTGTACATTTTAGGCCACAGAACCTCACACACCTGCTCCTGAGTAAACCCCTAACCTTTGTCTGAGTTACTGAAGTCCTCAACACTTAATTGTAAGCCTTTAAGTCATAGAGAATCCACAATTTACCCTAGTTCAAACCAGCAAGTGACCTATGCCCCATGTTGCTGAGGCAGGCAGCCTTTCTTCGCCTGCAGGGTTAGACTAGGAAAAATCGCCCAGCCTGACACCTAGGAAAGTATTCTCTGTAGTAACTCTCAGCCCTCTTGAACTAAGGTCCAATCTCTGTCCCTTGGAGATATCTGCTATTAACAGTCATGGATGGACCATGAGCCATTACAGTCAGACAATCTCATCCCTTCCATAAACTTAAAAGCTCACTCATAAAACAAATTAGATTTTTTGCCCTTGGGAGGTAGTTCCAGAGCTTCATTCCTCTGATGATTAGACATTCATCTAATTTCAAACCTAAATTTATTGATGGCCAATTTATATCCCATTTGTTCTTATGCCAAAATTGGCCCTTAAATTAAATAACTCCTCTCCATCCCTGGAGTTTATCCTTCTGATGTATTTATAGAGAGCAAGCACATCTCACGCCTCCTTCATTTTGTTAGGATAAACAAGCCAAGCTTCTTATCTCATCTCATTAAGGGATAGGGCTCAGGCAGATAGTCTGAGCCACCACCTGTGCAGCTGCAGCTCCACCACTACTTTTAGTGCTCTTGCTTGAGCAGCATTAGCACATATATGTCCAACTAAGCCTGGAACCACACCTCCCCGCTGCTGTACATAGGTACCCGAAGGGCACGTCTACAGAGCAGGGCAAAAGTTGAATTAAGCTATGCAACTTCAGCTACATCAACTGCATAACTGAAGTCTAAATCGCTTAATCTGGCTTTTGGGGCTTTCTACACAGCAGGAAGTCGAAGGCAGAACACCCTTCCTTCGACTTCCCTTACTCCTTGTAATGAGGGTTACAGCAGTTGCGGTAAGAAGTTCCCCATCTTGGTATTATTTTGAAATAATGGCTTGCTGTGGAGATGTGCATTTTGTTATTTTGAAATAATGTCAGTTATTCCAAAATAATGCTGCTGTGTAAACATACCCTAAGAGCCCTAGTCTCCAAATTAGTCCACAAGCCATGCTGATTTCCAGCAATCTTTCCTTCTTTCTGTGAGCTCCCTTTGCTCTGGATTTTAAAGCTAGCACTTACACAAAATACCTTAGTTTTCAGAAGTCACGTGACAATTTAAGGGGGTAAAAAAACAGACCAAAAATCCACACAAATTATATTGGCTATACATGCCAATATAAGAAAAGTTCAGAGCAGAGAAAGTGAAATCAAACCACAACAAAGTTAAACAGAGAAAGTGAAATCAAACCACAACAAAGTTAATCAACTCAAACCAACATTTTTTAGATTTCTTTCACATTTCTTAGCGCAGAGGTTCCCAACTGCCAGGCCACTGCCTGGTCAGGCAGCGAACTGCGGGCTGCTGGACTGTGGTGGCTGTAGGAGCTCAAGCTGGCTGTTCCTGGTAGCTCAGCTCTGGCAGCTGTGATAGCTCAGGAAGCGGCAGGAGGTGCCTCCTTCCCACCTCCCCACTCTGTGCTTGTGGGGGGAGGAGTGTGAAGGAGGGAGGCATGCATGCGTCCAACGGCCACTCGCTCTGCCTACACAGCTGCTTTTGCTGGCAGCGGCAGGAGGAGGTGGAGTAGGAAGCGCCTCCCTAGGGCTTGGCGCTTCTCCCCTCAGGGCTACCCTGCCTCCCGCAGATGCTTTTGCCAGCAGCAGCGCTGGGGCTAAAGTGCCTCCCTCCCCTCCCCCCCATAATAGTGGCTGGGGCTCTGCATTCCCCCCCACTCATGCAGGGCACAAGACGTGCTTGGGGAGGGCGGAGGTATGAAAGAAGAGGGCCACTCTCCTTGTCCACACAGCAGTAATGGACACGCTCCCTAGGGGGGACAGCCTGCTCTGGGGATTATAGGGCATGTGGTGGGGTGGGGGCAAATGGGGGGATGGGTGAGGGCATGGTTGGGGAGTGTTGGCATGGATTGTAGGGGTCAGAGGTTAAAGGATCAAAAGGCATGGGGCATAGGAGTGGGAGTCAAAGGGTGTTAGGCACTGGGGAGCAAGGGGCTGGGTTGGGACTAGGCGGATGGCAACATTTTATTTGCATAATAAATATGCAAATAAAATGTTACCTGCTCACCAAACGTTTGTGAATGGGTTTCCTGGTCCTTGGCATAAAAAGGGTTGAGAACCACTGTCTTATAGTTCTCTGTGGATTTTATAGGTTCTCTAAATTAATTTTTAATGTGTAAAGGCTATCCATTGCTATTTAGAATAATGGTGTTTCATGGCACAATACAGAAATAATACTTGTAAAAGCATTTACCTCAACAGCATGGGTTTCAATATTGATTATAAAAATTTGTCCACCACACGCAGCCCAAATGGTGTCTTCCATCATGATCAGACTTCTAACGGGCAGAACCCCTAGTTTCACTACTTTCTGGGGTTCTGAATTCCAGGTTCCATCTTTACAAAGAAAAGAAGCAAGATGAAATGTTACATACAATAACATGTAATTTCACTTAAGAACAAACAGCTTGGAAAGCAGTATGCCTCCCCCAGCTTTGACTGAGCTATGAAAGCCTATAAAACAAAAGCAGCAACAGATAAACACACTGACTTACCATATGACTAGTGAGCAATCAGCTTGAAATGTGCAAAAGTACAAATGATCAGTTACAGGAAAGCATTTCCTTACATACAAGTAGCGTTTCTGCAAGCTAACTTGGGTTCTTGCTAACAACTATGTGATGTCTCTGGTCCAGCTATGGCCTTTGTTAGACCTGTGTAAAATCGATGGGTTGTGCACAGGGTCATCCCTAGGGGAGTGTGGGCCTTGGGCAACTCCCCACTAGTGCCCCAAGTGCAGAACCCAAAGCAATCTCCCTGCTGCATGCCCTGCCCCCACCCTGCCTGTGCTCCATCCCGCCTCCACTTCACCCCTTCCCCAAGGCGTGCCCTTGCTCTGCGCTTGCCCTGCCACCTGGCCCCCTCCCTGAGCAACACGAGCTGAAGAATTACAGGGGATTGGCATGAGGCAAAAGCAAGGGGTGCTCCCCCACTCCTGTATTCACCACAGCAGTAGGAGCCAGAGTGGAGCACCACCCTGCTGCTCTCTCCCAGCACACTGCGCCATGGATCTCTGCGACAGTGGGAAGCAGAGCATTTTTGGGCTGGGGCACTCTGCTTTCCACTGCCATAATGAAACGCAGCGCAGCCAGCCAGGAGTAGATGGTGCAGCAGAGCGGATCAGGTTTCCAGCTCCAACAGCTTCAGGCTCCAGCTACTGCCACCACGGTGAGTGCAGGAGAGAGAGGGAGCGACCCTTCTGCTGCTCCACACCAGACTCGCCTAATCCCCCTAGTCCCTCCTGTTCACAGGAAAATTGAGGTGGCCACCACAGGGCCCACAAAGATGCAGGCTCTAGGGCAGTTGCCCTGAACCATCTTATGGTCGGGATGGCTCTAGTTGTGCAGGCAGAACTCAGGGCACAGTTTCAAGACACTGGGGAGGCAGAAGTGTAACTGCGTATTCAGTCAGCCAGCAATATCTTTACAATTAGTGGTGATGTATGGACAAGGAAAAAACACAGCTGGACTTTCAGAATCTATTCTGAGTTTGCAGCGATGGCTGCCAGAAAAAACAACTATTTATCTGGTACGTAAGCAGGTTTCATATGGATACAATCAGATGCTATTAACATGGAACATCAAATCTCCATTTGCAAAGTGGCACTTTGCAGAGCAGAACCCAACTGCTTGTCTCATCTTACTTTCCACTAACTGCAGTCCAAATCTGAGAGTCCATTTATGAGAATTTCACACAACTACAGTTGCTCTCTTGGAAGGCGGAGCCCAGAGCTGGCTTATTACAAGATGAATTACGTGTCATGCTAGAAAGGCTCAAAGTCCAGATGTGTGAAGCTGTCAGTGACGTTATTACAGCTTCTACCACATTAAAGTATCTGCCTAGCAGAAACCTGATGGGATGAACTTTCTGCTACTAGTTCCTTAACTTTCAGAAATGCATTTTAAAAGAGATTAAAGATTAATTTCGTGCCATATCTTCTGTGTATAGTTCAGTTTTACTGAGAATTCATTCTGATTACACGCCATCTAGCAGCTGATTCAAACTGGATATAGATTGTACCTTAATGCATGTTGCAATATCAAGACTACAGTATTCTTGTGCTTCAGCCTGCATGCCACCACTTATCAGCATGGTCAAAGAGATGTCAAGCAGCAGTCTGAGGCAGGGATTGAAGATTAAAGAAATGATAGCAGGTTGCTTTGCCAGAGATTTTGCCTTTAGAAACATGGCCTTGCTTTGAATATTTTGTGCATGTTACTTTCAGGCCTATATTTTGAATCACATACAGAATTAATCATTTCAATACCTTTCACATACAATCGTTTATTTTTTATCATTAACACTCATTCAATATTAAATGCCCACAATACTGTCATTATAACAGTCTCCTATAACCACAGAATTGTAAAGCTGGAATGGACCTTGAGAGGTCATCTAGACCAGCCCTTTGCACCAAGACAAGGCCAAGTAAATCGAGACCATTCCTGATACATATTTATATGTTCATAAAAACATGTTCCACAATGTCCCATGAAAGCCTATTCCAGTGCTTAACTATCTTTGTAGTTACAAAGCATTTCCTAGTATTTACCTTGCTGCAAGTACTTCTTGTCTTTCCTTGAGTACCTACAGAGAACAAATGATGATGGATCTTTGCATAAAAGTCATTCATTTACTTGAATACTGTTATCAGATTCTCCCTGCCTACCTCAGTCTTCTCTTCTCAGGACTAAACAGGCCCATTTTTCAAAAAAATATTTCCTCATAGGTTGAATTTTCTAAACCTTTTATTGGGACAATGGCAGAGGCAGTGGCTCTGAGGAGTCTGTCTCAACTTCCTTCTGAACCTACTGAACTGGTCAAATGCTAACGGCCCCCTGAGCGTTAGCCCTTGCTCAAAGTTCTACAGGCCCTGAAGCTGAAGGGAGGAGGCCACAGCTCAATCGCTTTTAAGCAAAGGTTCCATACTACATCAGCACGGCTGCCATTGGCACAACCAGCAATTTGACTGTGTGGTTGCAATGTCACTGCAATGTGGTCTGTCTGATACATATAGACAGATGAGTAGATGGATCAAATTTCAGGGAGTGGTGTTGCAATCTGGCACATGGGGTTGTAATTAAGATTTGTAAAATTTCGATTTATTGGCTAATTGAATAGTTGATGCAATTTGCATTGACTATTCGATTAGTTGATAAGGGCACCTCTGCCTTTGAAGTGTAGCAACAGCCCCAGGGATGTTGCTACATTTCAAAGGCGAAAGCGCTGTGGAGAGCACATGGCCAGCGGGGGACTCAATCAATCCCCTTCTAGCCCTGTGCTCCCTGTGGCGTTTCAAAGCGGCAGCGCCCCATGGAACCCGGGGTCAGATAGGGACTCTGAGTCCGCAGCTAACCTGGGCTTCATGCAGTGCTGCCACTTTGAGATGCCACGGGGAGCCTGGTGTCAGGCATTTCAAAGTGACAACATCGCATGGAGCCTAGAGTCAGCAGGGGAGTCCCCAGCTGACCCCAGGCTCCACGTGGTGCTGCCACTTCAAAGCACCTCCTCCTTCCCCCACTCTTGCTGCCTCTTTCTGATTGAGGCAGCGGGGTGGGTGAGCGACTAGTGAACTAGCATGTGACTATCCGATAAGCATTTGCTTATCGGATAGTTGACTAGTTGTTTACATCCCTAGTTGTAATGCCACTCAACTCTGGCCCAGCCACTCCTCTGTTCTGCTAGAGGGGCAGCTGAACCAAATGGTACTGTGGCCCAGTGAACAAGGCATCTGTTTTTGTACAGCAGAGTCAGTGAGAACTCTACTCCTGCTGTCAACAATTCAAGCATTGCATGGGTAAGAGAAGGAAAACTCACCATTCGAGGGAGACAGGATCCCAGTGGATGGGTGGGGACAGATAAGCAGGGGCCAGACCAGCAATTTTGGGGAATGGTGAGATATATTTTCCCCCATGTAATAATCTCAAGACATACTGTATTATTATATAGTTCAATTTTGCTCTCTGTTCTTGGTATGATACAACATCATTTTAAAAATTACATTCCCGATCAAAAATGTTCTTTTACAACTTGGCATTCATTCCACTCCTGGCCCAACAACTGAGCTGAACTTAACATGCATCTTTTTGTTTGGTAACTTCCTCTCTCTTGCTCAGCAGCACCACTGATTACTTCAATAATGCTGCCAGCAAACCTTGGCAATAGGATTTGTTAGTTTATTTGTGCACTCAAGCACAAAGATTTTTACATCACTTGGTACATGAACAGTGGCTAGTGATTTATTTCATTTCTTAATGATAAGATGAGGCATTTACAAACAAAATTATGTTTGCAAATAACAACACATTTCCCAGCATCTGGGGATAACTATTTTAGGTCTCAAACCTGGCTTCCTCTGAATATAAAGTGTATCTTTACATGCCTAGGAAAACCCCCTGCTGCACATACACGTGTGAGCACAGTAATAGTGTTTTCAAAATATGAACAAATATTGCATATCAAATGGCAGGATTCAGTCTCATATAAAAGTCAGAGTTTATCCTACTCCAACTTCTTTTAAGCCACCTACACAGGTGATACTGAAAATACTTGACTTGGGTGTGTAATTACGATTAGGTAACTATTCAATATTTGCAGTATTCAAGGTATTTCCTGTAGCATAGATAAGGACATACTGCCAACACAAGGAAAACAATATTTATCTTTTTCAGTGCCACTGCTAGTCCATCACCCTTATAGTTCACAGTATTTTGTTCAGTTCAGGTTTACATATTATAAGCAAATGTGGCTCCCATCACTTCCATTAGGAGATTACTTCACAGACAGAGATCTCACTGTCAGGAATTTTGTTATTAATTTAAATTGTCCCATTTCTAACTTCATCACATTACTCTTATTTATATTCCTCATTAACTCTGCAGGATAATATCTCATCCTACTTGGTGTTAGTCCTCTGCAAATGTTTACAGATTGTTATCATGGTGTTACTTGGTGATTGCTTAGCTAAACTGTTTCGCTATTTATCTATAAGTCAATATTTCTAGTCTCCCGATGATTGTTGCTATTGTTCTCTGAATTCCACAAAGTCAATGTTTTTCTGGCAAGGAAGTGCCTGAAACTGAACATAATATTCCAGATGCAACATACACAAATGCTATAAAGATGGAGTATTACTTTCCTGTCCTGAGGCATGATGCCTCTGGGAATAAAAACCAAGTGTGCACTGACCTTTCTGCTACCATCTTACCACTAACACATCTGCTTGGCAGTCACTCCCAAATCTTCATTTTCTAAGTTCCTGCTGCCTGCACGCTGTGAATATCTTCTGTTTTGCATAATTACCCTACAAGGCTACGTCTAGATTGCAAGCCTCTTTCAAAAGAGGCTTTTTCGAAAGATACTTTCAAAAAAAGCCTCTTTCGAAAAAGAGCATCTAGACTACAACCAGAACATTAGAAAAAGCAAGCCGCTTTTTCAAAAGAGAGCACCCGGGCAGTCTGGATGCTCTTTCAAAAAAGCACAGTTTGCATTACATAGCGCCTTTTTTCAGAAGAGCACTTTTGAAAAAAGACGTTCTTCCTCATAAAAATGAGGTTTTCCGCAGTCGAAAAAACTGCCGCTTTTTTAATTTACTTTCGAAAGAACGTGGCAGCAGTCTAGATGCAGGAGAAGTTTTTTTGAAAAAAGGCTACATTTTTCGAAAAAACCCTGTAGTCTAAACACACTCCAAATGTATTAGGTTTATTTTTTTCTCCCCAAGTTGAACCTTAGTATTATCTTCTAGCCTTGCCTCTACTTTCCTTTTGTATGACTTTTTCCCAATTGGTCTTTATAGCTCCTATGAGTTTAGAGAACTGTTTCTTTAATGGATTCTTTTTCCTTCTCCCTGACAAGTCCTCAGTCCTGCAGCTGGATCTGTGTGAGTGACCTTTGCATTTACACCCTGTGGAGTCCTATTAGCTTATATCATACTGGGGTCAGACTTGACTTAATACAGATCTCAGCAGTATCCCACTACAAATTCCACCCTTCCCTTCAACTTCCTACTTGGCTATTTATTATGACCTTTTGCTTATGGTCCTTCAGTTCCTATCCTAGCCACTTGAGAATGTTCATACACAAGTGGATTTAGGATAAGTTTAAGACTGAGACTTTGTATCAAATGCTTTATCAAAATCAAAATATATATTTCATTTACTACTTTTCCTCCATCTTCTCTCATTTTGCTATTCTATCATGCCATCTGTTGTCACCACAGGTTGGTGCTATGCTACTTTACAGTGTTCTTTTAAAAACAACAAGAATTGTACAAAGCCAATAAATAACATAATAATAGAAATGAGATTAACAATTTTGCCCTTTCATTCAGATGAGAAAAACTAGAAAGGAGAATCAAGTTACCATAAATTTTAAAACAAAATGCAAAATACTTGCTAAGTGACTGGAGCATTTATCTCAAATATCCCAAAGAATTCAAAGTAACATTTGTCAACTTGAAAATCAGGACACTCTACTAGATTTACTAATTACAATTACAATTAACATGTAGAAATATGGTAAATGAAAGAAGACAAACATTTCTCTTCCCTACCCCACCCCGCAGTACCAGTCTCCTGCCCAACCATTTCCAATTCCCGCCTCCTGACTCTTTGTTCAATCTGTCTCTCCCCTTCCCAACCTCCAGTCAACACTACTGGGTCCCTCTTTTGCTTCCCAGGTTTCTTGTCCACCACTCTTACACTCCTTGTCAAATCTCTGTGCCCAGCAAATCCCAGCTGACACCCCTATACCCTGGCTTTTCTTCAGATCTGTCTTCCCTCCTCCTCCCTCTATGGTTCCCAGTCTTAGGGTTTGTCTACACTACAAAGGTTTGTCAACAAAGCTAATGTCAACATGCAAAAAACTGACAAAAGCAAAGTTGCCAAACATGTTCACGCTTGCTCTGTTGACAGATTGTGTCCACATTGGGAGCTCTATCATTGACAGTATGTGCAATGCATTGTGGGTATCAGTATGCGCAATGCACTTGGTGACACCGTCTGTTGCTAGGTGGGTGAGAACGCGGGATGGAGTGCAGTGCATCTTGGGACTGTGTAAAATGTCCCATTAGACACTGCTTTGTGTCCCAGCCCTCCAGTGGTTTTCAGCTTCCTTTTGTGTCATTTTTCCAAATGCTGTGTACTCCAGCATCTGCAGTGAAAAGGATGGAACTCTCACTTCTCTCCTATGCTCTGTGTGACATCACACATGGTACAGCAATTAATCGTAAAGTTACTGACAGAGGAAGACTTGTGGGCGCACAACTTTCTGTGTGATACGGACAACAGCAACTTAGTAGTGCTTTTGGCATTCTCAGAGCAGCTGTACAGTCGCTGTACAGTCGCTCTGGGACTAAGGAAACCAGCACGGGCTGGTGGGATTGCATTGTCATGCAGGTGTGGAATGAAGAGTGGCAGGTCAGAACATTAGGACATATAAAGCACCTTTACTGGAGCTGAGTGCTGAACTGGACCCTGGGCAGAATGAGAGTTGCCTTCACCATAGAAAAGCGTGTGGCAATTGCTGCCTGAATTCAGACAGGAGGAGTTGGGAGAGCTGCTATTAACATCAGAAAGGCTTTGAGGAAGCACTTTGACAATAAAAGGGCACTAACATATATCTCTTTTTGGGAGTTGCTTCCCTGTTGTAGCCCTTGTAACATCCCCCGTAACACACATCCATGCAAGAAAATGCCTGAACAGCCTGTACCAGGGACTGAAGTGATTTCTCTGTGTGTGTGTGTGTGTGTGTGTGTGTGTGTGTGTGTGTGTGTGTGTGTGTGTGTGTGTAACACAAAATAAAAAAAAACACTGTACCATTATAAAACTTTGCTTTTACTGATCAAGGTAAAGAACAGTGAAACACACCAAAGCACATGTTTGCTGGTAAGGGAACGGCTTGAAAAGGGCAAAACCTCACAACTGTCTGTAGCTCCAGCTATCATTGTCAAAGTTGAGAGGGGGTGGAGTAAAGGGGAAACTGAGGAGTCCCAGAAAGTGAAAAGGAATGTGTGGGCATAGAAAAGGGGTTGCTGGACAAATAATTGTGCATGTGATGTAGTAAAGGTCAGTCCTCCATCTCCTGACTCTGCAATTTGATCAGCTCTGTCTGCTCCTCCATGACAACTCATTGGCATCCTGAGCAAATGCTTGAATCTCTCTTCTGTCCTTCCTTTGGCTTCTCAGTGCTCCTCATCTCCTTGCCTCTGTGGAGGAGTGTTGGATCACCTCCCTAAGCATATACTCTCTGCTGCGTCTTGGTTTCTTTCTTAGCTGCCAGAGCAGTTGTGCTCGAGCGCGTGCCTTGAACTTCAAGGTCTTTACTGCAAAGCACAATGCACAAAAGAGAGATTTTTAAATTCCAGCTTGGCATGAAACATTTCACTTGCAACACCTTTTGCAACATACCAATCACTTTCTCACTGACTCTTGCCAGGCGCACATCTCTGCAAGCCGCCCAAGCTTGGGGAGTGTTGGGATTGAGGAGGTAGGGAGTGTGCATACGGACAAAAGAAAATACAGTCTGCACTTGTCGTGCAACTTTACAGGGAACTCATTCTAAAATCATCCCACACTTCTCTATAGGAAAGTATTGTTCTAGCAGACATCTCACTGCTGAGGGTAAGGAAAGAAACCAGGACTCAGCTTCTGAATGCCTGCAGCTTCTGCCCTCATCTGTATACAGCCCACTTTGGTCCCCGCACAAGAGGTTGCAAAGTGGCATGGACAATGTCCTACAATGAAGGAAGGAACACAGCTGTACTACCATGGAACCTGCAGCAGGGGATTAAGAAGTACCTCCAGGAAACTTTCTAGAGTATCAGATTCCATTGAGATCTTGGTGTGTTCCTTCTTGGCCATACTGATTAGCTACACAGGGCAATGTCCAATTCATAGAAATACAGCCACACTCTCACTTTTCAATACTGTACTCCCATCTCTGCACTCCCCAAGCTATAGCCACTTACCCTACATCTCGTCTCCTGCTCCCTGGAAAGCAGTTGCTGTGAATGGCTATGCACCTCAGGCTATGCACCTCAGTTCCTGCCTGCCCACCCGACCTGGTGACCGGGCTGGGAGCCCCACATCTTTGTCAAGCTCAACCTCTTCATTTATAACTTCATCCTCCGGGATAGATCTTCTGTGCACTGCCTTCATGCCTCTTGACGGTGGAGGTGGGGGTCATCACCAAGGATAGTGTCCAGCTCATTACAGAAACAGCAGGTCTTAGGTACAGCATCGGAGCAACAGTTTGGCCTCCTGGCCTTATGGTACACCTGCCTCAGCTCCTTTATCTTCATTCTGCATTGCAGCATGTCCTGATCACAGCCCTTTTCACACAAGCCTTGAGAAATCTGTTCCAATTCCTAAGGGTTGCTTGCAGCTGGGACTGAACAGACTCCTCTTCCTATACACTGATCAGATCCAACAGCTCTGTGATGTCCAAGTAGGAGAGCATTTGGAGCAATAGCCAGCCATGATCACCTGGGAAGATGCCATGGGACCACTCCATGCTGAGCCAGCCAGCAGGCAAGGGAATTTAAAATTCTTGGGCCTCGCAAGGGGAAGAGGTGGATTGCTGATTTACCTGGCTGCAGGACTGTGGAGTTCAAACTGCTCAGCAGAAAGGCAGCATGGCATTGGTGGAATATTTCCTGGAGGGCAACAAAGATGTAAAAGCACCTTGTGGTGTCTGCTCTGCATGTTTTGTCAGCAATAAATGGAGTGGAAACAGAAAAAAATTATGTCTTATGGATTGGAAGTTTTTTGTCACTGAAACTGGGCATTTTTTGTGACAAAAGCCACATTGCAATGTGTAATCTCCCCCTGTTTTGTTATGGAAAGGCAGGTTTTGGTGACAAAACTTGGTAGAGTAGACAAAGCCTTATTGTCTTTGCCTAGCCAATCCCTGTCTCTACTCCCCAGACTCTTTATCTAATCTCCCTACACCTACTGGCTGCCAGTCCATGCAGCCCCATTTCTCTCTCTAGTTCTAAGTCCCAGACTCAGATAGAATCATAGAATACTAGAACTGGAAGATAGCCCCAACCTTCCCAATTTCCAGTCACCTCTTCCCCACTCCTCCAGACTCCAATCCTCTTCCTGTTTCCCCAGGCTCACTCTCTCAATCTACTTCTACTGTTCATTCTCCCAAGATCCAGCTCTTCTCCCCTATACATTTGAATCAGGAAGGTTTCTCCTCTAGCACGCTGACTCTAGCAAGGTGGGGGTCATTGAAAGCACAAGAAACACAGGCTTCCTGCTCTCAGTTTCACTGCCAGGACTCAGACCTAATATGGCCCAGAGCAGTCAGAAATTGCTATTGCATGGAAAGTCCTGCTTGGCTCCAGGCATGGATAGAAACTTAAGGGAACTGAACTGAGAAGCTCTGCCAAGTCTCTACTTAATATGTGATTTTTTTCAAAGACATAACTTTGTGGATTTTCATGAGGATAGCAAAAAGCACATCCCTGCCATAAACACCCATCCTCTGGACAGATTTCAAGCCTCTGCTCCTACGTGTGGAGAAGCTAAAGCTTTACAGAGAACGAGTCACAGATTTTTTTAGCCTGGGCAAAATGACGTATTTTTCCTTAACCTCATTCTCAACTATGAACTGTTTTGGCAACAAACAAACAAACCCTAAATCAAATACCCAGCTATAAGCAACTTAAAATAGCATCTTATAAAGGGAAGTATCAGGCCACCTTAATAACAAATGGTACTACCAGCACTGCCGATTATAATAGCTTTTTGTAATGGGCAGATTCATTTTTCCCACAGTAACACTTCTCACATGTGAAAAAATAGGAGTGGACTGTTAGTATAATGTCTTTTTGTTTGTGTATCTGAGTCACAGAACATCAGGAAAATACATGAAGAGAACATTAGGAAAATAATGATTTTTTGAATTTGACTAGATTTCGAAGGCCGTGTCTACACAGCACCTGAAACTCAAAATAAAATTTGCAATTTGCAGTATGCAAATTGCATAGCTTATTTTGAATCTATTTCAAAATAGCTTATTTCATCATTTGGCGCTGTCTACACAGCATCAAATGTTGAAATAAAGCACTATTTTGAACCATCCCTTATTCCTCGTAGAATGAGGTTTACAGGATGGCGAAATAGCATGTCTACTATATTTCAAAATAGCGGATGTGTTCAAAAGATGCAGGGTAGCTATTTCAGGGATACTTCTGGTATCCCAAAATAACTGCTGCGTAGACATACCCCAAAAGACCATGTTCCTTTACTTTTGTTCATCTCCTACTGATCTTTAGAGGACTTAAAATGGGGAAGTAAAAACATTTTGACAAAACAGTTGTCTAGTAACATAAAACATTGTTGTCTTTATAGAAGTATGGCTGTGAAAATTCCCCTGTCCTCCTCCTCACATGCATTCCCTTAATTTGCTAAGCGCACCTTTTACATTTCCCTTTATAACAGGGGTGGCCAACCGATTAAATGAAGAGAGCCGAAACAGTGGCGGAAAAAATGCAAAGAGCTGCAGCAGAATTTTTTTTGAGCAATTTTTGTTGAGAAAAAAAAAGGGGACACTGCCCCTTTAAAAGAAAATATAAGACTTTTTGGCCATATCAGGCTCCCATCGGCGCCATTTTGAATCACCGCACAGGACGGCTCCCCTGCCCCGGTGAGCACAGGGAACCAGAGGCTAGGGACCGTTTCTAGGAGCACTGGGGTGGCTTCACGAGCCATGGGGGAGGTTTCACAAGCTGGACTTTAAGGGGGGGGAAGAGTTCATAACCCAAGGGTTGGCCACCCCTGCTTTAAAAGAACAATTTGGGACAATTCCTGCCCACCCCGTTCCTGCAGCCACAGTGTGCTCTGGTTGCAGTGTGAGAGGTACAAGTCCTACAGATGCAAAGAATGGCAAGAACACAAGTAGATATCTATATACACTTGGCAATCTTAAGCTGAGTTTGTGCTATACCATAGGAAAGCACTGGGAACAAGTGAGAATCATTTGTGGGCTGGAAGTAAAATGAGGCAGACCCAGTCGGTATGTGACTACACGCATCCACTGCACCTTCTGCTTTTTGTGGGAAGGAACAAGGGTGGAAACAGTGACAGCAGCTGTGAAGTGGCTATGCAGCCTGGAAGAAAAACCTTCCCTTCCTTGCCCCATGGAACTCTCCAGTGCATGGCTCACAATTTAAAATGTGCACTTCGATTAGCATTTACTCTGCACTGAATAAAAGCATGCAGGGAAGAATGCCTTACAGTGGAGCAAGAAGCTTTTATCTAGAAAGTATCCAATATTTCATTTTTCAATCTTACCTTCTTTTTAATCTGTACATATCAAATTATTAGCCCAATGAATGGATGTTTGTGACTGGAAAATGACACACAGTACAGAACTAAAGGTGACATTTTGATTCAGTGCTGACAAATTACATAAAATACTTATTAGGACACATTCTTTGTGCCTCTCATTCCACAGCTCAGAACTGTCTGTCTGGTTAAATAGGTCAGTGCTTCATAACAACAGTCCTTCAGGGCTGACTGTCTGGATGAGCACAGTATCTTACAGAGGACCACAGTACCACACTATATGGAAAACTAATACTAATATAGGAACAAATGACTGGTAACATTTTTATTAGGTGTGAAAGGCTGTAATAACTGACGGGAGGCAAGCTGTAGAGGAAGGTACTGCAAAGATGAGTCAGAAGTGATTGCGTGTAGATTTTCTACGTCAAAGGTTCAGGTAACTTGAACACAATCCTTGCTAGATAAGATCTTTATGCTGTGAAGCACTGCTATCTAGTTAAAGGCTTGGTCCTCCCCTTAATTGCCTCTGCAGATATGGATCCCAGAGAATCGCCTACAAAGGGGTGCTACTCCTTTTTTTTGGTGGAGTGCATGGGGAGGCAGCTGTGTGAAGAAAACGACAGTCTCAAATCACTGCTCAAACCACGTTCTGAGGAGATTGTCAGTTCACTCCTTGTACCCGCCTTTACAGCCTTGTGCAGCAATTGGGATCTTCAGAACGTTAGGGGATGCACTTGAACATGATGAAAGCCAACCTATTGCTACATCAAGGACAGTTTCTTAATGTGGGAAACACTACAGCAGAAATGCTACAGTGCCACAGCAGAAGGTGTTCTTCTATTGTTGTAGTAAATCCACCTCTCCAAGAGGTGGTTACTAGGGCAACAGAAAAATTATTCTATCTACCTGCCAGAATCACTAAGGCCAATGGATTCCTGGCAACAGATCTTCCCTGCCCTAGCATCCCTGAGCTGCCATTCCCGCAGCCAGGAGCAAGGGAGAACAGCAGCATGCAGAACTGTTTCCTTCCCCCACCACCATGCACAGCAGGCCATGCAGAGGGTTTAGTGCCAGCTCTCTCCTGCTTCCCACTGCAGCAGGAAGCCAGTGCTTCTGCCCAAGCCATGTAAATCAAGACAAGCCAGGGGGTCAGATGTGGCCTGTGGGCCATAGGTTCCCCATCCCTGATGTATAGTAATCTCTCTGGTCTGGGAACAGTCTTTATATGTATCTTACCTTAGCTAGTACAATAGGGTCTTGATCCTGACTGGGGCGTCTGACAGATACCATAATGTGCATAAGAACAATATTAAAACAACAGCAATAAATCAGGACTAACAGCCAAGCCCACACCACCCCTTGGAAAGAACAAAAGCCCTACGTCTGTAAAGAAAACATTCCAAAAATAAATGTTTGCAACAAAACGTAGTAACTTCAATTCAGAAGATTTTCAGGAAAAGAAAAATATGCTAGTGGAAATCTGCTTCTGCCAAAATATATTGACACAGGAGTTCCTCAGGATGTTATTACTCTACCTTCTGCTTTTGTGTAGATTGCAATGTTCCCATTAACCAGACCAGCAAACAAGTACTGTGACAGGTACGTTAGGCTCATGACAGTTGATTTTTCAGGGGTGAAGAAGTGCTGAAGTCGGACTTTCTTTGAGCCTTGATGACTCTTATAAATAGAAATACTACAAAAAAAAAGTCAAGAGAAAAAAGTGAGTAGCTCTTGTTTGGTTCTTATTATAAAGGTCACAAAAGGCAATACAAGTATTAGAAGAAAATAAAGGTATTTTATTGTGCTAAAAAAGCAGTACATCTTGTCATTTTCATTATTACTTTAGGCCCAAGCAATAAATTCCTTGATTTAGGGAGATTTCACCTCATCTGGAGAGACTTTCCTTCTACCAAGATACTTTCCTTATCGGACCCATAGTGGTATCACTCAAGGGCCTGATTCAAAACCCAGTGAAGTCTTTTCATTGACTTCAATGAGCTTTGGATACAGTTCTACCTGACAGAAGGAAGAAGAATATAGTTCAGTACCAGAAATCTATTTACTTTAAAATTCTATGTCATGGCTCCTATATATGATTATGATGGGTATGCCAGAAATGATGTGTAAATAGGTAGCTCTAACATGAACATCAGTTTACACATTCAGGTAACTAGTATGATTATGCCATATTTCTTTTAAATTTAGAACATATACAGCATTATTTTTTTTTGAAAGAGTAGTCCCTTATTTACAAGGACAGGAAGAACACACAATTTCTCATTACTATACTCTCAATAGATACAGCAACAATTCTTTACTGACCATACCAAAAATCTCACAGAAACCTATTTCTGTTTTCCTCTATTATACAGACATGACCTAGTGTAAGGACTCAGTTCATACAAGATCAACAATATCAACATGTTCTATCTTATTAGCAAGACAAATTTGTCAAATCCTTCATTGGAACAGGTAAATAATTCTTTGCTTGTTGTATTACTAACAGCATTTCATCATTTTCAAACTCTCCTGATTATTAAAATGATGGAATGATGGAATATACTTTAAAAATCTATACTTGCAACTTACAGAAATTACATTATTTACAGGAATTAACCCTTCTTCTACAGAGGTATTTGTTAGTTTCTCTGGTTTTTATCCCATGTATGGTAAGTTTTTAAAAATGTTGTGTGGATGTTAATTTTTATTAAGTGTATGTTGTTGCTGGGGTAAAGGACAGTATTTTGAGATAACTAAAGAGTCCATTTACTCATAGCTGTGATTTTAATATAATTTTCTGAAGTACAGGTAGCAGTGGGTGAACAATCTTTATTGCAGAGTAATAAAAGAAATGAATAAGTAAATGATATGCAATAAACTGAAATTGACTATCACCTTCCTTCCTCCATGCCCAAGCAGACAGTAGGCACATTTGAGGTTTTTGAAACCACATTTTCAGACTCAAGAGCCACATTTAATTCTTTCGGTTTCTCCTCCTCTGGAATGTATACCATGCAGAGAATGCGTGATTCCACATTGAAGCACTCAATAACCTTGGGGCTGGAGTTTTGAAATGAGACAATTGCAATTTGGCCCATTTGATTAGTGCAACTGCCAATCTGAATTAGAGAGTGATGAGAAAAGAAGAGATTAACATCCTTCCATAGTAAGATCACAGTTAGCCATGATAAACACATGGCAAACTAATTAAAGACAGCTTCTCACATTTGAAGCGCTTTAAAGAGCTTTCATGTCTTAATTTAGCACACAAAGAAAGTTACAAGAAAATCATTAAACAGCAACTATAATGTATTTTAAACTAATGAAAAAGAACATGAAATTGGATTCCCGAGCACACTTGTATACACAGTTCTGACCTTTCTTTTTCAAAAGAAAGGTTGTTTACCCTTGGAGACATGTCTATATAAATAAGGCAATGTAATACAAATATAACACAAAATATTTGTGTGTTATAATGCTTCTGTAACTAATACGTTTCAGAAAACTGCAATAGTTTCACTATAAACTCGAGAGCTGGAAATTTAAGGCTAAATATATTCTGTAATTAGAGTGCCAAAAACAAGCACAGTCCTACAATAGAAAGGAGCTCCCCATATTCTTAACTATCCAATTCTATCCCTCTTGGTTCATGAGACAATGGACCTTAAACCCAAATATTGCTAGCTCTGCACTTCATATCAATGTGCATTAGAGAAGCAGGAAGGCTGAGAGATCTCCCCCTTCAGGACAAAGAAAGAAATGTGTATATAGGAATACTTTAAATATATATAAGAGAAGAAGAAAACATTCTGGTATGCCATAAAGATTTTATTGCCAAGAGTATGTGATGACTATATTCATAATTACAAAGTCACAAGTGAGTTACACAGATCATCTTAAATCAGACCTTTGAAAAAGACTATTTCTATCTTTTGCTTCTACTTCTACTACTGAATGGTCCCAAAATATCAGCCTCTAAAAAAAGAAAAATCACAACATGATTATGTATGGAAAAAACTATTAAAATTGGTAGAAGTTTCTAAAAAAATATCCATTAGCTATACTTTCTGGCTTGTAGAAATGTCTTTGTAATTGGGTTCATAGTATTATGTCTCTTTAGTTTTACATTTAGAGAATATAAAAAATAGCCCTAATGGGATTTCTTTTAGAATCCTTTACAAGTTCCTAAATTATGGAATGGATGATAGTGTGTTGTGGTCTCATATGAGGTTTTACTGAAACTCATTTGAGATCAGCTGCACGACTCACTTGTGGCTAGACTGAATACTTGGTAATTTCTACCAAATAATTTGTACACATGCACGCTTTCTCTCTCTCACACACACACGTAATAAACTTATAGAGACAAAACTACTGGAATTTTTGTAGAATTTAGTCACTCAGAATGTGCATGCAAATTAAAGCCATATATTGTGTTCTTATAGAAAAATAAGTAAGAAAGACTGAAAAAAATCACCCATCACTTGTTGTTTGAAGACCTAACTTACCCACAGGAAACCATGCTCCATGGAACAAGTATCTGGCTCAGTTTCACTACAGAAGTAAGGGTCAGGATTATAAGCAGCACATTCAATCTTGAAAAAAGAATGAAAAATGATTGGCATTTACAATGAAGCAGATGCAGCCATCTTTTCTGATGAAAGTCCCATTTAAACAAAGCATTTTAGCATATGTTTAAATGTATCCTAATTCAGCAAAGTACTTAAGTACCATACTAAATGCTTTGCAGAACTGGGAGCTTCATGAGACGTAATGGATTTACATCCTCAGTATAACATGTCTGGGATTAGTCAATAAAGGTTATATACACATTTAAAATGTGTTTAATTAATCCACACTAGCATTTATACACATATCTTATTCAGTTAGGTAAAACTGTATTTTCTGATGTATGCTTTTAGATAGGTGGTTTCATCTAAAATGCTCACTAACTGTCTTCTCTCTAATAAAGAAAAAAGTTCTGGAATTTGCTGGTACAATAGGATGTGACAGAAAAACTTTAGATAAAACTGAAGAATTTAAAAATTAAGAAATAAGGCGATTTTTAAACTCATTGCTGCATAGCACTGTCTCCTCACAAAGGACAAGATTTTAAAACTGAGTGCATAAATTAAGCACCTAAAAATTCTACCTTAGATACGTATATAAATTGATTGATTTAAAAAAATACAGGGCACCCAGCAAGTCCCCTTAAGTCGATGGTGGTTGCTGGGTGTACAGCACTTCTGTAAATAAGGTCACTGATTCTAGATGCCCACATCAGGATTTATTAATTGTTTTCTCAAATGCAAGTTTTATTATCTGCCTTCTCCATCAAACCTACATCAGTTTGCATAGTGGCCCATTGAAAGAGTAAGAGGTGGCCACTGAAGGAACAAGAATAACAAGAACTCTCCTAGTCCAATTCAGCTCATTGCTCTCCAACACGTGGTGAAACTGCAAACACCAGGGAAGTGTATTGCAGGCTGTGATCGCCTCATCCATTGTTGGAGACAGAGAAAGCAGGTGAGGTTTGGACATCTCTTGGGCTGCTTGCTGCCTTTCTGTGTCATTATTCATAACTTGGTCAAACCTGATGAAGTTTTCTATAACTAAAATAGTGGTAAGTTTAGCTCCCAATAGGGCAAGATTATAAGATCAGGGCCTCTCATAGGAAATCTGCTTTAAAGCAGTAACAGCATCCATGTACTCTAAACCTGTACGTTTGGCATACTGAAAGATAAACAAGACCATCAGGTCCTCTGCACAGTGTGGCGTGAGGCTCCTGTGGCCTGCCCCTATACTGAGGCCCACAAAAAAACAGTAGAAGGAGCCTTTCCCACTGCACAGACACAGGAGATAGGAAGATAGCTCTGCCAAGTAGTGGCCAGGCCTCTCCACACTATTTTCAGGTGTGACAGCAGGGCCCCCATCTCTTGGGAGCAGTAGAGATGGTGGTAGGCGGGCCCCATCCCTGGGTGTTCTACACTCTCCTCCTGTCAGAGGTGCCAATTGTAGTGCCCCCTATTTTAGTATTAACGCCCTCCTTCAGATGCACAGAGAAAATGACATATCTCAGTACTATTGTTTCAGGCTGTCTGCAAACTCAGGCTTATGTCACTGTACTTATTGTAACAAGTTATACTTTCAAGTTTTCTTTGCAACTATAAGGACTACAGACTTTCTTATTTTTTAGGTACATTGAGATTCTATTGTATTCATACAATCTCAGCAGCTGGGACTTAATTTACATGTTAAAATTAAATTTGATTGGCAGTCAGTAGGCTCTGAGTAAAAAATTATTCAATCATCCATACTGCTGTCTAACTTCCAGCCCTGCAAACTCACCTGTGATGAAGAGTCAAGACTCCTTCCCCCCTCATACACCATAATAATGAAGATTTGCAGGATTAATTAAGCTTTCAGAAAACACCTACATGACTCTATTATGTTGCTACTGGTAGAATCCAGACAAGCCCATTGCATTCAACATGTTTGCACAGTTGTAGCTGACCGACTTTTATTAAACAGCTTTGCTGTTGCACAGACAGAAATAATAACTTGATCACTCATTCTTGGTCATTTTGGCTTTGAAATGCAAATAGGAGTGAAAAGCAGCATACATTTATTTTTGTCACTAAAGTCAACAGCAGATGACTTTGTACAGAGTTCAGGCAAGACCCAGTAAGCACAACTACAATTTTGATGTCACTTTTAAAAACAAAACTGCACCGTCACGTAAGAACCATATTAGCAGAAGCAAGCCTGAGTCAAAACAAACAAATGTGCCGTGACTAAACAAAGTAAGTTGTGACTGTATGCTATATCCTAAGCAGTGAGCTCTCATGTATTTCTTAAGATATCAACACTATTCACCTTAAATTCCTGTTGTTTGGCCACTGTTACTGGCATGTGTCTAACAAGGAGAGGATGCTTCTCTTTTTTTATCTGATTCCCATCATCTTCTAAACAGAACCACCCCAGGAAGTTCTCCTCTGCTGTAATGACATAAAGTAAAAATACTCTGCAGTGCTTTCACTTAATACTTGCTAACATCTCACTAAAAATATACATAAAACAAACTGTTCTAGTGGAATGCCAATCTTTTAATCCCTAGCAGAATAATATTTGTTATCCCATATGTATTTTGCGAGTGGAGAGCTATGTGACATCTGTAAAGTAATATATATTGACATTTAAATCTGGAATGAACAATGTACCGCTCTTAAATTTCATTCCATACAACACAAAATATGTCAGAAATCTCAGCCTGTTTGTTAATACATAATGAGCTTTGTTACTGTTGGATTTGATTAAGGGAGTCTTGCTGACTGTTATGAACTTGTAGATAAAATCCTTAAAAAAGGAAAAAGAAAAATTTTAAAATGTTATCAGATCTCTCTCAATTGCTGCCAAATCTGACAGCAGATTTCTGCCTTATCTCTGCCAGAATAAGATACTTATTATAATCACATGCTATTCCTATAACAACAGATCATTACATTCTAAGCCTATACTTTTGTGCATTCATAACTCCCCAAGATGTTGCTTTTGGCCTGGAATTTTCCATTCCCCATAGGTGAATTATTTTAAGGAATTTTAAAGAAAATTAGTTGAGATTTTTAAATTGTGTTACATTGAAAACAAACATAAACCCTTTAAAAAATTAACATTATTGTGCTTGGATAACATAGAAAGAGATTAGATTTGTAAATATCAAGCAATGAGGCCTCTACACAAGTGGTTTTCAACCTGTAGTCCTTGGACCTCTTTGGTCTGCAGATTATATCTAAGATTTCCAAAGGGGTTCACACCTTCATTCAAAATTGAAAAAAAGGTTGAAAACTTAATCTTTCCTTAGTGAGAGTTTCATCCAAATTAACTTACTGCAGAGAACTGTCTTTGAAAATAGTTGAAGATATGTGATTTGAATATAAACAATGATAAGTGTCAATGGTAATAAATGACAAGTCAAGCACCATCATTCATTCAGATTGCTGTTTTTGAACATACACCAAACTTGGGTCTCCAGAGGGAGCTTCATTTGAAGGGGCTGAATGCGCATACTTATATATCTATATCTATGTATATTATCTTAGGCTGAGGCTTGGAAGGATTAAGTTTTTATTGAAAAATGTTGGTAAAAATCAATGTCACCATAAACACACAAACTGATAAAAATTATTTCTATTGATAATAAAATTACAGATAGACTGCCTTATTAGAGTTCACTAATAACTCTAGTATATTAATAAGTAAATCAGGCTTTTAACTTTGTATTTTGTGCATGTGATATTTTAAAATTATTTTAAAAATTATAAAATATTAATGTTCTAAATCTCAATGTCTACTGTGATTAAACTATTAAAATCTGACACTCTCCATCCTCTAGTCCCATAATTACCCACAACTGTGAAATTTTAAAACACTAATAAAACACTTAAAATAATTATATACAATTGTGAAAATTTAAACTGAAAAAAAATGCTTAAAAATAAACATTGATATTATCCATCAAAAGTACATTAAAAGGTCTTTATGTTCAGGGGCAGTTGAGCACATGCCTTCTGAAAATCAGGCTGTCCAAAGGTGCCTTGATTCAGGCATCTAGAATCATTAGTCATCTTTGAAAATGTATTCCAGTGTATGGAAAACAGTTACAAAAATGCGACAGATTACATGCCAATATATCCTTTTAAATTGTTTATAAAAGGACACATTGGAATCTAATTATTTCAGGAATGTCAAAAGCATTCACCTTCATTGAGAATTAGATACGCTTCAAGTTTGATGTTTAAAAACACATTTATTTTTTGAGTTGTCCACATGCATATCTCGTCTCAAAAAAGATATCTTGGCATTGGAAAAAGTTCAGAAAAGGGCAACAAAAATGATTACGGGTTTGGAATGGCTTCCACATGAGGAAAGATTAATAAAATGTGGACTTTTAATCTTAGAAAAGAGGAGACAAAGGGGGATACGATAGAGGTCTATACATTCATGACTGGCATGGACAAAAATGAAAAAAGTAAAAGTTATTTACTTATTCCCATAACCCAAGAACTAGGGGTCACCAAATGAAATTAATGGGTAGCAGGTTTAAAACAAACAAACAAACAAACAAACAAACAATCAGAAGTATTTCTTCACACAACACACAGTCAACCTGTAGAACTCCTTGCCAGAGGACATTGTGAAGACCAGAATTTTAATAGGGTTCAAAAAAGAATTACATAAATTCATAGAGGTGAATGCCTGGCTGCAAAGATGGTATCACGAGGGCTTCGGCTTCCTTGACCAGGGAATGCTGATCCCAGGAAGAAAGACTAGTAAGAAGAGATAGGATCCACTTATTGAGGAAAGGGAAGAGAGTATTCCGAAACCTAATGAAGAGGACTTTGAACTAGGGTCCATGGGGGCAGGTGCCCAAGCCAACATGTAAGTGAAAAACATGGAGATCTGGAAGACAGATCAGAAATTGGGGAGGGCATGGATTATAATAGCAAGGATAAAGAAGAGACAAGGCAGAACTGGGGGGCAAAATCAATCAGTATCTTAGCTGTCTGTATACAAATACAAGAAGTGTAGGAAATAAGCAGGAAGAACTTGAAATGCTATTATAGGTATGACACAGTTGATATCACAGAGACTTGGTAAGATAATACACATGACTGGAATATAGGTATAGGAGGGTACAGCTTGCTTAGGAAGGATAGGTAGAGAAAAAGGAAAGGAGGTATTACTTTATATCAGGGATTGGCAAACTGGCTTGCGAACCAAATAGGGAGCCAGATATGGCTCTTCAGGGATCCCAGCTCAATCCCCGCAGTTCTCCCCACATCAGGGAGCCAGAGCTGTGCTACAGCCTTATGGAACCCAAGAAGATTGGAACACCAGTGCCGGCTCCTTGAGGAGGAGGAGAGCCAGGGGGAGAAAGCCTCAAGTCTCTCCCCCATCTCCAGCATGCAGGGAACAAGAGGAGTGAAAAGTGGCTCCGTGCACTGCCCTTTTTCTTCTCCCGTCATGTGGGAAACAAGTGGAAACAAAAATGGTTCCATGTGTGCTGCCATTTTCCTTTCTCCAGGAAACTTCCTGGAGGCTTCCCCTGCAAATCCTTCCTGAAGGATACATTCATATTTAATCCTTGTGTCAGCATAGCGGGAATGAATTAGATGACATGGCAAGGTGCCTTCCATCCCTACATTTGTATGAGTGTTTTCTTTATGTTCAGACAGATAAAACTGCTCCATTGATTTCGTTGAAACTTCCCAAACACAATTTAGTCTTAGGATAAAACTAAAAATGAGAAATTCCACTTTGAAAGGAATGGGTTTGAAAAAGTCTTGTGAACTGGTTTGGAAACACAGTTTTAGATTGCAATGGCTCTTCCAATCTTTCTGGCACATGGTTGCGTTGTTACTTACTATGCCACAGACTGGTTAGCATCTCAAGTTGGCAAAAATTATTTCAAACTCTATTAGCATACTGTGCTAATTACAGTTCTAAGTTATGAAAATCCCTTGCTCTCTTTTAAAGCATCTTTAATCTTTAGTGTTACACGCTTATTAATATATGCTGTATCTTGATACCCAACTTTTACAGTAAGTCTTTCCATAAATAAACACACATTATATTGGAAACTAAATACTATCTAGAGAAAGTGTTAATATTCTCTCAACTTGATACAGTGCTTCTTTTAGCTTAAGGAAACTATGTCTTACCAAGAGCAAGCTTAGCCATTTGTAAATTGCTGATCCAAGATTGTTTGATAGCAGGAGTAAATGTATTGAATACTGCAGTAAAGAAAGTTGGCCGCCCAGACCTGTGAGACATTAAAAAAATAATAATCACTTTTCCATCTCTAACATGAAATGAAGCTTCTTGTTCTAATAAGTATAGGACACAGGGCTAGGGAATGCTAAGGAACACAATGAACTCTTATTCCTTTCTCGTGCTTATATGTACTTATAATGTTTTAGATTTAAAATTTCTACTGACTTGTCCTGCTTCCCTGGAAGCTGTAGTTGAATTCTGCAGCGATCTGCTGCTCTGATTTCATCTTCTTTTTTCAGTATAAGTTTTTGTAAACCTGATGTCCAGTCATGGGCCACTGATTGGTTTAAATTCTGCAAGATTAAAAGAAAAAAGTGTCTATGAACAACACAAACATTATTCCTCAAGCTAAGTCTGCCACTGGACATGGATGAAATATACACTACAACAAATTATTCATGACACATTAACCTTTTTTTCTCTGTATAAATAATTTACACAGATTTGTTAATGCCATTCAAAAGGATTTGACAAATGTTTACTTCAACATGTTTTATCCAACTTTCAAAGGGTGTGCTGCATGGACAGTGGGGTGAATATAGCAGAGCACATTCACAAACATCTGATGGAATATAAAGTATGACTTTGCTTTAGCTGTATTCAGTACCCTTTTATTACCTTTCAGTGGATATTTATATGAGCCAAGTTTTGTTTGGTAAACTTTTGGTAGGAAAAGAAAGAGTTCAATCCTTGTATAAATACCACATTTGCTCAAATATTCATATCAGAGGTATTTGTTTAACCATCTTGAGAGTTCTTTGTGCGGTTGGGAGTTGTCATATTAGGTAGCAGAGACAACACCTTTTTGAGTTAGGTGATCAGTCACTTTGCAGGGTTAGATCTGATACCCTCAAAGCAATCATGAGATTGATAAGTCCATACACTGAAGGAGGTTAATTTCAAATAGCCAAGAAATGTATATAAATCAGTTTCTATCACAAAGAGAGATTATTCGTCAAACAAATATGAACAGTTCTCCTTTACTACCTGCATGTATTGCTTAAGTATTCAATACTGACAACTGGTGCTCCTTTGATTGAATACATAGGTGGCATGGCATTGTATGCTCCCAACTAGTTTACTGTCTGAATATTCACAACAGTGCACATGAAATTAACTTTCTATAAGTATTTTGCAATATTCACTTAAAAATAATTGTTTCCATGAAAATTCCTAATAGTACATTTGCAAGGTTGCCAACAATTTTATCACAAGTCCTGAAATATTTTATATTTTATTTAATGCTGCAATTCTGGAGACAAGGGATTATGTGAGAATCTCATTTTTCATTTACTAAAATAATGAGTTTCTAGCCTCCATAGTTGCAGATAAAAGCCAGTAAAAGTGTCCCTAATACATTATTAAAGCTCAAAAACCAGAGGCTGAATTTAAAAAATCCTGTGTGTAAAATTTAATACTTTTTAAATCAACCTCCATATTTTGGAGGCCTGACTCGTAATTTTTAATATTAAGGGTTAGCAATAATAAAACTATTTGCTGGAATATATGGTGGAAAGAACACAAATGTAGTACACATCTTAAGCAAATTAATGTAAAAATACAAATGAATGCTCATGAATAATTTTACAGTATTCACCCAATTTTAACTATTGCATCATCACAAAAAAATCTGAGACTAGGGGTTAGGGGTGGGTGTTACTGTCCTTAGCTAAAGCAGCAGTGTAAAATAATCTTCCCACAACTACATAGCCTAATCCTAGAAAAGCATTTTTCTTAGGAATTGAGATGTAATTTAGTATCCAGATTAGTTTAGCACCAATTGGGCAAATGCACATACTTTTTTTTACTACCCACTCATAAAAACTACAAAGAAAAACATGATTAGAAAGTCAGCTGCAATCTATTTATAACTCTAAAGATTTAACAGTAAATTAATTAGTGAAATTAAAAATATTATATGGTCCTCAAGGAGAAGTAAAGAATGCTGTATAGAGCTCTCAGGAAGGACGGATTGATTCTACAGTTCTATGACAGGACGTATTTTTTGAAAATAAGTCAGGCTTTGGTTACCTGATAGTTTCCTTTAAGACTGCCTATAAGTTGACTTATTTGACTGACTACATTCAAATCATGTAAAAGGTTCTGCAAATCATGGTACAGTTGTCCTGGTCCCATATAAAGTTTATCTGAAATAGATAAAAATATGTGTTATATACAATAATAATATCCAATTCTGTAGCCAAGAAAAAACATCACTGAAAGATGAAGTTGAGAAGTTGATGGTATTTAATCCTGTATACAGGCAAGGCTAATTCGGGTGTATGAGCCTTCTCATACACAAAAAATAGACTAGTGTCCTCAGATGCAGACATAGAATCATAGAATACTGGAAGGGACATGAGAGGTCGAGTCCAGTCCCTTGCCCTCATGGCAGGACCAAATACTGTCTAGACCATCTCTGATAGACATTTAACTAACCTACTCTTAAATATCTCCAGAGATGGGGATTCCACAACCTCCCTGGGCAATTTATTCCAGTGGTTGACTACCCTGACAGTTAGGAAGTTTTTCCTAATGTCCAACCTAAACCTCCCTTGCTGCAGTTTAAGCCCATTGCTTCTTGTTCTATCCTCAGAGGCGAAGATGAACAAGTTTTCTCCCTTCTCATGACAACCTTTTAGATACCTGAAAATGGCTATCATGTCCCCCCTCAGTGTTCTCTTTTCTAAACTAAACAAACCCAATTCTTTCAGCCTTCCCTCTTAGGTCATGTTCTCTAGACCTTTAATCATTCTTGTTGCTCTTCTCTGGACCCTCTCTAATTTCTCCACATCCTTCCTGAAATGTGGTGCCCAGAACTGGACACAATACTCCAACTGAGGCCTAACCAAGGCAGAGTAGAGCGGAAGAATGACTTCTCGTGTCTTGCTCACAACACACCTGTTAATGCATCCCAGAATCACATTTGCTTTTTTTGCAACAGCATTACACTGCTGACTAATATTCAGCTTGTGGTTCACTATAAACCCCAGATCCCTTTCTGCCATCCTCCTTCCTAGACAGTTGCTTCCCATTCTGTATGTGTGAAACTGATTGTTTCTTCCTAAGTGGAGCAATTTACATTTGCCTTTATTAAACTTCATCCTGTTTACCTCAGACCATTTCTCCAATTTGTCCAGATCATTTTGAGTTATGACCCTATCCTCCAGAGCAGTCGTAACCCCTCCCAGCTTGCTATCATCTGCAAACTTAATAAGCGTACTTTCTGTGCCAATATCTAAATCGTTGATGAAGATATTGAACAGAGCTGGTCCCAAAACAGACCCCTGCGAAACCCCACTAGTTATACCTTCCCAGCAGGATTGTGAACCATTAATAACTACTCTCTGAGTACGGTTATCCAGCCAGTCATGCACCCACCTCATAGTAGCCCCATCTAAGTTGTATTTCCCTAGTTTATTGATAAGAATATCATGCGAGACCATATCAAACACCTTACTAAAGTCTAGATATACCACATCCACCGTTTGTCCCTTATCCACAAGGCTTGTTATCCTATCAAAGAAAGCTATCAGGTTGGTTTGACATGATTTATTCTTTACAAATCCATGCTGGCTGTTCCCTATCACCTTGCCACCTTCCAAGTATTTATAGATGATTTCCTTAATTACTTGCTCCATCATCTTTCCTGGCACAGAAGTTAAACTAACTGGTATGTAGTTTCCTGGGTTGTTCTTATTTCCCTTTTTATAAATGGGCACTATATTTGCCCTTTTCCTGTCTTCTGGAATCTTTCCTGTCTCCCATGATTTTCCAAAGATGATAGCTAGAGGCTCAGATACCTCCTCTATCCGCTCCTTGAGTATTCTAGGATGCATTCATCAGGCTCTGGTGACTTGCAGTCATCTAACTTTTCTAGGTGATTTTTAACTTGTTCTTTTTTATTTTATCTTCTAAACTTATCCCCTTCCCACTAGCATTCACTATGTTAGTCATTCCTTCAGACTTCTCGGTGAAGACCGAAACAAAGAAGTCAATAAGCATCTCTGCTAGTTCCAAGTTTTCTGTTACTGTTTCTCCCTCCTCACTGACCAGTGGACCTACACTGTCCTTGGCCTTCCTCTTGCTTCTAATGTATTTATAAAAAGTCTTCTTGTTTCCCTTTATTCCCATAGCCAGTTTGAGCTCATTTTGTGCCTTTGCCTTTCTAATCTTGCCCCTGCATTCCTGAATTCCAAGGATGGAATTCACAACGGGGACTCAGATGCTCCAATACTTAGCCACCCAATGTCCATTCCAGATATGGCAAAACTGTCTAGGTATAAAAAATACCAAAACAAAACAAGCCAGAAGAAATATGTAGAGAACAATCACAGCAGCTCCAGTAACATCATCTTCTTAGTACTGAATATGCAACATGCCTTAGGCAACACATGACCAGGATTTATCACCGTATCAGCTATATGAATAGAACTGTTCTGAACAACTAGTTATACCATCCCTTTCTCTACAGTCCTTATGTGGCCCCAGGTATAATTATGTTATATAACATACATTTATTATCTACTTATTTAACCTTGCATGTTCTGTTTTATATGTTAAGGTGTCAGACAAGCCTCAAGTAGATGACTATGTACTTTATTATGCAATCAGTTTCTAAGCTGAATTCCAGCATTTGACTGATGGAACATACAGTGCTAAGCTAACACACTTTATAGTGTCAAAACATTTCAAATTATTTTCTTGCTTAATGATTTTCTGGTAACATGAACCAATTTATTAAAGATTTTTGTGTAATGCCTTTGAGTATCTGTTGGGAACTGTTGGATTTACCTTTATTTGCACAACTGTTGAATGGATGTAACTTTCATCCAATTTTCTTTTCCCTGTGCCGCATGTTCATAAGCACAATGTAGCCTTTTTTAATCGCACACACAACTCAGTGTGTAAGAAAGAAGTTTCATTTATTCTATAAAATGCAAAGAATTAATTCCCAAGTAGAAACCAAGAAGATCTGTATCTTATGTTACCTTTTTACAATTTGCTTTGTACATGAGAAAGAACTGAATTAATGCATTTTGACTCCCACTAACTCTGCTTCCAGAAAAAGTAGCATTTGAAAATTCTCCATCTCCTTCTTTTGTCTTCCTATTCTCTGATGTTCTGGATAATTTATGTCCATAACAGCCATCATTTTTATTAAGGGCTAGTTTGCCATAATTATTCCTACATAGTTTTTTATTACTTTGTGAGTAGACCCACTGAAAAGTACTTTGCAATGTGAATAACAGACTGGCTAACTCTAAGCCCAAACAATGAGAATGTGCTGAACCCTGTATTGGTATGTCTACACTAGCCCCCTAGTTCAAACTAGGGAGGCTAATGTAGGCATTCGAAGTTGCAAAGGAAGCCCGGGATTTAAATATCCCGGGCTTTATTTGCATCTTCCCATCCGGGAGCCATTTTTAAATCCCCTTAGTCTGAACTAACTGCCCACGGCTACACGCGGCAGTCAAACGTTAACTCGAACTAAGTCCTTAGTTCAAGTTAACTGTTACATCTCATTCCACAAGGTGTAAAAATTAACTCGAACTAAGGACTAGAGTTAACATTTGACTGCCGCATGTAGCTGCGGGCAGTTAGTTCGGACAAAGGGGATTTAAAAATGGTGCCCGGACGTGAAGATGCAAATAAAGCCCAGGATATTTAAATCCTGGGCTTCATTTGCAACTTCGAATGCCTACATTAGCCTCCCTACTTCAAACTAGGGGGCTAGTGTAGACATACCCTATAAGACACGAAATAAGAAAAACCATAGAGTGCTTAGAATTTTGCCTGCTCCCAAGCACTCAGTAATTTAGGCAAAGAATTTGTGATGGATCACATTTACTTACTTGTCTTATTTCTAACCTTCTCCATTTCCCTAAGATTATGTATGTTTGTCACCTATTCTGCCCAAAAGCAAGGGATGGCCATAAACCAACACCCATGAAATTTGGTGAAGTTCGTTTCTGAACCTGAATATAGTCTAAACTTCATAGATAGATCTATGTAATAGATTGAGCCAGATCCAACTTTCTTCAAACTTCTGGGAGTTTCAAATCCAAATGCAAATCTAACCACTCAGGTTCAACTGCCTCTAGAAGGAACCAAATTAGTGGCCTGCAATCTCTATGGTTTGTTAATTCATTACACAATGGTTCTAAACATGATTGGGCTAAAAGCGACTCTTTACTATAGATCAAACCCATTGGCCCACACTAACACTTCTCTTATATTGATGATGCAATTGCAGACAAAGTTAATTTATAATAAATAATATTATGTAGAGATATTTTTGTAAGATTTTTTAAAGATATTTGTCTTCATTTAAAACACCTAATATATGTGAATAGTGTAATAAAACATTAAAATGTAATTAAAAATAACATTATAGCAGCTAATTTAAGAGAACTATACAAGATTTGTTTCCAATATGTTCCTAATTATATTTAGTATAGTTAATAAATATACATGAGTTGATATCTAGTAACAATCTACTTGTGCTGATACTTATAGCTATTCAAAGCAAAGTATAGCTATTCAAAGCAAACATTTACATTTACATTTTAAATATAAAAACTGCATATGAAATTTGAAGTTTGTGGACCTCTCTCATTCATAATGCTGTAAATCTGATGCCATTTACTACAACTTCATGATGGAGGCGATAACTGATGAGTTGCAAATGACTATGCCTCTTCTTATCATGATAATGTTATTCTATTCTGTTCATATTCTTACATCACCCTAACTACTATAACTAATGAACATCTTCTAGAAGTGCAATTAACAGATGCAATTAGCATAAGCCACATGCCGTTTTCTTTTAGTCCGTGCTGTGAGGGTTGTTCATTTTATTTTTAGATGTCTACAGTGCTATGGTGTTTTATTTTATGATGGAAGGAAGCTCAGGGAATGGCCTCATGAACACAGGATGGGTGAGATTTGAAGCTGTTTTTAGATTCTCCAAGGCTACGTCTACACTGGCATGATTTTCCGGAAATGCTTTTAACGGAAAAGTTTTCTGTTAAAAGCATTTTCGGAAAAGAGCATCTAGATTGGCACGGACGCTTTTCCACAAAAGCACTTTTTGTGGAAAAGCGTCCGTGCCAATCTAGACGCGCTTTTGCGCAAAAAAGCCCCGATCGCCATTTTAGGCATCGGGGCTTTTTTGCACAAAACAGCACTGTGCTGTCTACACTGGCCCTCTTGCGCAAATGATTTGTGCAAGAGGGCTTTTGCCCGAACGGGAGTAGCATGGTATTTCTGCAAGAACACTGACGATCTTACATGAGATCGTCAGTGTTCTTGCGGAAATTCAAGCGGCCAGTGTAGACATCTGGCAAGTTTTTCCGCAAAAGCAGATGATTTTGTGGAAAAACTTGCCAGTCTAGACACAGCCCAAGGGTGTTCTCCCCAGCCTTAGAGAGATTCCCTCCCTCCCCCCAGAAAGCTCCGTCTCCTACACTGATGAGCTTTACTCTTGCAGTGAACAGCTCCATTGTGCCTAAGGGGCACAGCTGTTGACCAGAGTCCTCTTCCTGGAGAATGAGATCATCTTATAGATATCTTAGTCCAAGATCACTGAACTCCTTGAAGAAAAGCACAGAGATCTTGCTTTTAACTCAATAATTGTCATCTCAGTCTATTATCATGCATGTTTCATAGGCTTTTAATACTACTTCAAAATAAAAGAATGTAATAAAAGTATCAAAACAAATCAATTAACTCAGGGTTTGAGAGTCCCTACTGCAGAACAATTAAATCAAAAGCATTTTAGGCTCATTAATTAAAGAGCAAAGGTTTTACAATAGAAAAAAGAAAAAGCCAATAGGAAAATGGTATGAGTGAGACACAAATGCTAGAAGGAAAGAAAACAAATCATAGCTTAAGAATATTTGTTTTTTTTTCATCTGCTACAATTCCTAAGCACCTAGGATCACATTCAGAGGAAATTAATCTGCTGGTGTAAATTGTCATTACCTTTCTCCATGCTGAAAATGGATAATTCCTACCCTTTGTTTCCTATCTTTTAACCCACGAGAGAACCTTCCTTCCCTCTTATCCCATGTCAGCTTACTTGGCTCAAGAGCCTTAGGTGAGGGTCCTTGTTAAAGGCTTTCTGGAAATCTAAGTACGTTATATCCACTGGATTCCCCATGTTCACTTTTTCCCAATAAATTATGTTCCTCTATATGTTCGACAATTCTGTTCTTTATTATAGTTTTAACCAATTTACCTATTACAATCTCAAGCCCCTGCCTCAAAACAAATAATCTTATGCCAAAATAGTGGGCTGTAATTTACGTGAACATTTACATCACAAGTAGAACCTCTATAGTCTGGCACCCTTGGGACCCGACCCGTGCAGAACCAGAGAACTTGTCAGACCACAGGAGATCATATTGTCTAATAGCATTACCAACACTTCCACTGCTTACTGGGCTCTTAGAAGACATTTGGGGTAAATTATTGCTAAATAACAGCACAGACACAAAGAGCCAGGACTTGTAGCTGTAAACAGACTTTATGAGACCAAGGAAAAGTTGGCCACACCCATGATAAGTGGGCATGCAACTAAGTAAAATCATGCCAGACCTCAGATGTTGCCAGACCAGAGAGTGCTGGACTAGAGAGGATCAACCTGTACCTCTGAATTTGATTTCACACAGGGTTAACCATAAGTTAAGATGCTTTGAAACAGGAATGACTTTGTGAGTACTAAGTGGTGGCTAAAGACATGTTAATTAACTCATGTTGGTTAACCTGCCCTCTAGCACAACTTATTTTCCCAGAGTAGACCAGGCCTAAATGGATATGTATTTCAAGCTGGAGATGTAACCTGCTCTAGCTTGGATTGAGCCAGCAAGCTAAAAACAGAGAGTAAACATGAGCAGCAGAAGGGACTAGCTGCCCTGAATAAATATCTGTGGTCTCCCACAAAATCATATTTGTGGCAGCTAACTCCTCCTACCACTCACACTGCGGAGGCCACACTTCAGTTTTTAGCACAGTAGCTCAATCAGATCTAATGTGGGTTCATTTCCTTGAGCTGGAATTTACTCTGCCAGCTCAACATGCAAGTGTACCCTGTGAGCACAGAAGCGTAAAGGTTCTGCAAACAGCCTGGTTCTTCTGGACATTGACGTGCATGGGGAGAAAGATACAGCAGACTGTATTCAATACTCCTGTATATGGGCTACGGCAGCAAGTGCTTTTTACCCTACCTACAGAATAAGGGTAACATCTTTGCTTCATTTAAATCAGTGGCAGTTTTGTCATTGACTTCAACAAGCCAGAATTTGACCCTAAAGCTATGTCTGCACTTGGAGCTAAGAGTGTGATTCCCTGCTTAAGGACACATGCTCGCACTAGTTCTCATCTACCTACAGTATTGAAAAGAGAGTTTAGCTGCAGCAGCCGTGGCTATTTGCATGAGTTAGTGCTCATCAGAGACACTAGCGAGTAGTCAACCAGTTGACTACTGAGTGGAGTACCAACTACTTGTCCCCTCCCCCCGCTGCCTCTATTAGAGGCAGCAGGAGGAAGACAGGGGAGGCTGCTGCGAAGCACCCTCTGCCCACAGTGGGCTGAGGCTTGCTGTGGGCAGAGGTTGCTGCAGCAGTAGCCCTTGTCCACACCAGTTGTGTCTGCTGCAAACAAGAGCCGGTGCTGGACAGAGCTGTCCATCACAAACAGGGGCAGCTGGATTCAGCGTGAACCAGGACCGAGCATTCCTGACTCGCACTGGTCCAGGATGCTGCGCGTCAGCATTTTAAATGTAGCGAGAGCCCCATTGTGGGTGGCTCCCAGAGCTGGCATGAGCTGGGACTCCTGATGCAGCTCTGCAGAGAGGCCCTTATCGACTAATCATGTAGTCAACACAAATTGCATCAACTACACAATTAGCCAGATAATCGCAATTTAACATCCTTGCTGTATATTCAGAATAAGGATGTTAAGAGACGGATAACTGGGTAATCGTGTAATAGATACAATTTGTATCAACTACATGATTGGTCAATAAGGGAAGGCGCTCAGAAATTGCTAACCCTGCTGCAGCGCCGCACTTTAAATGTAGTAAGAGCCGAGTGCACATGCAGCCCGGCTCCTACAACATTTAAACTGCAGAGCCACAGGGGGAGTAGCTCTTGGACTTTGCGTAGCTCAGTCCCAGCCTGCGTTGTGTCCATCAGCCCCCTGTCCATGGGGGTCCACCCCCGCTGGGACCCCTCGTGGAAAGCAGCTGCTGCCAAAGCAGCTTTCCCTGATTCCCCCCCCCCCACACACAGCTGCCTCTATCGGGGATGCTGTCAGAGCAATCTCTGCCCACGGCAAGTGTGTGTGTGTGTGGGGGGGGGGGAGTGGCACCACAGAGGTGGTGCTGGGGGGAACTGACTTTTAGGCCAGCTCACCCCAGCACCGGCTCCTGCTTCTCTCCCCACCTGTGCTGCCTCTGATACAGAGGCAATGAGGGGGAGGGGGAGGAATGTGAGTAGCCGACTAGACTACCCAATAAGCCTAGATTTATCACGTAGTCAGCTAATCGACAACTGTTTTACAACCCCTCCCTCTATCACACTGGCACTGCTGCATTCTACGTGTAACACACTAGCTCTATCAGAGCTAACATGAGCATGTCTCCTCAAACTGGAGATTACAGCTTGTTTGCCCAAATCCTGAGTTTAACAGCAAAAAGATACACCACAATAACTTGTAATAATCAGTGACACACTCTGCTCTCCCAACTACCTGTTTGGTTCACTCTCTCTGGGGCACCTGGCATTGGTCACTGTTGGCAGACAGGATAATGGGCTGGATGGACCTTTGGTCTGACCCAGCACGGCCATTCTTATGTTCCTATCTTCTTAACTCCCTACCAAGTCTCTCAGGGATGGGGGCTTGTGGGAAGAGGTAGATTTGCCCCTGCACTGACCAGCGGTGGCAGGAAGTGGAGCAACGCAGCTGGGAGTCAGTGGAGTGGAGCGACCTGGGTTGTTCCTACTCCAGCCACCATCGGTGACTGTGACATTGGGCCTGGCCCCTTCTGCCAGCACCAGGCCCCCCTGCTAATCTCCTGGGCTGTGTCACACAGGAAATAGGTCTTGAAGGGAGGGATGTAGTGAGAGTAGGTGGGGTGGGAAAAAGTAGGGCATGGATGAGGCCTGGAGTGGAAGGGCAGGGGGGTTGCCTCAGCCCTTATACCTCTCTAGGGATGGCTCTGAAGATGAGGAGGAACATTTCTAAGGCAGTCACTATTTAATACTGGACCACTCTTTGTAGGTGCACAGTAAAATTTCTTGATGTTACTACCTTTCAGTTTTCCTTAAGATTAAAAAGTTTCTATAAGCTTAGAGGAAATGATTTTTTTATTTGCTCACATATGACATGAAAAAATAGATTTACAGATCCTACAGTGCACATTTATCATCTTCTATGACAGGGATAAACCATGCATGCAGATCATGCATCAAAATTGTGAAACGGTTACAAAGCAATGAAAAATAAGGTATTCAGAAGTTTAACAAAAAGAGAGGGGAGAGGCACTGAAGAAGCTCTTTGCCTGGGCTGCCCCTGACACTGCAGACCTTTCCCAATCACACAGCTGGCTTGTCTCAGTCAACTCTGTAGCTTCTACCCCCTAACATGCCTCATCTCTCCCAGCCCCACTACACTCACACACCAGGCAGCCAGCACACGGTTTCCTCCACTGAGCACAGCAGGCTGCTGCAGCTCCTTCCCTGTGATGGGTAGCACAGCAGACACTACATGAACATGCACTGACAGGCCAGCTGCTCCTGGGGGACTCCTCTGTCTGGCTTCCCTTTCTGCTGTTCCCCACAGCAACCGTGCAATACATTTTGTATTGTATGCTGTATCCTGGGGTGTTGCAAAGACTTCTGGATAATATGGACCTGAGCAGATCACCCCACCGTGCTATTCTTTTTTAAGACCTAATCTTTATTGACATTAGTGAGCAATTACTTGCATATATACTTAATTGACTTCTACTGTGAGTGGGAGTATTCACAATCTGGCCCTTAATCATTTCTGATACATTTATGCTACTTTCAAGAAAAATCAATGTATTGTTTTTATTTGAAAAAATCAAGAAGAATCAAATCTATTTGCATATCATTTTACACATTTCTAAGCTATATTCAGTATTCCCTGAATACTGTGAACATTTATACAAATATTTGTGTATCACATCTCACATTGGAGCCAAAGATTGTTAGTGAAAATACTCCTGGTTATGTCTTATATTGCAAAATAACAATTTCTGACAAGCTGCTATGTGAGTCTGATTACATTAATTACTTTAGTTTCGTGCACTCAGTACATAATCAGATATAATGACATGAAGTAAAAACACAAGAAGGAAAATAATGCTTAAGAAAAGCTGAACTTTATTATAAAAAATAAAGTGGCTTTTTTGAGAGGCAAAGAGCACCCACAGTTGCTTCAAAATCTGACCATAAAAATCCAATCTGAAACTGGATTTAATAAAAAATAGTCATCTGTTAAATACAAGAGACAAAATTAAAATGGGATATTTTCCTGACTATAATTATACTATTTTATTGCAATACAATACAAAATCAATTGTAAGTGTGAAGGTGATGCCAGCTTTAAATGATCCTGGAAAGTCTGTCAGGCCAAAAATTTGACATGCCAGATGTGGCTTGGATTGTGAAGGCAAGTGTACATATTATTGCTTCCTCCCACTGAGCCATCTGCTTGCAGCATATTGAAACTCACAAAAATCCAACACTATAAGAGTGAGGAAAATTAGAGAAGATATAAATGTGATTTTGAACATGGAAAATCAACTGAGGCCTGGGGAGAATTTGGGTTTTAAAGGGTTCTGATGTAGAGAAAATTACTCTCTTAGGCTGTGTCCAGACTCAGGGGTTTTTTCGAAAAAAATAGCCTTTTTTCGAAAAAACTTCACCTGCGTCTAGACTACAGCCACGTTCTTTCAAAATTAAATTGAAAGAACGCGGCTTTTCTTTCGATGGCGGTAAACCTCATTTCACGAGGAAGAACGCCTTTTTTCGAAAGTGCTCTTTCGAAAAAAGGCGTTCTTGAATGCCAACAGGGCTTTTTAGAAAGAGAGCATCCAGACTCACTAGCTGCTTTCTTTCGAAAAAGCGGCTTGCTTTTTCGAAAGTTCCGCTTGCAGTCTAGACGCTCTTTTTCGAAAGAGGCTTTTTTGAAAGTATCTTTCGAAAAAGCCTCTTTCGAAAGAGGCTTGCAGTCTAGATATAGCCTTAGGGAAAACTATTACTAAATCTAAACTAACATAGATTTTTGTACTCTAAAGGAATAACGCACACATAAACACTTGCCACAAAATTTGAATCCAGATTTCTGTTTAACCCAGTTCCAAAGGTGTTCTGATCCAGAACTGTAGTTCAACTCATGACAGACAATGGGGCTCGTAACAAAATTTAGATAAAGGTTTAGGCTTAGTTAGGGGATGCTCAGATCTCAGGTTTGAGTTAAGACGCTCCATCTTGGGAAAGATGCAGCAATGTTATGCTTACACTACTTGAATATACCTGGAAATATTTCATACTTTTCATTCTAAACTTTTTGTTTAATGAAAAATGGCCTTCCTGTGAACATTTTCAAAGCTAATGTGCAGTTTTTTTGGCTTTACATTTTTAATGACTGGCAGATTTAAGCAGGAAGCAGATGGGCCTAGGGGTCCTCAGTTCCATTTAAGGATGTCTGAGTAATCCTAGCATTGGGGAGGACTTGGATCTTGCTGCAGAGTTAGTGTTATGCCCTGAGAGACTGGCGTCTGTTCACTGCAGCCAATGAGTAGGAATTATCAAAGGAAAAAACTGAAACTGTTATGGTGAAGTCCCAAGGTTTTGGACCTCAGACACTCGCACCCCACTGATACCTGGGCACAAAATCCTGCTTCTACAGGTGTTCCACAGGAAGGGAAGCAAGACATAGGAGAATAAATATAGCAGCTGCCGGGAATTCAGAAGATCTTGTGTATTAAAGATAGATACACCTCCACAATAAAGTAAAAGTTTGGTACAATTATTTAAATGGAAGGGAATGGCAAAGAAAGACAAGACTTTTACCCAGTGATTTCAGATGCGTCAGCTATTTCTACTACTGATCATTAGGATTAGGGAAAGGAGTAATATGTAATATTTACATTCATGTTGGTATATGTTTGGAAACAGACACTGGCACCCATTGTTAAGTGTTGTGTGTTCTTCATTTATAAAGGGAATGACCTACTTAACAACATTCCAATCACCTAAAAAAATTCCTGCCCTTCTCTCACTCCCTAAAGAGTCACCCTCATTCACTCTCTACTATTAAAATACACCCAAAAAGGTAGGTCAAAATAGTCAGCTGTGTCTCTCTAATTCCCTGGGCTCTGAAAATTCATTATTAATGTTAAAGCCAGGGACAAAGCAAATGAGATTTTATTTTTAGGCATTGCACTAAAAAGTTCCTGAACATTCTCTTATGTAAGCAAAGTTCTTTACATCTGCACATCACAACAATAGTCATTGTATGTGTGTCTTTCAGTTTAGTAACACACAATGTTACTGTTTCCATGGATTTCTCTGTCGCTTGTGTGTTTTAAAAGCAACATTTTACCAGCTAAGTGGAATTTTATAATAACAAAATTATGCAACTACCTCCCTTCAATCTAAAACAAAGTTTACTTATGAAGTAGAATCTAACTAAGCTTCTAAACTATTAATATGGATTCAATTTGTATACAGTTCCTTTTGAAATAAAAGAAAATTTCTATAAACAATCAAATGTAATTTCAGTTTATACTTCATGACATAGAACTAGATTTTCTATCATATCATATAAAAGGTCCCTTGTACTTAAACATGCTGTGCCAAATTAATCATCTCAGTAGATTTAAACCAGGCGTGAATCTGAACCATTGTGGTTCAAATTCTCCCTACCTTCATGCCACAAAACTGAGATCTGAGTCAACATCTACAATTGGACTCTACAGTGAACAGGATGTCGTGCTGATTTAAAAATGTGTAATACATCTTTTTGGCTAAACAGTATGATCTGCACCAGCTGCGGCTTTGGAATGGTCTTCAAATACAACTCCAAATAGAGGACAGTGGAATATTCAGTCTAGGTGGCGCTGGTTTGGAAAGAAAAATGATTCAACCCTATTATGAGAAGCTGATGAAAATAGGTTCTTTTGGCCACCAACAAAACTTGGGATTCCAAAAGCACACAGTACTTCTGAATTGCGAATCTCTTGGCCAAAGATTGGGTGAACCCCTTGAACATCTGGGACAGAAGGAATCCCTATCATCCTACAACACAAAGAGCCTTCTCATTAAAATGGTATTGGATTACCCACTCTCAATCATACAAAATACCCTCTTCATCTTATATGGCCTAAAGCATCTCTCAATATTTATATATATATATTCTCACAACACCCATGAAATATGGAAATACTGTTATCCAGAAGCAGAGATGTCTATAGTCCCACAAGAAGTTTGTAGCAGAGCTAGGAAACTGAACATAAGCCACTCAAGTCTAGGGTTGCCCCAGCTGTCCAGTTTTCAAGAGGAACATTCATTTGAAAAGGGACCCTGGCAGCTTCAATCTCAAAGTCTGGTTGGCTGCACGCAGCAGAGCAGGCAAAGTACAGTGAAACCTTTGTTATCTGGCACTCTATTAACCAGAAAACATTGTTAACCGGCATTGACCCCAGCCACAATGCTGTCACACCTTCAGGCGCACAGGCCTGGCTTGGTTTATCATGATTGGCTTAATTTTTTTATTTAAGAAGTACTAATCATTTTTAACTCAAAACAGAAATGTGAGTTCAACTGCCTCACACTACAAAACTACCAATATTAAAAACTTGAGCTTTACTATTATTGTCCATTGGTTTTTCCTAGGTTGATGGGACCCTCAGATAACCGGAATTTTTAGATAACTGGAACATCCTAATCCCAGAGTGTGCCAGATAATACAGGTTTTACTGAACCTGAACTGCTCTGTGTAGTTCCTGAGAAGCTGCCAGCATCTCTCTCAGTCTCCTAGGCATAGGAGCAGCCACAAAGGGTCCACACACTGCTCCTGTCCCAAGCGCCGACTCTTTCCAAACCAATGGGAACTGCACATAGCCAACGGGAGCTGTGGGGGCAGTGGCTGCAGGCAGAGAAAGCACACCAAACTGATAGGCCATAGACTCATATAATACTACAACTGAAAGCGACTTCAAAAGGTCATCAAGTCCAGTCCTGCTCTTGCAGAAGGCCCAAGCACCATCTAGATCAGAGATGGTAATAAAAAAACAGCAGCCACAGGTTTAGTCCCTGGCAGACTGCTGCCTCTATGTTTACCTGCGCCTCCACAGGTATTGGAGGATCGCTACCCTTGTTGGCTGCGAAACGCTGTCAGCCAGCAATTGGCAGGAGGTAGGGAGAGGGAATACAGAGGATTTGGGTGGTATCCTGTGGCAGGTAGTTGGGGGGAAAGAGGAAGTGGGGTGCCAGAGGCAGACTAACTAGGAGGTGCTTGCCTAGGTGGCTCCCAACCAGCACTCTCCAGGAACCTGAGACAGGATCCCTGTCAGAGTGCTGGGCTGCTCCACGTGGCTGTTTTCCATTACAGAGAGGAAGGGAGTGAGTAAGGGCTGAGTGAGGAGGCTTCATTTGCTGCCTCGGTCTTCAGAAAAATTTCTCAGCTCCTGTAAGCCAGAAACTGGTCAATGGGAGCTGAGGAATTTTGCTACTGGGTGGGGACAGCGCACAAAGCTCTCCCCTCCATGCCCAGACAGCATAGCAATTAGCAGCCTGCTGTTTAAAGCAGCTTCAGCGGCTCTGTAGCAAGGGTGCCAGCAAGACGGCCGTGGGCCAGATCTGGCATCTTGGCAGGCTGGATCCGACCCGCTGGATGCCTCTTACAAGGAGCAGGGGTGGGTAAGAGGTCCCAAAACTGACCCCTGTGGAACCCCACTTGTTATGTCCTTCCAGCATGATTAGGAACCACTAATAACTACTCTCTGAGAATGGTTATCCAGCCAGTTATGCACCCATTTTATAGTAGCCCCAAGCCAAAGTTGAAGCCTCTTTTGTACCTTAGCCCTGCTACAACATAATGAAAATGAGCGTGTAATCAAGCGTGGGGGACAGCAACTGATGGAGGGAGGGGGGATGGAGGGAGTGGGGATAGGGCCCCAGAGAAGTGGCAGAGCAGCACTGTGGCCTTGTGGAATGGGAACGGGGGTGGTACAAGGATGTTGCGTTTTCTGCAACTAGAACGTTGGGAACCCTACCCAAGTCCCAAGCTAACGTCCTGACCTCCAGGGTTCTATGTGTGGCCCATGAGACATTTTGTTTACCATTGCCCATGTGCAGTTGTCAGTTTCTGCTTGTTTTCATCAGCATTTTTTCCCCCACTGGTATTACTAAAGTTCTATGCACGTAAAGCAAGAGTATGTGAGGTGAGGTGCATGCTGATAGCACACAACATTGTGAGACCAAGCACTTCCCCTGCATCCAATCAGAGCACTGCTACAGTTCCATCAGCATACCCCACAAATTCTAGGTATTTTACAGTTAGCAAAACAACCCTATTCCAGGAGACCATCTTGGTTATGACAATCTTGTTCCCACTGAGAGGAAGGAGGGCCACTCATGTGGCCCACTCACTATCATCCTAGGTTGCCCACTGCTAGCCTAATTCTTCATTCTCATGGAATATAAATGGGAACACTGGAGAGCTGTCTTCACATGCACAAGATGTGACAGAGCTTAACACTAGAGATAGACAGTGAACACAAAATTATCATTCAACCCAACAATCACTTGGGGCATGTCTAAAATGCCCTCATTTTTTTTGAGGAGTACAGGATCTTTCGAAAAAGGTTTTTTTTCCCCCAAAAGAACTCTGTGATGCATTTATGCAAATGAAGCACAGGATATTTAAATCCCTCCTTCATTTGCACTTTTGATCTGCCTAGTTTACATCACTTTTTCAAAAGAGAGATGTAGTTTAGACATAGCCTTGCTCTGACAAGTCACATTACTCATGTTCACTGCCCCATTACAATCAATGGGATTTCTTGCAGCTGTAAACGTGTGTGTTCGTGTTTGCAGCACTAGGTCCTTAGTGCGTGAGATTATGTAACAGCAACGAGGAAAGGCAGAGCTTTTTAAAAGGAAGTGAGAAGTCATTCATTCATTAGGAATGAGGTTTCAGGAATATAAAACATTCCACCATTTCTGAAATGCTAGAAATATTACTCAGAGAAACTGCGTTTTGCCAAATTGAATGAAGGAAAGTAGTGCACCGGTGAGAGTAAACAACTGGGAATTTCAATCTATACTGGTGAAGGTGGACCAAAATTCACCAATATTTCAGCCTGCAATGGTGGACACAGGTTTGTAATCACCACACACCAACTGGGGCCATGAGCAGAACAGCTGGAATTGTAGCTATGAGCAGAGCAAAATCCGGAGGACATTATTTTCTTAGGAGGAAGGAAAAGAGATGCTGCTGCTGCTGCAATAGGTCAGTTGTTGCTCCTAATTTTTCAGGATGCCAGGAGAAGCTGCAGGGCAGAATGGCCCAGGGCAATGTTCCCTTTAAGCTGTGCCCTTGTGCATCCACCCCAGAGATATTCAAATGCTGTCCATTTGGTCAGCAGAGTGTTCACAGGTAGTTTTTTTTGTTTTTATTGGTGGTGCACATTCACACCTGCCTCAGTGCACATAAAAAATTATTCTGCATATGGATGAAAAAGATTAGACTGAGGGAACATTGCCAGGAGTCCCTGCCTTTTTAACAAAGTAATTTAGACCACATCACTATATCCACAAGTTTGCCACCATCCAGAAATATAAAGTATTTTTTACATCTTGCCTCATTTTTGCTGGACAGTCTATTACAGCTGTCCTACTTGAAGGAGTTGACAAGACAGGTATTCTGATTTTTTCATTTTTAATTTTTTCCCCTTTAGACTCACTGTTCAAAATCAGCCATTTCTACTGCAGCTCTCAGAGTTGTATTATTTTTGCTTTCAAAAGGAATCTTCCTGTCATGTCAGATGAAAATGCTACAAGGGGTTTTATATCCTCCAAGACACTAACAGAAAGAAAAATATCCAGTATAGCCAAACTCACACCCACATTTGTTTCCATGGTAACCCTCAGAGACATACATAAACCAACTGCAGAAAGCAGAAGGAAACCCAGTAGAGAGGAGTCACGCCTGCATTTTGACATGATCTTGCTATTTAACGTAACAACAAATACAAACAACAGAGATCTAAACCACAAACGGATGGTGGTGCAATATGAATATATCCTCAAAAATGTGCTCACCAAGAGAGAAAATATATAACTTAGCTGGGATTAAACTACAAGCCTCACCACCACATGTGTATCTGAAAAAATAAAATAGCACCGAATTTTCTCCAATAATACACAATAGCTAGAATATTTTCCTCATTGTATTAATATTTCTTGAGTGCTGACAGCGTGCTCAGCATTGTATGGGGACAACCCAGCGAGGTGGACATTTCCCTCTCTCTTTCAAAATCTCAGATAATTTTTAGCTGTGTGGCCAAAAATAAACTGTGCCGTTGCCTGGGTGATAGTCTACTGTATGTCATTAATGATCCAACTGGCCAGGAACAGCAAGCAAAACCATAGCTGGCAGCTCCATGCTTCCCACTCGAAAGGGACCTTATGACTCACTGTATTCCTTACCCATTTCTTCCTTTAGAGACAGTCGCTCTAGGTATTCCTACTCCAGGCTAATCTAACTTACACTGGGGCTGGCACAGATCTACCCTGAGTAAGGAGACCAAATGTCCATTCTTTAAAGGGACAGTCCTTTATTTAAGCCTCCCCTGCAAGTGTCTCTAGTTTTTTTTTTTAAATGGGAAAATTGTCCCATATTTTCTGACTTTTCCCTCCCATCAGTACTGGTGGGCTCTACTCCTGGCTGGATCCTGTCTCACCAGTGGTCCATCCACCAACAGTGAGCAGAAGCCTCCAATGGCTGAGGATGGGTGTGAGGGTGCAAGACTGGTAGTCAGGCAAAGCTGCAATATGCAGGGCCAGTTGCTCCCCCTACTGGTCCATCCATGCAGTCCCTGCTGTGTGCCTCTTCTTGGACAGCAGGACCCAGCTCCCCTCCTCACCTTGTTTTTGGCCAGCATTGGCTCTGCTCTGAAAACTGTGGTGGTAGAATAGTGGTAGAAATTGCTTAAATTCAACACTCTACATGCAAATTTGAATAAAGACGCTAATTATCTTACCCATTACAAAGATAGCTTCCCCAATTATCACCTCTAATATCATTAGCTCACAGACATTTGCCTCCCTCCCTTCCCCCCCCCCCCATCCCCCTTCTGTTCTGAATTTTGATTTGTCCTTTTCATGTGTGTTCATTTTTTTAATTGTATCCTTTGGTATGTATGGTTGTGACAATTTTCTTCCACTATTTGATCTGAGGAAGTGGGTCTGGCCCACGAAAGCTCATCACCTATTAAACCAACTTGTTAGTCTTTAAAGTGCTACACAGTCCTGTTTTTTGTGGTAGTAAATGAGTGTGGGTAGCCACCTGGTGGCATCCAGTTATATGTCGGGAACTGGTAGGGAAGCAATTTCCAGTCTGTTCAAGTCGTGAACATGTAGGTTCCACTGCAGCCACTGGGGCAGGCAGTTAGCATCCTCTTCACACACTACGTCCTGGCCCCAGGAAGCATGGTGCTGCTCCATCCCCTACGCATCCTTCTCTGCTGAGCCATCTTTCTGGACAGGTTTTCTGAAGCTCTGCAGTCCGGTTCTCTGGGCCCTGGTGCACAGTGCATTCTTACAACTTAACCCCTTTCTGCCTGCACTATAGCTGAAGGACAGGACACGATTGGGTTATGGTGGTGACTAGCAGCAGCCGGGAGGTGTTAGGTGCTTTTTGACACTCAGCAGGTAGGAAGGGAAAAGCTGTTTCCTGAGGGAAGAAGAAGAGATGAACCCTGCAAAGACATAAGCCAGGTCAGCCTTTCCCTCCTTCCTTCCCTGCAGCTGAAAGCTGCTTCTTTCCCCTTTTCTCCCGCACAGTGCCAAAAGGCTGCTGCTGGTCACATATTGGCATGAAATCAGGGGGCTTGTGACCCTGTGTGCACCCCACACAGATGTTGCCTTAGGAAGATGTGGCACCAGGTACTGTGGATAGTGGAGAGCTCAAGAAGGGACGATTGGGTCAGCTGGTCACCACTCCCTATGTGAGAGCGATATATGGGGTGGCGGTGACCTCTTCCCATGTGTGTTTGTGTTGATATGTGTGTATGTGTCACCCCTTCCCTCTGTGAACCTGGAAGCCTTAAAAATAAGAAGGTAAAAATAATCCAGCTACTCAGTATTTCTTTTTAACAAAGGCTCAGTCAACTTGATCTTAATTTGAACATTCGTACTGCTTAGTTCTAATTAATTGCCATTCAGCTTGCTTGAATATGGATAATTTTACCATATTCAGCATAGGCAAATATGGTCTCCCTAACCCCCAAAATCAAACAGCTGTGACAAGCTCCCAAATAGCCTCTTTTTCTGCAGCACCAAGCAGTAATGTGACATTGCAGATTCAGCACCACAAAAGCAAGCAATCTGCCAGATTGGAATCCCAATTGCTAAAGGTCAAGTAAACCCGAGCCACATAAAATCTGACACTTGCTCATAAGTTCCCCTAAAGAGCAATGATTCTATACTGACAATATTGCTTGTGCCTCTACACATAGAGGGAAGAATGTGTAAGTTAAAGTAGCTTGCTCCCTTGTTAAATTGGTTATGCAGGGGACTATTTTGGATTTGGTCAATATAAGGGATTTAGCCCAGGACATTCATATCTTTTGGAAAGAGATCTATTCTGCATTAAGAGTACACCAAAAATCAGTAACTCCTAGCCACTGCATTCTGACCCATCCCGTTGTTTATGACAAGAGTGATGGGTGACATCTTCTTACTCTTATTGTACACTTTTCATTAAGTGAATGGGACCTATTTTTCACCTCTTTTATTAAATTAAACCCAAACAAGATTTCACTGAGTCCAATGTACAATCAACATCTTCAAAAAACCATTGAACCAAAAAATCTACTCACTCACAAAGATCATCCAAGAAACTCTGAGCATGAGTTGTTTAGCATATAACAAAACATAAAATACTAAAACAAAGAATTAATTCACAAAAGGCCTAGTACTTGGATACTCCTTAAAACAAATTGATTTTTTCCCACGGGCCGGATCAGTCATGCTGGAAGGGCATAACAAGTGGGTTCAGCAGGGATCAGTTTTGGGACCAATTCTGTTCAATACCTTCATCAACGATTTAGATAATGGCATACAGAATATGCTTATAAAATTTACAGATGATACCAAGCTGGGAGGGTTGCAAATGCTTTGGAGGATTTGGTTATAATTCAAAATGATCTGGACAAACTAGAGAAATGGTCTAAGGAAAATAGGATGAAGTTTAATAATGACAAATGCAAAGTACTCCACGTAGGAAGAATCAATCACTTTCACACACAGAAAATGGGAAGTAATTGTCTAGGAAGCAATCCTGCAGAAAGGGATGTAGAGGTCATAGTGGAACTCAAGCTAAATATGAGTTAAAAGTCTGACACTGTTGCAAATAAAAGCAAATATCATTCAGGGATGAATTAACAGGAATGTTGTGAGTAAAACACGAGAAGTAATTATTCTCCTCTACTTTGCGCAAATTAGGCCTTAACTGAAGTATTGTTTCTAGTTGTGGGCACCCCATTTCAGGAAAGATATGGAGAATTGGAGAAGGTCCACAGTAGAGCATCAAAAATTATTAAAGGTTTAGAAAACACTACCTATGAGGAAGATTGAACAAATTCAGTTTGCTTAATCTGAAAAAGAGAAGACTGAGAGGGGACATGATAGCAGCTTTCAAGTACCTAAAAGGGTATTACAGGGAGGAGGGAGAAAAATTATTCTCCTAACTTCTGATGATAGGACAAGCAGCAAAGGGCTTAAATTGTAGCAAGGAAGGTTTAGGTTGGACATTAGGAGAAACTTAATTGTCAGGGTAGTTAAGCACTGGAATAAATTGCCTAGGAAGGCTGTGGAATCTCCAGCATTGGAGATACTTTAGAGCAAGTTAGATAAATACCTATCAAGGATGATCTAGACAGTGCTTGGGTCCTGCCATGAGGGCAGGGGATTGGAGTCAATGGCCTCTCGAGGTCCCTTCCAGTTCTAGGATTCTAGGATTCTTTCATGGTTTCTGATTATGTTTGATTAGCTTAATGGGGTGCTCATTCTTTGGGAAGGAAGGATAAGATGCTTATGAGGATTCCTATATTTATTTGCATCTCTTCTGCACTTCTAGTTTGTCTTTCTCCTTTTATCTCTTTCCTCTATCTGTGCTACTTCTTATACTCTTTCATGTAAAGTTACCCTGTTTGGATGGTGGGTAGGAGAATGAAGTAAACATAAGTAGAATTTAGCACTTATCTAATCCATGCCCCGCTAAGCTAAGCATGAGGCTTATAATCAGCAAAGTAGAACAGACCCTGAGCCTACAGGTATAACACAGGGAGTAACATTTTCAAAAGTGTCCAAGTCCCATTTTCAAAAGTGACACAGGCACTTAGGCCTATATCCTCAAAGATATTCAGGTACCTAATTCCACAGAAAATACAGTTAGGACTATAGGGGACTAAGTCCCATTTGGCTCCCAAGTAACTTAGGCACATTTGAAAATTTTACCTACAATCATTTAGGAGGAAGGATCAAGAGAATTCTGCTACCTTTGCACCAGGAAGGTGCTATCTATTTAAGATTTGTACCTCAGAACTGGGATCATTCTAGTGAATGGCATGAGGCAAAAGCCAAGAGAGTGACATTAAATAAGTGCATTGATTCTCTACTGAAACTGCTTTAAACCACAGCTCTTGAATAACTCAATAGGGAGCACTGCCAGCTAACAGCAAGGGGTTTGGATGCAAAAAGAAATGATCTTAAAAAAAATGCATCCAAGAAAACTACAGGACAAGCAAATCATTTATGGCATTCATAAAGATTTAACACCTGAAACCAGTTTACATGTTGTGCATCAGGCTGACCAATCCTTTGGACAGTTGGCACAGATAGGATGCACGCTAAACTGTTCAGAAGGGAAATAAACGCAAACTTCAGGGCAAGAGATCACTTTCTTAAATGAAGTTAGGAAGCAGATTCCCCTATAAGCATATTATCCCATTATACCACAGTAAATCTTGCACCTTCCTCTGAAGTACCTGGCACTAGTTACTGTCAGCAACAGGCTACCAAGCTATATGGACTCCTAATGAAATCTTGCTCAGCAGGTAGGATTTCTGGGCTGCTCAAATAGGAACTCATGCAAATAAGCCCCTCCAAGAAGGCCCACGTGTATTCTCAGCCCTTTCTTTCACCCCTGCTAAGGTTATGGAGAATGTAGCAGTTAGTGCACATACAGGTTTACAGTAACATCTGTGTGTTACAATAACATCCAGCTAGGGCTGGCCCGAGCCATTCGTGCACCCTGGGCCCCAGGAGTGCGGCACATGCATGGCCCCACCCCCAGGCGCGCAGCGCCCCCGCTCCTGGGCGTCTGGTGCATGCAAGGGAGCCCCACGCAGCACCCCATACAATGAGGCACCCTGGGCAGTAGCCCGGTCAGCCCGTAGCTTGGGCTGGCTCTGAATCCAGCAGTAGTGGGGGGTAAAGGGGAGGAGGAAGGGTTGTGGAGCCTGTCCCTTTCCAGAATAAACAGAACAATTTCCCCTTGTGGGAATGATCTCTGCAGGTGTAGCCAGACAGGAATCCCCTTGTAACATCCATTTTTGCTTGCCTGGAGCATACAGGGCACACAGAGCAGAAGGCCCAGGCTGTGTGACCGTGAATGGCTATAAACAGAGATACGCCAATTGCTGACCAAGAGGCTGCCAAGGAGTGCCCCTGACTCAAACCCATATTGATACGAACACACATCCATCCGCGGGGGGAGGAATCTCTCGCCCAGTAAAAAAATGTCTAGTGCTCACAATTTAGTTATCTCTCTTGCAAGTGTAAATTAACTTGAAACTTGCTTGTAAGAACTGGCGCCACAAAACGGACCAGTAGAATTCGGCATCTTAGATAAGAAAGAGAATACGGGCCCCCAGGGGTATAAAGATAGGTCCAGCAGCGCATTCTCTTTGAGTGTCAATCTACCATCTATCTGCTGGTCGGGTTAGGTGTTTGATCTCCCGAGGTTCCAAGGGGACGCCCACCTCGTATTCGTCTTTCCTAGGAATTGAGAGACCGGCCCTGGCCTGACACGCTGGAGTCGAGAGGCACAGAAAGGGGTAAAAATTGTACCTGGATGTGGTCCTTTGTTTAAGTATATATATACATAGACTTAGAGCTCTTTAAAGATTAAGCTGTCACTTGGTACCATTATTTCTATTTTCTATCTTTATTTTCTTTGTAACCATTTTTAAAATCTGTATTTGTTAGCATTTAAGAAATAGAGCAATAGCCATTGTAACCATATGCTTTTATAAGTCTTTTAATAAACCTGTAACTGTTTAAGCTTTAACCTGACTCCTTCAGTTGCTGTAACAGAACCAAGCACAATTTAAAAGAACTTCAGCCGGTCATAAAGGGACAGACATAGGGAGAGCTTGGGCGTTTGGATCTGTGTCACTCCCAAGTGACAAGATCCGTTGGGGCACCTTTCCAGCCTTTCCCAGGCTGCCCGCTGCGAAGGAACCCCTGTGTTCTAGCAGTTAAAATCTAAGGTGTAATAAGCTCTTTCTATATAACGGGGCGTCTGTTGGCCTGCTGGCCACCCTCTGCGACGGGACCCCGGTCCTAGCAGTAAAGACACGGACGTTAAACCTTTTCTCGGAAGCATACACACACACACTGCCCTGACCGTCGGCTGACAGCAGGGATGTCAACTCTTTATCCCCCACTACCGAATGCTATGGACCCCGCTCACCGAATCTCTCTCCAGACAAGCTCTGGAATCTCTCTCCAGACAAGCTCTGTTTTGGAGATGCTGGTCAGGTGCTTCTTTGGGATACACAATGTCTCCTGACTGCCTGTTTGTTGCCCCAGATGAAGTACTCACTCATGCTCTGTGCCTCCCTTCTTTCCCAGCTTTTAAATAAGCCTCTGTCTCAGGACAGGGCAGGAACTGAATAGTTACAGAAATTTTTCACAATCACCTCTGGAGGGATTTTCTCCCCTACCAGCCATGATCTTCTTATAGCTCTGTACTCAGGGGGGTACCAAAGCTCTTAAAGGCCCTGAATCAGGGAGGCTGCAGGACAATCCAGAAAGTCTGATGTCTTGCATTTTACAATCATAATCAGCACAGAGAGGCACAAATAAAGGGGAGTAGTATAGTAAATCAAAAGCCTGATTAGAACTTCATGCATTTTTAGAATTTTTTTAAACTATTGTATATAATGCAAGAACACACACACACCACTTTTGTTTTTGCTTTCAATTACCCATGCAAATCTGAATCAAGGGCTTAATAAGAATGTACAATCCATCAATAATGTTGCCTGTCACTTACTTGGCTTAATGTTAATGACATTCTCGGCCAAGTGCTGAGGTGGGAATCTGCAGTTCTCTCCTTGGCCTTCACTGCTGCTGTATTCTATTACTTCCACTTGTCCTAGTGGCACACTCCATTTTAATAAATATCTTAGGCCAGCTGCCATGATGCCACTGCCTTCATATGAAGAGCTGGAAGATGCATAAATAGTTGATTTTATGAGCACATGTATGTCTTTCATGGTAGTGTCATTTTATACACACACGCTCACACCCCATGCAAGGCCTAGCTACATAAACGCAAGTCTGCTCTGGCAAGCCATCTAGAACACACACAATAGGGAGGGTCTCTAAATATATCACCCCAGGGATTACCTATCATTACCTCAAGCTCAGAAGACTAGTGAGAATGCCCTGCTTCCAGTGATCAAATAGCATTAGAGCCTCATCTGACCTCAGCTTGCATTGGCACAAAACTATGTCATTTAAGTTTTTCTTTCCTCTGAAGATGGAAAAAAAAACCCATTGTTCATAATTCAGAGAACTCGCCCATAATGATTGGCCAAACAAAATAGGACAGAGTCACAACTAAATACATGGAGCACAGCACAAAATGAAAAAAACATATACTCTAAAGATGTGCTACATGAGTAATAAGCAGTGCAAAGAGCAGAGATAAATAATGGCATTATTAAATTTCATAGGTGTTTGGGCACTTCAGAAAACACCTCCCACTAATGGAGAATTTCGGAAGTATTAATTAATCTCTGGTGAGGATTAATCTGGCCGTGGGACAAACCCAAATTTTAGTAATATGCCTTTTGTACTCTGAAATTTGTAATTTACGGGGAGTATCTGAAAAATCTACAATTTTCCACTTACCTTGACAATGCTCCACCAGTTCTCACTGACGTTTTATATTAAATAAACCTTTATTTTCCACGGGATGACAACTAAAAATGTCACACTATTTTAATATTCTAACTATAATCTGTAGTCAGTCACCTTTATCAAACTGACTATATTCCATAGGCATGAAATCCCAAACCGATGTCTAATTTGCATTTGTTGACATTTTTAAATAATCAGTACTACTTTAATATATCCTTAACATAAGAGTTCAAATTCATTATATTAGAGGCATCTGTCTGCGAATGCATTTGTTCAAGAACTCCTCCTAAACAGCAACAGCTAGGACCACCAAATTTGGTATGCAACTTCCTCTTATCCTAACTTAAAGCAAGGTCAGGGTTTGGTTGTGGCTGAAAAAGGAGATGTGCCCAGAATTCAATTGTTTTCCATAACAAGGGAGGGAGCTGTTTGGAGAAATATGATACTGCACAGTCACCACTAGGGGCAGCAAGTACAGGAGACAGCGGTACTGCAGAGTGACCACTTGGAAGGATGTGGCCAGCTTTGGACAGGATTTGTCATCTTGCCATCCACTGGCCCAGTTAAATGGCCATCCCGCCCCCAAACCATTCACTCCGGTCCTTGTCTCCAGCACTGCAGCAGGGAGGAGGAGTTCCACTGGCTCCCCTCCCCCAAGCACCACTGGGGCAGGGCTATGCTGTCCATATCTCTCCCAGGAGCCACAGGCAGCTCCCCCCCCCCCCCCAATACTGCTGGGCCACCAAGCAAGGCCATGCCAACAGGCCAGAGTGGCCTCCCTCCCCACAGTCCCCCTCTTACCACAAGGATGGGCCCGAGGAGCACTAGTGGAAGGCCTCTGACCTCCCCCAATCCCCGGCCAATCCCCCGGCTTTGGTATGCACTGGGCCCTGGGAACACTAGCAGAGGAGGCCTGTGCAGCCCCTGGGCTGGACTAGTACTATATAATTTAGAAATGTGCATCTGTCAGTCTAGCTGTCTGTTCATGAGTCCATTTGTTCAAGAACGCCTCCTAAATAGAAAGAGCTAGGAGCACCACATTTGGTATGCAGCTTCCTCTTATCATAACTTAAAGCAAGGTCAGGATTTAGTTGTGCCAAGACAACAGGACGTGCCTGGAATTTGTTTTTTCTCATAAAATGGAAAGGGGGGTAGGTAAGGTAGGAGAAAAGTTAAATTGTAGAATGACCACAGGGGGCAGCAATGGGCCAAAAATGGAAATTGGGACAGCTATAACGCCATTGGGCCAGCAGAGGGCAGGGGTGAAGAAAGGGTCAGCTATCAACTATATATTTCAGAAACTTTGTCTGTGTGTCTGTGTGTCTATCCCCCAGCTGGGAGACATGCAGCCCTCTCATGGCTTTGCCTGCTGCAGTGGTCATGAACAGGCGCTTCCCAGTTGGCCCCAAGCTGCTGCAGTGAGAGAGGGCTGGGGCTGTCCTCTCTCCCTCAGACAGCCTGCATACTTAACCATGCATTCCCAGCTCCATCCCCAAACAATGATTTAAATGAAAAAAACCAAAACGTATTAGAGTTAAGGATCCAAGCAATGCCAGGTAAATAGTGCATAAATACACTGAAGTCTGGTGATAGTAAAACTGCTTCACAGTGCCATTAAATGAAAACCTAGATTGTTTTAAAGTACTGGAATGTGTAAACTGCAATTCTGTTTAGTCTGAAGTTATTCTCAGGAATAAACCAATACTCTCCTATCAATGAATTCCACCTTTTATAGGGATTCCCCTCACAATTGGGGTAATCCTCAAGTTGCTTTTTTTTTTTTATTAAAGGACAACATATTTTCCATATCCTGGTCCAGATTCTGCTTTCTGCTTCCATAAATAGTAGGAAGAAAACACAGCAATATGCATGGGGTGTGTTTGAGCAAAAGGAGATTATCCTTGTCTCCTCTCACCTGCTGAATCCCATCAACAGATGTGCCAAAAAAATCATGGATGGGAGAGATTTGGCTAGAGGGGCAGAAAGCGGATTCTATCTGCACTGTAGTTCCTTTGCAAATCAGGAAAGAGGATGATCTACAAAACCTATAGATCTCTCCAGATTTGCTGGAGGTCAGGGCCATCTGTCCAGAAGTCCTGCACCTCATGATTGACTAACTTGTCAGCACAGGTCCAACAAAATCTTGCTTGCTTATTTTTTGTAAGATTGGCAATCTCACCCTCCGCCGCAGTGGAATGAGATGAAGAAACTTATTGAGTGTTATTTCTCTGTGAGCTTGATTATGCATAAAGTTATGCACATGCAATGAAATTAGGACTGAAATGTACAAGAAGAATAAACCTGTTCTTCAAAGGCAAACTAATCCTTCTAGTCAGGTGCTATCAACATTAATTGGCACCATCTGTCAAGTGATTATTTTTTGGAAATGGAACAGATCGATCTGCATTTTAACAGATGACAAAATGGAAACTATTTTCATCACAAGACTCCATGTCTCCATCCTCACAGTAGGAAGGTATTTTATCTAAGAGTAACCCTTAGGAAAACACATTACAAATTCACACTCTTTCACTTAAGACGACAAAGGAATCAGCTCTTTAACATTGGGAATTGGGGGATCCTGTATTGTGATTTTGGTTAGCAATGTTTCTTGGAGCTGGTGGTGAGAATTTCATCTTGAATGAAGTCTAGTTTAGTGTTAGCCACTAGAAAGCATTTTATCTTTATTTCTGATGTAACTGTTTCTGACTTCAATGCCTTATACTTGTACTCACTTAAAATCTCTCTCTCTGTAGTTAAAAAACCTGTGTTATTTTTAAATCAAAACTAAACCAGTTGTGTTTAAACTGAACTGTCTGGGTAACTCCAATAAAAAAACAAACAGTTAAATATTGATTCCTTACAAGGGCAATGAACCTCTAATATCTGAACTGTCCACTGTCTGCTGGACAATGCAGAACACATAGGGAAAAAATTAGAAATGGAAGAGTGTGTTGGGGTCACCCTGCAAGTTGGGGTCACACCCTAGAGTGTGACTGAAATATTGCTGGCTAGCTGCACACACAGTTACTTAGCATGATCTGCATGCTGTTTGGTTATTTGTCTGGGGCTCAGGTTGGTAGCTGCAGCAACAAATCGTAGTGACCCAACGAAGGTTACAGCGCAAATGGTAACACAATCTCTCAACAGTCAGGACTGAACCCCAGAATGTGACATACCCATTTTCCTTTGGTTCATTCATTTGGTCAGATCTCTATAACTGTAATTACAGAGTACAAGAGAGACATTAAAAGAAATGTTTGATTGAAGGCAAGCACAGTTGAAGCATAGAATTTAGAAATGGCCAAATAACAGATCAAGGAAAGAAGTTACTGAGAACAGCCTCACAGTTCTGATGTTAGGTGTGCAGCTAACTAAGGGCAGTCACGCTTTTGTTGGAATCAAGAGACTTATTTGTTGTAGCTAGACCTCAAGAAGACTGTGTGTGTCTCTTTCACCAACAGAAGTTGGTCCAACAAAAGATATTACCTCTCCTAGATTCTCTCTCTATATCAGTATGTAAGGCAAATTAGAAGATAGAAAAAGATATAATAAAATATAAGCTCTATCTCAGCCAGAACATATGGACTGGATGCAGGAATCATAAACAGAATTCTATGGCTAGTGTTTTGTAGGAGGTCAAACTAAATTATTCTAATGATCCTTTCTAGTTTTAAAATGTCTCCAGATCTGGACACCTCAAACCTGTAGAATGGTATGGATCCTGATCAGAATGCACAGCTTGCAGCTGGATCTATCTTTAAGGAATGCGGAAGGAGGTGGAAAACTCTATTGTTGGCATGAGTAAAGCCTTTACAAACACTTTATTATGGAAAAGGCGTGGGTGGGGAACGTCTGAGAACAAGTTCTATTCTGAACTGCTAGAGGAAAAAATAACCCTGTACATTTCAAGAAGACATCTTTTTCTGTGGTAACAAATCACCACAGTATTTGTGTACCAAATCAGACAACTTAGCAGGGTCCTAAGTGTCTATCCCACAGGAAAAGGAGTGTTGTTTGTGATTAATGTAACAGTCACCTTAATAGCAAACCCAAAACTGCCTCAAAATTAAGAAAACATTTTTCTCTCAGTGAATCATAAGAAAGGTGTGACTGAGGAGCTGAATAAAAGGGAAAGAACAACAATCACAATTTCTGGTTTATAGCATAATAGCTTGTGAATGTCTGAAGAGCAAGGTGTTATTAAAGGTCACTTTTCACTTGTTTATATCATTTAAGATAGCACTAGTAAGATTAAAATAAGCAAAATAGGTAAGAAATACTTTATGGTACAGGCAGTCCTCGACTTACGCGGATCCGACTTATGTCGGATCCGCACTTACGAACGGGACTTTCTCGCCCCGGAGCTCACAGGCAGCGGTCAGCCACCTCGACCTCAGGGGCGAGAAAAGCTGCTCCCGGTGCCCCTGGTCTGCTGGGGACCGTCTCCAGCAGACCAGGGGCATCGGGAGCAAAGCCGCAGCCCCGGCGGGTTTGCTCGCGGTGCCCCTGGTCTGCTGGAGACGGTCCCCAGCAGACCAGGGGCACCGCGAGCAAACCTGCAGCAGCGGCGGGTTCCCGCACTTCTGAGGCTTTGCCACAGCAAAGCCTCAGAAGCGGGAGAAAGAAAGAATTTAGAAAAGATTTAGAAAGAAAGAAAGAAAGAAAGAAAGAAAGAAAGAAAGAAAGAAAGAAAGAAAGAAAGAAAGAAAGAAAGAAAGAAAGAAAGAAAGAAAGAAAGAAAGAAAGAAAGAAAGAAAGAAAGAAAGAAAGAAAGAAAGAAAGGGTCCGTCTGTATATTCTCTGTCAGCATACACCCATACAAAAAGGGAAAAAATTACAATACAACCAATATATTAAAATGTGTGAGACCTTTGCACACATGAAATTGATAGGCTAAGTACATGTTATATCCAGCAACAAAACATAAAGCACTATGCAAATGATATCTTTTTCTAAGCATCACAATTTTAATCCTTTAGTTTTAGGCTTCAATGGTAAAAATGTGGCACAGATCATGTTAATGGGAGGCTTGTTATTGACTCCAATGATGCAACATTTCTTTCACTTTTTTAAATTTTTAAGCCGTAAACCCAAATTATAGTTGTGTGCGCGCACAAATGCACATAGGGAATCAACACCAGACTGAGCTCATATAAACTCACTTTCACCCATCACTTAAAGCAGGGACAGGCAAAATACAGAATGTGGGCCAAGCTGTCGGATCCAGCATGTGGCCCAGTGGGCGCATCAGCCAGGCTCCCCACATACCCACTTCTCTCATAGCCCCCACTCCCAGCACAATCTTCTAGTTCCCATTGGCCGATTCTGACCAATGGAAGCTGCCAGTTTGAAGTACCTCTTTCCTCTTCCCCCACAGGCCTGCAGTGTTCAGAGCAGCACACATGGCCCCTGCAGATGGCTGCTCTGAGCACATGTGGGGGACAGGACAGGCAGGGAACGCGGCTGAGAGACCTGCTGGGATGCTAGCTGGGGGATGCCCAGGGAAGCACCTCCAAGCCTCAGCCTGCCTCTGGCACCCCAGTTTCTCCTTCCCCCAACCCTCTGTCCCCCTGAACCTCTACCACACATAACCCAAAACTCTGTCCCACTTCGGCACTCCTACCCCACGGATCCCAAACCCTCTGCATCCCTGTTCCTGCACCTATCCCCCCTCCCAGACCCTGCACTCCCTCTTGCACCTGTTCTCCACGTCCGAATCCTCTCCTTCACCCACACCCTCTCCCAGACCCTCTACCCTAACTCACAGCCCAAACTCATGCACCCTCCCTGTACCCTTTCCGCAGATCACAATCCCCTCCCAGACCCTGCACTCCCTCCTATACCCCCGCTCCAGGTCAGGATTCTCTCCTGCACTCATATCCCCTTCCAGATCTTGCACCCCCTCCTGCACCACAGACTCTTGCACCAGATCACAACCCCCTCCTACATCCAAACTCCCTGCCAGATCCCACACCCCATACTGCTCCCCAGTTCCATACCCCAAGCTCCCTTCTGCACCCAACCTCCATTTCAGACCCCACACCTCCTCCCCACACCTGCACCCAACCTCCATTTCAGACCCCACACCTTCCATTAATATCATGGAAAAGTGCAGCCCTTGACCACGTACCAAATTCTTGGACTGCCGCCCTGCCCCCCGCCATCAAAAATGATTACTCATCCCGATCTAAAGGCATGTCTGCACTACCCGCCAGATCAACCAGCAGTAATCAATCCAGCGAGGATCAATTTATTGCATCTAGTACAGGTGCGACAAATTAATCGTTGAGCGTTCTCCTGTCGACTCTGTTACTTCACCAGAACAAGAAGCAGAGGCAGACTTGATGAGAGAGTGTCTGCCATCAACTCTCTATAGTGAAGACACTGAGGTAAGTAGATCTAAGTACATTGACATAAGCTACATTATTCACATACCTGATGCTGCGTGACTTAGACTGATGGACCATGGTAGTGTAGATCAGGACTAAGTCAAGATCAAGGCTCAGATTTTCAGAGTAGAGGAGTTAGTGCACTAAGACACTCTGTCATCAAATCTTCACTACAGGCCAACTCGCACCAATAACTGAATGTATTGATTCTATCTGTGTACTTTTTTCTAGGGGTTATCTTAGTTCTTTCTAATGCAATCAGGAGATAAGAATTATAACAAAAGTACTGGCACATTTACAATTGCAATGTATAGAAACTAGTATCTATGGTTAAAGTCCATTCATCCTTTGGTCAAGTTTCCAAGTGATAAGTTCAAACAGTGTGAAGTGAGCCTTACCGTGAGCTCACTGTTGCACACATCAATACATCATTCAGCATGAAGAGTCGTCGTTCTTTGGTTTTGACAATTTCTCCTTTCTCGCTGTAAACTGTTTCTATCATATCATCCGTACGTATTAGGTATCTGTTTCCACTGCTAAGTAACTGGAGTTTTAAAATGATCAACATATTAATAACATAGACATCACCCACTGCAAGAATAGAAGCAAATCTGATAGGATGCTTTATTCTATTCTGTTTTAAAAGTGTTTATAGATGGATTTAAGGACATGGATTCATTGTCTCAAACTCTTAAAGCCTGATTCCCATTTACATGAAGTCCCCTTTTCACCACTCTGGCAGAAAATGGGAACTGGGTACTTGCTCAATTCCTTGCTCTTTACTCCTCCCTTCTAGTCACATTTGCTCACCCCAAGGGGCAAGAAGGAACAGGAGGAGGCAGGGTAATGGCTAGTCTCACTGCCTCCACTAGGCTACAGAGCTGACTAGCAGTTGAGGAAAGCACCAATACACATGCTCCCACTGAATATCACAAAGCTGTAATGTACAATAGCACAATGTCACTTGGAACTCCCACTGAGGTGGTATTTCTCCGCATAGCCCTGCTCTCCCCTGTCCCCAAAGCATGCAATTTATCTCTGGGTTTAACTCTTTTAACTACATATTGATGATCATCATGTTGCTGTTTAGAAAAGCTACAGTGCAGTATACAAGATATATACATAGGCCAGGTCTACACTAAGGGAGAAAGTCGACCTAAAATACGCAACTCCAGCTATGTGAGTAGCGTATCCGTGGCGACTATACTTTGGGAGGTCAGATGGAAAAAATTCTCCATCAACATCCCTTAGTCCTCAAACCTGGTGGAGTACTGGAGTCAATGGAATACTGGAGTCAATTTAGTGGGTCCTTATTAGACCCGCTAAATCAAACCCCAAGAGATCAATCTCCATAGTGAGTAAAGACATGCCCATAGGAGGAAAGGTTTAAAAACGTAGGTTAATCCTTTACCTCCGCAGTATCTGGAACCAATGGTCCAGACGCAGCCCTGCCAATGCTGTCAGGACACAACTCAATTTTTAACCACCTGGCTATATAGGTAAATAAAATACATCCATGCTTATCCCAATATTCTGATAAATGTACTACAGGCAGTCCCCGGGTTACGTACAAGATAGGGACTGTAGGTTTGTTCTTAAGTTGAATCTGTATGTAAGTCGGAACTGGCGTCCAGATTCAGACACTGCTGAAACTGACCGCCAGTTCTGACTTACATACAGAATCAACTTAAGAACCCCAGGCGTCCCCAAGTCAGCTGCTGCTGAAACTGATCAGCAGCTGATTCCAGGAAGCTCGGGGCAGAGCAACTCTGCCTGGGGCTTCCTGTAGTCAGCGCTGGTCAGTTTCAGTAGAAGCTGACTTGGGGACGCCTGGGGCAGAGCAGCTGGGGTGCTGCTGGGTTGCTCCAGTAGCGCCGCTCCTCAGCACTACTGGAGCAACCCAGCAGCACCCCATCTGCTCTGCCCCAGGTGTCCTGATTCAGCCGCTGCTGAAACTGACCAGCAGCGGCTGAATCAGGACCTGGGGCAGAGCAGCTGGGGTGCTGCCGGGTTGGTCCAGTAGTGCCCAGAGCGGGCGCTGCAGGACCAATCGGCAGTGCCCCAGCTGCTCTGCCCCAGAGTCCAAAACAAAAGCCTGGTCTGCTGGGGGGGGGGGAGCACACTAGCTGCGCTCCCCCCCCCCAGCAGACCAGGGACACGGGGAGCAGAGCCGCAGCGGCAGCGGGGTGCCGCGCCTCTGAGGCTTTGCTCTGGCAAAGCCTCAGAGGCGAGGGATCCCGCCGCGGCTGCGGCTTCAGTCTGGGAGCCTGTGGTCTGCTGGGGACGGTCCCCAGCAGACCACAGGCTCCCGGACTGAAGCCGCAGCCGCGGGGGGGTCCCGCGCCTCTGAGGCTTTGCCAGAGCAAAGCCTCAGAGGCGCGGGGAACCGCCGCTGCTGCCGCTTCAATCTGGGTGCCTGTGGTCTGCTGGGGACGGTCCCCAGCAGACCACAGGAACCCAGATTGAAGCAGCAGCAGCGGCGGTTCCCCGCGCCTCTGAGGCTTTGCTCTGGCAAAGCCTCAGAAGCGCGGGAACCCGCCCGGTGCCCCTGGTCTGCTGGAGACGGTCTCCAGCAGACCAGGGGCACCGGAGCAGCTTACGAACGGGGCTTTCTCACCCCAACTTCCGGGGTGAGAAAGCCCCGTTCGTAAGTGTGGATCCGACATAAGTCGGATCCGCGTAAGTCGGGGACTGCCTGTACTTTAAAAAAAAGTCTTAATTATGCAAAAGGCATAGAAATGCATATGCTTTGGGGGACTATTTCCCCTCCAGAAAACTGAGATGACTTTCTACACTACTTGAGAAAAATATGAGGTGCAGTCCACATTTTTATCTTCAGAATAGATCTAGGTGCTCACCAACCTATAGAGATGTACTAAAGAGAATAAATCTGAATAAGCAGTAATTTAGGTATGTGAGGCCACATTTTCCAGAAAGAACAGAGGCATCTATGATGCACAGTAACAGAGGCATCATACAGTAATTCATAGGCGATAGAGTTATTAGCCAATTCACAGGGGCGAACATAGGGCAGGGCAAACGGGGCGGCCGCCCCGGGCCCCGCGCTTAAAAAAGCCCTGCGCATGCGCTGTAGCGCCACCGCGCATGCGCATGGCGTCAAGGCGCATGCGCCAAGGCAAAGGGGGGGGGCCCGCGGAGTTATGCTGCCTGGGCCCCACAAAACAGTCATCTGCCCCTGCCAATTCATATACAAATATAACAAAAGCCAAAATGGTTGTTCCGGTCTCTGTTCCTTTTAACTATATCTCACCATTCTCATTAAGCTATTTCTGTGTTACCATCCAAATAATTCAATAGTACAGGCAGACACTTAAAATAAGAAAGCTATTGGATGCATCTGTCAGTACATCTGAAACTGCTTTGCCTGACTGAAATATTATAGGGAAGAACCAAGTCTTTACATTCTTTTCACTGCCTATAGGGCAAAATCGTGGATCCTGGCATGAAGGTAGATTAATATGTTCTTGCACAGAGGGTCTATGTGAAGGTATGAAGTGGGATAAGGAATTAGCATTCTCCCTTTATCTGGTCATAGAACACCAGTGAGCTGCAAGTACTTCTGCTAGGCTGTAGCATTTGACACACAATCCTGTACCCACAGCAGCTGGTGGTTTTGGCCAGTGGGCCTATATTTTCATGGTGGTATCTTACATTTTCCAACCATTCTGTCTTCCAAATCTGCCTGTGCTTTAAATAGAACAACCACACAAAGGAATGCAGACTGGGTTGCCACTCAACTAGCTACCCAAAAGAAGGTGATATGAAATCAGCAATGTATTAGCTCCCACAGCATAAATGTTCTTCTGTCCCAACCTTGTTCAAATAACGTTCATTCATGGCTTTTGCGATTTGCTTTATTTCACAGCGCTGATCTGCATCTCTTTTCCTTTCATTTAATTTCTCTGCCAACGTTTCAAGTTCTGTAAGAGCCATCTGTAGTGGCAGCCTGTCAGGATGTCCTTTTATAGTATTTTTCAACATATCCTAAAAAAAAGGAGCACAGATATAATTTATGAGGTATAAGTTAAAGACAGTACATAGTATTGTAAACTTCTGTCTAAAGTTAAGGCATTGCTGCTTGAAACTGAAAATTACTTAAGAATAAGCTCAATGCCATTAATTACTAATGACACAATAGAGCATGTTGGAATCTTCAGCTAATTGGATCATTGATTGGCTGAGTATTCTAAAGGCTCTTTAAAAATATCTTGACCTGAAAAATAAACAGCTTATTTTCAGAAAGTATGTAAGGAAAAGGGAGTTTAAACTGAAGAAAAGTACAAAAGACACAAACGACATTAAAGAAACGACATTGAAAATTAACATGCATTTAAATATGCAAATACCTGTATCCAATGACCCTGAGAAAATTTCCCAACCTTTAATTTAACGTAATGTCACACTAAAAATATCTCTCATCATTATCATTATTATTTATTAAATGCTAATAATGTGCTCAGTACTGTAGGAAATACAACAGAAGAAATAGTGCCTGCTCCTTGGATCTTGAAATAATTTATAAATATTTCCATATTTGAGGCACAAACTGAAACCATTTGAACATGATGTTTCCATTTGCCAACAATTATCTGGCATGCCTGTGTACACACTATTATTTCTTATCAAATTGCCCATTTCCTCTGCTGCATTTGTAATGCTACCCTGTCTACACACTTGTGAACTACTTCCCTCAGCTATCCTTAGTCTTCATTCAACCCTTGCACATAGTATACCATCCCCAAATCAGTCTTCTTCCATGACACACAGAAGCAATTAACCAACTGATAATGACTTGTGGGACAGAATTGGAGCTGCTCTGTAATAATTTAATAATACTGCATGTTGACTCAGTTATTGGGATGATCAATGTACAATTATGTTTGCTAAGGGATTGTAAGGAGAAACAAAGAGGAAGAAAACAGGAAGTCTGAGGTTATGCCACTTCCCTGAAATCACCTAAGGCTTGTTAAGAGACAGTGCCAGGCTACCAAAAAGGCTGGGAGTCAAAAAGATCGAAAGAATTCCAGTAGTCAACGAAGAAATACCTTCTCAAAAAGCTTTGAGGTGTTCACAGGATACAGGCAAGTACAAAGGCATCTGCTGTGAAGATGCTATGCCTGTGTATAGTGCCATCAGAAGATGACAAACATTTGGGTGAGACAGATATGCTGTGGATGATTATTTTAAAATACTTTTAGTCTAAATTCTTTGTTCCTGGAGCAAAATAAACAACACTCTCGACAAGGTTGTCTGATCGGTTGTTACATTCTCCACAGTACGATTGTCCCTTATCTGAAAGTAGTATTCTGCTCTTTAAAATGAGAACAGCTACATATAAATATATGAGATAATTGGTTTTGAATCAGGGATACCTAAAGAAATATTTATTGACCCACAGAAATAAAGTACCATGCTCTAGCAACATTTTCCCACAGTCGATCCATTAAATAGGTCAAATAGCCAAATTATGAATTTCTAGAGTTGAACAATATTTTTCAGATAATTTTTTTTGCTTACAAATAGAATTTAAGATTGACCCAAAATACTGGAGAATGTGTGTCAGCTTTCCCAAACTGTCAAGGTTAAAAAAACAAAAACTAAAAGGAAAGAATCTCCTCCCCGCCTCCCCCCCCCCCCACTTCTCCCCAAAAAAAGGAAGCCAAAAAGTTTCATTTTAACATTTTCAAAACAAATTCTGATTTGAAATGACTTTTTATTCTGATTTTTCATCTCACTTTTATTTTAACAATTTAAATATAAAAAATCCCGAAAAACATTTTGGATTGAAGAAGTTTTGTTAAGGCGATTCAAGGTGATTTTTTCTAAAACTTTTTTGTCTTTCTGAAAAGTTACCAACAAAAAAAATTACTTCCAAGCTGACTTGAAGCAAACAAAGAAAGGTACTTTCAAAGATTTTATTACAAATTTTTCACTTATTTGATCCCAAAACTCTACAACAGTTCTCATGTAAATATATTACTGCCGTACAACATAGATACCACAAAATCAACAAAAAGGATGAATAGTAAGAACGAATAAAAAAAGGGGCATTTATTAGCTAAGCCTCATTGGTGAACATTATTTACCTGAAGCAGAAGAATGAACTGGGGAAAGCGCTGTATGGGTTTCATCATTAAACCATAGAGTGTAATTCTATCAGGGCTCAACTCCTGGCATTGCTGAAATGAGAAAGTCACTGAATTTGCTTGTGTTAGTAGATTTCTATCATTACCTTTCAGAAAATGAACATTTTCTGCCAAGATTTCTTTTTGCCAACATTTGTTTATATCAACAACATTGTACCAGGAATACAACAAAGATTTCACAGCCTAATTTAGAAGTATTAGTTAGGCTTCTGAGGGCTACGACTACACAGTCATGCGTAACTTGATATAAGCTACTCAATTTGAACTATGCTAATTACATAGCTTATTTCAAGATAGCTTATTTTGAAATTTGGCTCTGTCTATACAGTGCCAAAATTTAGAAACAGAGCACTATTCTGGTCTCTTCCTTATTCCTCATGCAGTGAGGTTTACAGGAAGTTGGAATAAGACAACCATTATTTCGAATTTATTTCAAAATAACAGGCATGTTGTTAAGATATGCACAACGCCATTTTGGGATAACGGATCTTATCTCAAAATAGTGCCACTGCACAAACATACTCCGAGACAAATCTTACTGTGAAAAATTGCCATGCTGGAAAATGTAAAGAAAGAAAACTTCTTCCTCAAAAACTAGAGAAGGGTCAAATCCCAACAATATAAAAGTAGTGGAAATGGGAAACTAAATTCTGTGTGAAATGAACACATCTCTACTTGAATAAACTTAAAAAATTATTGGTCCCATAGCACCTTAGAGACTAACAAAAATATAGATAGTATCATGAGGTTTTGAGGGCACAACCCACTTCTTCAGATGAAATGTCTCTAATTGGTTAGACAACGGATTTAAGCGTGCGCTAATTTTAAGCATTCAAGTATTCCCATTGACTTGTTCTATGCCTTACATTAACTATGTGAGTATGTGCTTTATTGGGTCAGGATCTTCTACTGTAGTTGCTCTGTGTTGTGGGTGCTGGGGTAAAACCCTACCAAATGATGCAATTCTACATTTGTATATTTATTAATGTGTGTTGGTATTTTAAAAGAGAACATCTAGGAAAAATCCTTGTAATTTTAAGGCTATGAAAACACAATGCAAACACAATGCAAAGTCCATAGTTACCGGTATATAACATCAAAGTTCCCCACAGGAAAGGACTAAAAAGAGATTTATCATTTTGTTTGTTCTCTACAAATTCAGGAGGAGAACTTTGGAATATTTTAGGAAGATACTTAATTACAGCTTGACGACAAATAAAGGTTTTTTTTCAAAATGCTGATATTTTTGAACAGTGTGTAGTTGGTCCAAAGCCAGGGGAAAAATCATAAGAACATAAGAATAGCCATACTGTATCAGACCATGTAGCCTAGTATCCTGTCTTTTTGCAGTGGACAATGCCAGATGCTTCAGGGGAAATGAACAGAACATCACCAAATAATCCATCCCCTGTCACCCATTGTCAGCTTCTGGCAAATATTTATTTGCATTTGGAAATGCTAATATATGTTGAGCAGCTCAAGTGCTGCTGACATTGGTGCACATCACTACAATACTAACCTGCAACTATTCATGTGACTCCCTTGCTCTCACTCTCTAAAACCCTCAATTTTGCCTGAACAGATTATGGTCCTGAGTCTGCTGTCCTAACTCAGGTAAACATCCCATGTCAACAGGGAAACATGCATGTCAACAGGGCAGAGTTGGGCAGAAGTAAACACACATGCATAGCTGACAGAGAGAAGCAGGGAGAGATCAGGGTCTTGGAAGAGATGTCTCATATGCACAGTGCCTTCCGTGTTTCCTTTTTGCGCAAAACCTCTCTCTTGCACGAGAGCCATTCTTCCCCATTTTTTCAGGAAAAACGGCTCTCACGCAATAGGGGAGTTTTGCGCAAAAAGAAGCCGTCTAACACAGCTCCTTTTTGCGCAAAAATGGCCCCATATTAATTATGCAAATGAAGCATGGCAATATGCTAATCTGTGCATCATTTGCATAGGCTTTTGTGCAAGAAGGAAGCAGTATAGACGTAGCCCAAGTGTCCGGCTTTTATATATTTTGACTATTAAGTCACATAGTTAACTTCTGATGCATGCAACAGGGAAAGAGAATCTCATGAACTGATGTCTAAGAGAAGGGAAAAGTAGCCTTTTTAAATAAGGGGCTGTTGAGATTATTGAGTAAATTCTGATGCACTGATGATTATGAGGCGATAACAATCACTAATAAAAATGGAACGATTCCAAAAGCAAGTTTGTATTGAGACAATGATGTCCTCATATACAGGCATGTTAGCCTCTGCTATTATTTTTAATGGATGCCGCAGTTACAAAAACAAGACTACGGTAGCTCTGCATAGACCCTGTGGCATTTGGTAAAGTGGTCCACAATATGCCTCTTGGGGTTTTTTTATTTTTAAACAAATACATTAAAGATGTGCAAAGTTTATCTTTGTGTATCCCCTGTACAGGTGGTCAGATTTAACATTTAAAAGCAGAATGGGATGTGTGCTAAATCCCTAATCAAACACTCGATATTTAACATCCCTAATCTGCACAAAATACCCCTTGGAGCTAAAATCATGTTATCCTTCTTCTCTACTAGAACTGTGGGTGAATTTTGTTCCCTTTAAATTTCATCAGAATGTACATATCATATGGCCAAATTTTTCCCTAAAGTATCTTGTGCTATCCCAGTTTTTTCAGCTTTCTTTCAAGCCAAAGTGCACTCACCTTCAAAAAATCTAAAAAGGCAGGTTTCGTGGCACATGTTTTCTTGAGAATCCCCACTGCTGTGCTGAAGTTATTTACATACTCACTGTATGCATCTAGTACCATGGATTTAGAAAACTGAAATACAGACAAGATAAACCTCGGTCATCAACAGGAAATCCAGCTCAAGACAGGTCCCTTTTTATTTCTGACAGCTAAATACCTGGTACTGTGAGGACCTGAGTGTTCCGCTCAGGAGCTGCTAAATACCTTCAACTTCTATTGAGACGATATGTGGGACCAACCAGTTAACGCATGATAATCTACAACTTGTAAATGCACTGAATGCAGAGTTAAGGTTGTACATTTGCAAAACTTGTGAATTATAAAAGTAAAGTTTAGTAGTCACTTCAGCTCAGTCTCTTTAAACATATGGGACCAGATTCTGGTCACCTGCCAGTACAAAGGGGAAGCACAGCTGGCCAGAAAGGCAAGTGGTAGATTCCTCTATTGTACCAGGGTGTCTTAGAGCACTATGTATTACTGCAGTCACCTCTCCTATATACAGGAGGGGACATGTAGGGAGACTGGACTGCAGGCAAGAGGAGTGGAGCTACCATGCACTGAACTCCAACTGGTGGAATAGTCTCTTAGGCAGTCCCATAGGCTGCACCAGAAGTTGGTTCAGCACCTTGTTGGGCTAAGGATAGAGGAACTACTTTCCTGCCTATCTACACCCCCTTTTCTGCTCCAAGCTTGACTCTGACAGACAGGCCATGGCGGGGTGGGCAATAATTTTTAATTGAAGGCCACGCCAAGATTTTGGAAAGTGGTCAAGGGCCACACTTCTATATGGGAGGTGGGGGGAGCAGAATCTAGAACGGAGGTTGGGTGCAGAAGGGAGCTAGGGATAAGGGTGCAGGAGAGCGTCTGAGGTCTTAGAGGGAGTTTAGGTGAAGAAAAGAGTTGTGACCTGGGGTAGGGGTTTCGGATGCTGAGTCTGGGAGGGAGTAGGGGTGCAAGGGTGAATTTTTTTTTCCTGGGAGAGGCTGTAGCAGGGGGTTCAGGGTCTGGGAGGGAATTGTGACCTGGGCTCATGTGCAGAGAATTTGGGTGGTGACCTAGGGCAGGAGGGGATGGTGACCTGGGGCAGAGAGTTAGGAAGTGGCAGGAGCTGAGGTGCCAGAGACAGGCTCTAGCCGGGAGTCACTTACCTTAGGCAGTTACCAGCCAGCGTTCAACAGGGTCTCTGAAGCAGGCTCCCTCCTGCAACAGCCCCAAGCACATGGGTTCCTTCTGTGTGACACTCAAGGCTGCGTGTCCCTGGGAGGGGGCAAGAGACTTCGCATGCGCTCCCCCATCCCCAGGACAATCATTGCAGAAGGGAGCGGAGACTGGGGGTGAGGGAGCATGTGACCTTTCTTGCCCCCCACCATGGTCACACGGCACTTAGAGAAAACCCTAATGGGAGGGGTGGCGAGGAGATTTCATGCATCCCTCTGCCCCCAGTATAATCTTTGCAGCTGGGGTGAAGGAGTGCACAAAGTCTCTTGACCCCACCAAAGTCACACCCTGCCTTGAGGGAACCACGAGTTGTTCTGAACAGCTGACAGTTCCCTCTATGCACTACCTGCTCCTGGCAGGGTGAGAGGAAAGAGGGAGGAGACTTTGCACACTTCCCTGCCCCCAGACCAACCATCACAGTGGGGCACAGGGAGTGTGTGAACTCCCTTGTCCCCACCTCCCCTGCCAGGGCAGGTCACGGGCTAAATAAAATGACTTGGCGAGCCATATCCATCCCACGGGCTGTATTGTGCCCACCCCAGGCCACGGTCTGCAGTATTTTTAGCTATAGGCAAATCTTCAAAGTGCTACTTGATGCTCCCTGTTCTTCAGAGGTGTGAAGCACCTGCAGCTCAGGTTGCTTTAGGTGGATTTGTGCACGACCAACATTTCTGTAAACAAAGCCCCTTATTAGATACCTAAATGGAAATTTAGGTGACTAACAAGAGACACACACATTTGAAAATGTTGGCCAAAGCTGTTTCACTTGCAGCCAACCAAATGGAAGTATTGGTGTCAGTGTAGTTGTCCTAACGGATACATGTGCTATTACAGCAATCACCAGCAGTAGGGAACATAGGAAACTAAGAGGGCATCCATATTAGACGGGGAATTACATAGATTTTTTTTTTTAAATGTTGAATATTTTTCAGACCTCTGTTCATAAATATTTACTTACTGAAGCGACAAAGACATCACCAATCATTTCAACAGAATCCCACTCAGAGACACGGCTGGCCAATGCTATCTGAAACATTGAATGGCACTGAAGAATCTCCTTAATACGATAAAAGACCATTTTGAGTTTTCTTTCACTCAGCAGCTTTGGTTCCATTTCTGAGAGAGGCTTCTCATATTGCTGAATAAAGAAAACAGATTCATTCAAACAACCTGAAAAGGAATTAGAGTTTTACATCACAAAGTAAAACCTAATCCAAATCCCACCTTATAGTCAAAAGATAACATATTCGGTCTGATGGCCCTCTAATAGCACGCATGTGAGTCACAGTATAATCAATGAATAATTATTTCAGGATTTGGGTCCTTTCTAAATTGTAAAAAGTAAACATTATTTAGATACCTCCAAAATTCTTTTGAGAGCGTCCTCATATTTCTTCTCACTGTCAACCACGGAGCCCAGAATATATCTTCTCACAACCTGTTCAACGTGATAAAAGTTAAACTTTCAAATGTAAAGTTGCTGATATTTTCCTCATTTCTGTGACTTGGTGAAAATAATGTTTTACTACTGACAGAAATGTATATACACTATGTAATTTGTTTATTAAATTCTTTGTTTGTTTGTTTACTAGTCTGAGTAAACTAACCTACAAGGGGGGGAAAAGAGTTTGTCCAGTTGTCTCTATATCTAAAATGGAAAAAGAGTTAAGAGTATTAAGCAAAAATCACAGATCCATATTAAATGTTAACCATAAAGTTCTTACACTGATAAATTGACCCTTGTATTATATGTCAAACTAAAGTATTCCTGACACTGGAACTATAATAAAATAAATGTTATATCTCTTCAGAAATTCATGAAAATTACTTTTACTCTATCTTTTTAAATGATTCATGAAATACTATAAAATAGTAGTTGTCATATGAAGTTTCTTATTTGCCTATTTCGTTTTAAAAGTTCACTTTTAAAATATGGACTCTTATATCCCACCAACAAGTTTTAGGATACAATTAGCTATGGGCCCGGATGATGATAGAATATTAGCAACTTGATACACAGATGCAATATAGTGGGTTAGTTTTTAAAACCAAGCTTCACGTGTCATGTTTCATTGTTTTACATCTTCATAACATATTAACACAGATTTTGAGAAAATAATCCAGTGATAAACTCTTGAAGGATTTATAAACAATAATAGTGAGAAAGTATTGGCATAGGGTCAGTGTTTTGTTCCCATTACCTTGACTGTCTTACTTTACATAAAGAAAAACATTCTTGTTCATTCTCATACAGCATAACAGGATTGTAATAGGTTCATGATATATTAATTTACATTTAATTTTTCTCCAAAGCATGTTGTTTTGTGACTTTAATTCTATAATAATTTTCTGACATGTATCAGATCCAACGATACATAAAATAAAGTACACAAAGTTGGTGATTACATGCCATTGTAATAGCCTAACACAGATAGATATGGAGGAGACACTAAGGCCAGGCCTACTCTAAAGGGAAAGGTGGAATAAAGATACACAACTCCAGCTCCGTTAATTACATAGCTGGAGTCAACATACCTTGATTAGTTTCACACCATTCTCTTGGCTTCCTCTACTTCTCACAGGAGCAGGAGTATCGGCTGCCGACAGGGGTGTCCTCTGAATTCGATTTCGGGAGTCTTAACTAGACCCCTAAATCGAACTCCAGAAGTTCAATTGTGGGAGTGTTGATCTTGTGCTGAGTGAAGATATGGCCTAAGGCCCTGTTACATACTTGGTGAAATATTACAAGTCTGCTACACTCAGATTTTTGTTGGTATGGGTAGATGGGAAAAATAATAGTTATGTTCCAGCATTTTTATTCCTAAACATATAACATTTATAACAGAGATTATGATTGCAGAACTAAAATGATTGTTTCAATTATCCAGTACTTTCAGACTCACAGTATGACGCAATATACAAATAAAAATTCAAACAGGACCTGGATTTTTAAACAAAAACTGTTATGCCACCTTGTGGTTGACAGCAGCATATTCAGGGGAAAAAAAGCCTAAAAGACCAAATTGTATGTACTTGTTGCATTGCCAAGTACACACACAATATTTTATTTTTCATTAAAAAAGAAATACCATACCAATGTGCATGTGTGAAGCAAGCATATGGATTTTTATGCTCAATACACAAATAATTTAATATTCTTATCCCGTAGCCATTAAAAAGCAAAGGAACAAACAAACACCAGCCCTAGCTCCTCATCACTAAAACATTCTTCCAATGTTTTTCCCATAATCTTTTTTATTAAGAGACTATTCACCTGCATGAAGACTCTTGTCATGTGAGGTCTGCACAGGCTGGGACATAACTATTCATAGGATATATTCATGCATGTTATTGTTGAATCATACTTCTTACAATGCCCATAATAATCATAACCTCCAGGCACCCATACTATTCTCATGTACCCATCAAAAAGGGGAGAATGTCAGAAACAGAATGGTTTTCTTTAAATTGGATGTCAATACTTCTTCTCTATACACTGTTCTCCAGTGCGCAGTCCCCAGAAGAGTGGGAATTTTAATTCTCCTCTCCTCACAGAGGGAGCCCAGCATAAATGGATTGCAGGCTCACCAGTTTTTCATCACTTCTGGTATTATATGTGTGTTTCTGTCTGCTTCCATGTTCCTCAAGTCATTCACCAAACTTTCTCTGTCAGCAGAGTCTGCATCCAGTATGAACTTATTTTTCCAGATTTAATCTGAGCTCTGCACCTTGAACTAACAAAAAGCTGTTTCTCAACAATCATTTGTGCACTACCTGGGAACAAACTAGGGAGGTGTCCCTGGCACTAAGGCCAGATCCCAAGTACATAGGGATTGCCTTTGACACCTTCCCACTACATAGCAAAAACCTTCTTTTACCTGCCACAGGTAAAAATGGTGAACAAATGTTACATTGCACATCAAATACACTTATCAGATGATACTTATTATTACATATGGATGTATAAATATTTAACATTACTCAAGTAACAATGATTATAATCAGAAGACTTTTTTAATATTATGGGGCATTGAGAGATATTTTCTGCACTTTAAAGGAGCATGGGTAACATCTCTCAAGCCTTTAGACCTATTTAAGGACATCTGCTGTATTTCACCAAAAGTAACATCACTTTCCACTTTACGTTTAATTTACAAAAAGCAAAATCAAGGACATATTTTTGCATCCCTGCCTAAGCTTATATCTAGTGAGGTGGTGTGCATGCCTACCAGTGAAGCTACTTAATCTCTATGGTTAACCTCACAGACTATCTATTCTAAAATGTGGATATGGATCCAAAAGAAATGTGACTCAGAGATGGAACTGTACAGATCTGAAGGGGGGAGAAAGTAGGCAGGCAGATCAGTTTCCAAAGGTCTAAGAATAAAGAGAGAGGTGACTTTTCCTTGCATTACTGAATTTCATTTCAATCTGGTACGTCACTATTCACCTGAAGAATGTTTGCATTATTGGCCCATTAATTTTCTTACGTTATACAGTAAAACCTGTGTTATCTGGCACACTTGGGGAATAGGGTGTTCCGGTTATCTAAGGATCCCATCAACCTAGGAAAAACCAATGGACAATAATAGTAAAACTCAAGTTTTTAATATTGGTAGTTTTGGCAATTGGTCTCACATTTCTATTTTGAGCTAAAGATGATTAGTACTTCTTAAATAAAAAAATGTTACGCCAATCATGGTAAACCAAGCCAAAACTGTGTGCCTGAAGATATGACAGTATTGTGGCTGGGGGCAATGCCGGTTAACGAAGTTTTCTGGTTAACAGAGTGCCAGATAACAAAGGTTTCACTGTATTAGGTTTATTTTCTACCTCTACATTTTAAAAAGGTGATGGACAACTGTATGCAGCACACAGCCCTTCAGCACATGTGGTTCATTGCTCCCAGCCAATGGGAGCTGCAGAAAATGGCAGCCAGCATGCTCCTGTGGCCGTGCCACTTCCTCAGCTTCCACTGGCTGGGGACGATGAACCACGGCCACTGGGAGCCGTGGGAGGTTGTACCTATGGACACAAAGGGTGTGTCTAGACTAACCCTCTCTGTTAACAGACAGATGTAGATTAGGCACATTGAAATTGCTAATGAAGCAGGAATTTAAATATCCTGTGCCTCATTAGCATAAACATGGCCATCACTTTTTTTCAAACGGATTTTTTTCAAAAAAACAGCAGTCTAGATGCGGATCTGTCAAAAATAAAGCCTTTCAACAGATCCTGTAAACCTCATTTTTGAGGAATACGGGAGCCGTCAAAAAAGGCTTTATTTTTGACAGATCTGCATCTAGACTGCTGGTTTTTTTTTAAAAACTCCATTTAAAAAAAAAGTGGAGGCCATGTTTATGCTAATGAGGCACAGAATATTTAAATCCCTGCTTCATTAGCAATTTTGATGTGCCTAATCTACATCTCTCTGTTGACAGAGAGGTTTAGTCTAGACACACTCTTAATGTAAACAAATTTAAAAAAGCAGAAGACTGGCTCTTGCACAAGAGGGGGGTTTTGCGCAAAAAGGAACAGTGTAGACAGCTCTTTTTGTGCAAAAGCCTCTTGCACAAAAACTGAGCCTCATTAATTATGCAAATGAGGCACAGCGATATTCCGCGCTTCACCTCATTTGCATATTTTTTGCGCAAGAGGGGGCAGTGTAGATGGAGCCATAGTGTATTTATAAAAAGGTGATAATTCACACCATTAAAAATTCTGAACAGATTCATTTCGCAAACCTCAAATAGCTGATTTAATTTCAAGTAAATTTAAGTAATTATTAAAATTTAAACCACTCCTCTGAAATACAAATTAGCAACTTTCCCTCTGGACTAAAGGGAGATTTTTCTTGTTAATTTGATTTCTGTTCTTCAGCTACCTAAACCTAGACTGAAGTACAGAGAAACAGACAGACAGTGACAGCCAAGTCAGGAAGAAGGAAGGTCTTGTGGTTAAGGGATAGAATCCAGTAAACCTTGGTTCTAGTCCAAGTTCTGCTACAGATTTCCTGTATGACTTTGGGGGAGGTATTTAGGCTTGGTTTTCTAAATCAGGTGAAGACCCTTGCAAGCTACAAGTCTGTCTAGTGTATATGCACAATTATCCCACCACAATCAGGTTTTGTCCATGCAAATGCCCTATGGGTCATTTACTGTATGTTTCCATAATATTTAAACCCACAGAAATTAATACCTGTTGTTGTGATAATCCTTCAGGCATAGGAGTCATAATTGCTTCTGTATGCATACAGTCCACATCAATAAATAAATTCAGCTCCTCTTCTTCCAGAGAGCAAGCTTTATGATCTACAAATAATTAAAAATAGCAAAAAGTCAATTTTTATATACCTATAGACAGAAAATCCAGAATCATATGTACTGTCATCATACTGGGACAACGACAATCTTGTCTGTACCAAAGCATATTAATGATTTCTGCCATTATTAGTCTATCACCAGCATAGTTCCATCAGTGTCAGAAACAGCAGGAGCTATGCAGAGAATAACTACTGGTGTTTTCACCAACTGCTGGTGCTGGTGAATTAATGGTATAGCAAGGGTGGGAGAGTTCCCAAGTAACCTCAGCCCATATCCTCAGCAAAATTTCTGTGTGTTTTGCTTTATATCAATTTGTCCTTCCTAGCCAAGAACAAAGTACATGACAGCAAGGGACAAAGCAGTCTTACTCAAGGGGATGTATCTGTTAAACGTACTTCCACAGGAGATTCGGTGATCTATAATTTGTCCATCTTTAAGAAATGCTTCAAATTCTTTCTCTTCAAAAATATTTTCTACCATAGAAAGAATGACACTCACAACATTCACACACCCAACTAAACTCCACCCCCAAAACAAAATAAACAAACCTGTAGCAAACAAGAAAATCAACTAACCAAAAAAAATGATGCCAGGTAGTCCACTAGAGACTTTACAATTGCTATCCATGTTATGTAGAAAACACTCAAATATTACAGTGGTGTAATGCACACAGACAAATAAATATGAGAGAAGTTGTGCTTCAGGAAGTATAGTGTAAAGAGCATGAGCAGATGACTTTGAAAAAGCTAAGGAAGGACTTCTCCTAGCTTGCAAAGTCTATGTGCATCATCTGATAGAGTCTGTGAAACTAACCAGTTTCCCTCAGAAAGGAAACTGGCTGAGAGGTCAGTCCATCCAGAAACATACATGGTCGTCTTCTGGGGTACATAGCCACTAGATAGTTAAATGTTAGCTCCATGGCAGATTAAGCAATGAACCTGAGGGTGAAGGTCAAACTCCAAATCCATCTGTGTCACATGAATGAATTAGAATAAATTATGAGCAGGGAAGTTGTATAAAAAAACTTCCCAAATCTCCATGTTTCTAGGGGTTTTCAAGATCCTCAGGATTACCGACATTTTTGGCAGTTCCATAACCACAGATCTATCAGAGCCCTGTTTATGAGACAATGTAATTCTGCTCTCATGTGTCCAGTAACATAAGTAACATGCTAAGACAATCACCTAAGTGAACTTTATAGGGGACCAAAAATTCCACACCTACCTTGGGTAATAAAGGATTTGGTTCTGATGAACGAACGACCTTTCTTCACAGCTGCTTTAGTCTTTTCATAGCCATCTTTGGTACCTTCCCTAGCAGCCCTCATAAGCTTTTGCATCTGCAAGACAGCAAAAGACATATTCTACATACTCAGTGAATAATAAGAGTAGAATTCAACATATTGTAGCAGCAATCTTCTTAAACGATAACAATGAGTAGTCCTGTAGTACCTTAGAGAGAGAAAAAGAGAATGAGAGAATCATGAACTTTTGTGGGAAAAACCCATTTCCTCAAAACTAATGAAGTTGATTTTGCCCACGAAAGCTCATGATAATACACACACACACACACACACACACACACACACACACACACACACACACACACACTGCTTTTTTTGTTAAAAAAGAAAAAAGTTTCTGGTACTAGGCTTGCCAGACGATTTTGTTGAGGAAAAAAAAACATGTAGGAGGTCGGGGCTGAAATGCTTCCTTCTGGCATGGGGTGAGTGCTCCCAGGGCTATCTGGGGGTGGTGCTGGAGAAAAGCGGCAAGTGCTCCTAAAAAATGGTGATGGTACACTGTACCATGCCATCACAAAAAAAAAGCACTGTGTGTGTGTGTGTGTGTGTGTGTGTGTATATATATCTCAATATAGATACACACACATATACATATACATATATATATATATATTTGTTAGTCTCTAAGGTGCTACAGGATTATTCATTCTTTTTAAGTTACAGACTAACATGGTTACCCCTCTGAGATTTCTTAGATGATGTCATATGTAAAAAAAGAACATTGTCAAGTAGTTTAGGCCCAAAATCTAATGCACAGTCAAATGACTATAATCTTATGGAAGAAAAACGATTCCAGGTGTTATGGATATATAGGTGTATTTTAAAATATATTAATTAATTGAGGTGCGACTTCAAATCTGAATACTGGTCTCTCTTGTCCTTTGTGCTTTAAAAAAAAATCTACACCTGGAAGAAACCTGTTTTGCAATCCAAGAGGAATTTTAGAGGAACCACTGAATTTGCACAATTTGAGCTCCAGAAATGTCCAGCATTCAGCCAGGCAGATATGTACTAAAAATAGTTCTCAAAATGACACTGCTATGAAGCTGAAATGTGGCCCAAGTTCAACCTCCAATACAAGTTACTAACCCTATCCAAAACTAAAAATAATCTGAACACTGGTTCTTTGTCCCATTTATGATCAATTAGATTTTTAAATAAGAATTGTATTGCACGGACATTTAAATCACAACACATCAGTGTCTATATTATTTCATTTTAAGCACATATGAAAAAAGTGTTACGATTACTAGCCAGAGAAGCAATTTTCCTCCAGACATAAATCTCCTTTCAAAAAACTGCTCTCCCTTTCCTGAATGCAGCCTCAGCAAAAATGAACGCTACTCCCACAACTGTGCTGATATTTTCAATTATACCAGGACACACACAAAAGTATCTTGCTGTGACAGGGCACTTTCAATATATGAGCCAAAGTCGAAAAACAAACTTCTTCATTTCAGCTCCATTCTGTATAAAGGATGAAGGTCCCCAATCCTGCAATCTGAGCCATGTGGGATGACTCCTCTGCCCGCATAGAGCTCATGGACTTTAACAAGACTCTACAAGGGCACAGGTGATCTGCACACGTGGATCAGGTTGCAAGATCAGGGCCTCAATGATTAAGGAAAGTCAGAGTTCTAGCTGATCTTGTAAAAGTATTACAAATAGAGAGTAACTACTGTAAAAGTCCTTGACAATGTTCTTGTACAACAAACTGTACAATATCCAGAACATTTGGAAATAATTTTAAATAAGTTACTGTTCCATTTTTGATATTCAACTTGCTGTTTAATAAAGGAAAGATAACATTGTCTGCACTTGATGAACAATAATTTTAACACGTAGCTTGTTACAAAAATTAACTACACTACCTTCAGCTCATGTTTTTGCTTTAGTTGCTGAATCTCTACTGCTCCCACAGTGTTTGCCATCAAATCTTTCATCTTTTTCTCATAGTGCTCCTTTAAACGGGTTAGGTCATGAGAAAGCTACAGTGTATAAAAAAATACAATCTTTTCAAAAAGCCTGTAGTGCAAACTTAACTCTAAAGTACTTGAGAGGTATCATGCATGCGATTCTCTGCCTAGAAGTGTCCAGTCAATAGACAGAATATAAACAATTAGGGGTGCTCGACCTTTGTTTATGGTGTCCTATACATTGCTGCACTTACTGAATATGTCTATACAGAGATGAAAACTTATGGCTGGCCTGGGCCAACTACTTGGATCTGCATGGCACAGGCTCCAGGGCTCAGTTTGGAAAATTCCTAGGTATGCCTTTGGGCTCAGTCTGAAGCCCAAGTTCTGGGATCCTGACTCAGGGCCAGCCACTGCCCTGCCATGAATCTTTTACTGCGGTGTAGATGTACCCACTCATGCTTAGAGTGAGGCCTTCATGATCCACTGACAAGTGCTATGCATTATGAAGGAAGAGGAAGCTTCCCTCAATCCAAAAAGAATAGGAGGTGTGCTAAGATCATTTAAATTTCAAGTTATATTGTGCATTTCTTGCTATTAGAATTAATCCAGAACATCACTCCATAGTGCCAAGTATGACTTCTAGCATTTATATTTCTGAATATTCTCAAGAATGGGGAGCTGAAAGAAAAACTGTCAAAATAGGCCAAAGTATCTGCAGAACTTCTGAACATCTTTGAAACTGGAGGTTCATTGCACCGGTGAGTTAGGTAAGCGTAGGCTAGTAGGGAAAGATTTATAATTAACTAGTTAGAGCACAGGAGTAGGAATCAGGAAATCTGTATCCTACTCATAGCTTTATTCCAGATTCACTCCGGCCTGGGGAAGTCAGATAATCACTCTGTGCATGAATTGAAATAAAGGGGCAATACCAGTCAAGGACTATTGTGAGACTTATTCATTAATTAATGTTTGTGAAGCACTCTGAGAACCTCAGGTGAAAGTACAAAGACAAAAATATTTGAAAATAAAAAAAATCCAATGTAAAACTTCCCATCTTGACATCGATAGCATTGTTCGCCAACAAATCGAGGCAATGGAAACAAAACATCCACCAAGCTGAAAACAAAGGGCCAGATTCTGCCCTCAGGTACACCCTTATCAGTTAAGATGTAATTAATACCATTGCTAGCACTCTTACCTTACACCAGTATAAATGAGAGCAGAATCTGATTTACTGACAAGAGGGAATTTCATTTTGCAAACATGCCAACATGTATTTTGCTGGAGCCCCACTAACATGTACAAACAAAACTGCTCTTCAGAAATCTTAAACCTTTTAATATGCTCAGTCCTAAACGAACAGCCAGCCTATTCCCCTGTTGGGATACAAGAGTCACCAGATGCATTAGGAGACCTATCAAAGCAGGATTCCCCTTGCAGATTTTAGCACTATTTCATATGAGGTTTGTGAGGAGGGGGAAAGCAATTACATTTGGCGAGGAATGTGAATAGGAAATGAGAGGTGAGGAGCTTTTAACCACAATGCTAACTCTAAGCACTTAAGGATTTATATTTACAAAGTATTAACCATTTAAAGAATCTTTGCCTTTCCCTGCTCTCCTCCAAGCCCTCTTTCTGGTTCCCTCCATTCCCTACTTTGACTCCTGAAACCTGTCTATGGCTTCCAATCTCCTGCATCTCCTTCATTCCCCATTCTGCCTTCCATCCGTATATTCTGAGCAGTCACTCCTCCTCTCCTGGAATCTCTCACAGCTCCCTTCACTCACTCCACAGTATGACCTTTCCAGACCAATGGCCATTTTCTCTCACACTCCTGCTCCTGCAACATTTCTTTGCTTCTGGCAGTCTTTTCCCCCCACTCACTCCAATCCCTATCTGGAGTCTATGGAAGGTTCATGTTAATTACAAGCATTTAAAAATTATTGTAAACCTTGCCCCTTTGTACACATGTAAAGAGTCTCACTGTGTCCCAGGATGTCACCATAAGGAACAAAATGAGGTGGGAATGGAAGAAACAAAACAAGCTGCCACTTTAGGTACACTATGTGAAGACCATTTCTCAGCTGCATCCTAATATATTCAGAATCAGAATATATCAGAATATACAGCTTTCTTCAGCCAGGTCCAGAATTACCCCACAAACATCAGGTACAGAAGCATAAGCTTGTTTGAGCCAGGGGGAAAAAAGTACTTAATTAACAAAGTCTCTTTTAAACAGATACAGTGTTTCAGTCATTCCTCCGTCTTCCTGATCCTGATTGGATGGGACATAGGGCAACAGATGGAGCAGTGAGTTCAGAAATCTGTGGAAGCAAAATGTGGATTCTGTGGAATCTATTTTACACAGGTTCTTTTATAAAACTTGTATAACATTTTCTCTTCTAAGTGTTCTCTCCAATGTGAATTTCTTTTCTTAACTTTATAGCCACTTCAATACTTTTATGTTTGAAAGTGCTATATTATTGCTTTTGCAATCCCAGGAAGAGGAAATGTAAGAAAATAAGCAGTGTAAAGGCAGAGGGAAATATAATTATTTAAACATAAGGTAAAAAACCTTGAGTAGGGTAGGGCGAAAGACCAAAACAAAAAACAAAAAAACACCCAAAACAGAGGAAAGGAGAGATATAATCTGTAATTCAAATACAGATTTGTTTTATAGGCTACATTTTAGGTCTTAATTCCTTCCCTGATTCTGTGTTCCTCTGCAAATCTGCAGAAACAAGGGTATGTCTACACTACCACCCTAGTTCGAACTAGGGTGGTTAATGTAGTCATACGAACTTGCAAATGAAGCCCGGGATTTGAATTTCCCGGGCTTCATTTGCATGTTGCTGGGCGTCGCCATTTTTAAATGTCCGCTAGTGCGGACTCCGTGCCCGCGGCTACACGCGGCACGAATTAGATAGTTCGGAATAGGAAGCCTAGTCCAAACTATCTAGTTCGTGCTGCGTGTAGCCGCAGGCACGGAGTCCGCATTAGCGGACATTTAAAAATGGCGGCGCCTGGCAACATGCAAATGAAGCCCGAGAAATTCAAATCCCAGGCTTCATTTGCAAGTTCGTATGACTACATTAACCACCCTAGTTCGAACTAGGGTGGTAGTGTAGACATACCCCAACTGACTCCACAACACCCAGTCCTAACCATCTTGGCATAGGTGGCTGGAGCATCAGCCATTCTAACAAATTCCAGATCTTAAATGACATCTATATGATCACTAGCAGCTGACAGAACCTAAAGCAGTAAAAAAGTTTAAAATACTCTAGGTACTGAACCAATCCATGGTTGCCTCCAGAAGCAGTAGAGCACAAAGGTGCCAGGCCAGATAATCAGGCACCATACTGCTTGTATACAGACCATCCACCTTTACCCATCAGTCTTTGGGTGAGTCTCTCTAACCCCCATACATATCACACGTTTCTTTTCAGCCACAACAACTGTTTTTTCAAAGCTAAATCATAACTGAGGAATACAAATCAAAGGGGACATATTTACAAACTGACCAGTCTGTGAATTCTGCAAAACCCTCCTGTGGATCCCAAAGCCTCAAAATCCATGGGTCACCCAGTTCTACTCTTCACAATATTTCCCATAGTCATTTGCCATTTACACTATGTCACTCACAGCTGTGGAAACGGAAAAGGTCAAGAACAGCTCACAGGAAACAACCAGCCTATTTTCATTGCACAGATCTGTCTCCCTTTTACATGTGCACTAGCTTTTTCCTTTTATGTTTTGCTTTCAGTCGTCATTCTCTCACTAGTTATTAGCTCATTTGCAAAGATGCTCTGTATACATGGAAGATAGGTTCATGAAAAGGTATGGGCACAAGTGGGCAAGGCAAATGTTGAGCAATCAGGATAATTAGAAAATCTGAATAAGGAAAAGGCGGCTATAAGTTACATACATGTCTTTTGTGGCTGCCTCTCAAAAAGGAGCTGGGAATTCCATTTTTGCACTCTGAGTCACTTTGTTCTTCATAGCTTTCAAACTCACTTGAGCTCCATCCATATTCTAGAGAGCTGTTTCCACCTTCATCTCCATTTTCAACATCATCATAAATCATTTCCTCTGCATGCATTAATACCAACACACAACAGAAAATATATTTTACTTAAGCTTCAAAGAAGTTCCAATGTATTTTAATTCCAAAGCGCTTGTTCACTATGGGATGTAGTCTGCCCTTTGCTACAATACATAGGTGGGATGAGGTAGGAAGCCTTTTCTCAGCTTTCAAGCTTCCACATAGAAGCATTAATGTGGAGCACCACATTAACATGTGTGGATAACGTTGTGATGCTCACACCATCCCCTCATAAGTAGAGTGGCCTCTTCAAAGAGAGGTGTTCCAATGTATTTGTTCATCTATACTATAATGATTTGCTGGTGTTAGCACAGGATTTGCCTTTATATGTTCTATTTTATATACAGTAGATTTTGGTGCAAATCCTGCTCAAGTTCAGTGGGATGTCAACATAATCACTGTCATGGTGAGCAAGGAATTCACCGTTGATGCATCTTGCTACCACACATAACTCACTTTAGGAACCTTTTCACGATTAACACACACAACAGATGCTGAAGTATGATATATGTTTGGCAGGACATATTAAAAAGTTACTACTTCTAGTAAAATGGATTAGACCAAAGAATAGCAAGAACTACACTCCAAAACTGTTGTATTTTATGATGCATTTTCATCCTTCCAACATAAGCATACTCAGCAGTCATGAATGTGTCACCTCAAATACTAGAGCATTACCTTGTGTATAAATGACATAAAAAGCTCAAAACTTCATTATTTTTGTATGTTTTACACCCAAAAATTTCATTGCCCGCCCAGCTACGATTAAGTTGTTTAAACAAATGTGTTGAAATAGTAGAAAAAATTGTGTGTGTCTGAAAACTGTAGGTACTGAGAATAGTTTTTTTTTTAAAGGGATACTTTATTAAAAAAAAAAAAAAAGGTTGAGAAACACTGATCCATTACACATTGATCCTAAAATGCAATGAAAAAATTTAACTCTCAATTAACCATGAGAAAGCAATCATTTGCTTCCATAATTATATATTATATCATTTGTACCATAACAATTGACATAGGCAGGCACATCCATTATAAATTCTTATTTTCAGGGAGATTACTATTAGTAGCTGTTTTGCAGTAACTCTCAGCCCACCTGACCAGCACTTTAGAGATAAAATTTGGTTTATGCAAAAGGAAGACACAGGATTTAGGCTATAAGTAAATTACAAATTGTTTCAAAGAAAATTGACTTAATTTTGCACACTTCAATAGCCCAATATTTATTAAATTCAAAAATTAAAATTTGACAATGTTGCAATATTAATTAATATTACTTAATGCAGTCAGCATTAACAAAAAGTGAACTCCTTAATATGCTGAAACTCTACTTTTGAATCTAGTTGTTCCCCCCCCCCCATAAATACAAAGCTCTTTGCCTGATACCTTTCAATGGCATTCCAGCAAAACAGAGAATTTAACAAAAAATCATTATAATAGTAGCAGACTCTAAAATTCTCGGTCATACAGAGTTAAATAGGTCTTTGTCTGATTTAGGGCCCAGTCCTGTAAACGATCTGTATGTGGAGCTCCCACTGACTCCAATTAGAGATTTGCACAATAAAACACTTATGAGAGGGGGCAAAAGGCCCCAGTTCTACTATGGCAGCAGCGCGGATGGACCCTTCCCCTATTTCCCCCCACACAAGATAAACTAGACTGAATTCAGTAGATCTGTCTTACTAGTCTAATGGGAACCACAATGGGGTGATAATGAGACGGAGACCATGTCCACCTGTTAAAACTCTCATAGGCTGAGGATTATAAAGGTGCAAATATTACTACAAACAGCCCACAGTCTATATGCCTAATATTTAGATCTTTAAATGTGGTGTGATTATTTTAAAATTTCCTTGTAAATTCAAGAAATTAATCCATCCAATTGGATAAACAGGCATTCCTAGCCTGTTCTCAATTTAAAAAGAAACAAATTCTCAAATGTTAATTGCAAAATCCCATTGTGTATATACCAACATTGTCAATAAAATAACTCTCCCCTATGGAAAGTTTAGACTTTTCAGCTAAAAATAGAAAACAGAAAATTTTCTGCTGAAAATTTTTCATTTAAAAGAAAAGATTTAGATTCAGAAACTCATGGGAGTTGTAGTTCAGGTCCCTAATGCCTCATTCTCTTATATGGTGGGACTCAGGGTATGTCTACACTACCCCCCTAGTTCGAACTAGGGGGGTAATGTATGCATACCGAACTTGCTAATGAAGCCCGGGATTTGAATTTCCCGGGCTTCATTAGCATAAAGCCGGCTCCGCCATTTTTAAAAAACGGCTTGTTCGAACCCCGTGCCGCGCGGCTACACGCGGCACGGGCTAGATAGTTCGAACTATGTAGCCATTCCGATCTATCTGTACGCCTCGTTCCACGTTCCACGTAGTCACGTTCCACGAGGCGTACAGATAGTTCGGAATGGCTAGTTCGGGGTTCGAACAAGCCGGCTTTTAAAAATGGCGGAGCCGGCTTTATGCTAATGAAGCCCGGGAAATTCAAATCCCAGGCTTCATTAGCAAGTTCGGTATGCATACATTACCCCCCTAGTTCGAACTAGGGGGGTAGTGTAGACATACCCTCAGAGACTGAACTACCTGTTGGTTTCCTCTCTTATGAAACCACCATGAGAGTCCTTGATTCTGATGTACAGTAGGAGATGTAGACGAGATGGAGACTTCCCAGGAAAGAGGGCACCTGAGAAAGGTGTGATTTTGCAGATCACATTGTTTATTATCTTCTAAAAGAACTGAACCCAGCATTCCACTGCTCACAGTTTTCAAGGTGAAAACCAATGGTGCCAAGATTTCATCGAAGTCTACTCTTGTCCTTCCAATCATAGCCATACAGTAAAGGAGTTAAATGAGCCTGGAGTTAAGAGAAAAACTTTCCTACAGCACATTTCTTAGGTGGCTTTCCTTGACTGGTTGCTGCATAGCAGCAGGGTAGTAGAATGCTGGCTACAAAGAGCTTATTACAGGAGTTCTTCTCCTGATTTATTATGTTACGGTTGGTCACAGAGCAGATTTAGTTTGAGATATGGCTGCTGGCTAACTTTACTGATTTCATAGCCAGTCAATCCACATAAGGGTTACTAGAGCTTAAGATATCAGAAGGCTCCACCACATTTAAACATCAGGAACTGTTTTACCTCAGCACGTGCTGTTCTACCTCAGCATGTTCAGTAAAGTTCACCCAAGAAGATCCCCACAAGCCTTGTTGTTTTGAAGACACTCTTTTATGACAGTTCTAATTTTTTAATAACAATGCCCAAGGGAAAGACTGGCTGAGGCAGAGAGCTCAGTGTTCACAATGGTCTCTTCTGGCATTAGAATCCATGAATGAAGCCATTGAACAAGATGACAGAAGAGGCCTTGGGAGACAAATTTTGACCAGAGTAGTCTCTAATTATGAATTCCTAGAACTTGATTTGTGACAGTGTTAACGGCATTCACATGCAGTTTTGGGTGTACTCTATTTAACTTAAAGACCTAAATAATCATAGATCACATTGTAGTCACAAGTGTATGTTAAAATAAAACCTGTGATTGTATTAAATCATCATCTAACTTTCTACATAAACTCAAACCTGGTTCAGTATCTGAATCTTCCTTTGGCACATCATCATAAATCACTTCCTCTGGGTCTAATAACAAAACAGAAACAGTTGAAAAAACTTTTTAGATTTTACTCATGACAACAAAGATTTGGGGGTCTTATTAGCAAGTGTCTATATAATAGCGATACACCCTATTTTCTCATAACATAGAAATAGCAACTGTCTAGGAAGGAGCATGGCGGAAAGGGATCTAGGGATCATAGTGGACCACAAGTTGAATATGAGTCAACAGTGTGACGCTGTTGCAAAAAAAGCAAATATGATTCTAGGTTGTATCAACAGGTGTGTTGTAAGCAAAACTCGTGAAGTCATTCTGCCGCTCTACTCTGCACTAGTTAGGCCTCAGCTGGAGTACTGTGTCCAGTTCTGGGCACCACATTTCAAGAAAGATGTGGAGAAATTGGAAAGGGTACAGAGAAGAGCGACAAGAATGATTAAAGGTCTAGAGAACATGACCTATAAAGCCAGGCTTCATGAACTGGGCTTGTTTAGTTTGGAAAAAAGAAGATTAAGGGGGGACATGATAGCGGTTTTCAAATATCTAAAAGGGTGTCACAAGGAGGAAGGAGAAAATTTGTTCCTCTTGGTTTCTGAGGACAGGACAAGGAGTAATGGGCTTAAAGTGCAGCAAGGGAGGTTTAGATTGGACATTAGGAAAAAATTCCTAACTGTCAGGGTGGTCAAATATTGGAATAAATTGCCAAGGGAGGTGGTAGAATCTCCCTCTCTGGAGATATTTAAGAACAGGTTAGATAGACATCTATCAGGGATGGTGTAGACGGAGCTTGGTCCTGCCTTGAGGGCAGAGGGCTGGACTTGATGACCTCTCGAGGTCCCTTCCAGTCCTATGATTCTATATCAGTATTTTGCAGGTACGCATATTCAATCATATATCATAAGGTATAATAATGTTTATTATTGATATTATTAACCACAATAGTAATTGCTTGTGTGGCCATCAGCATGTCTGGCAGGAATTTCAGTTAAGCTACAAAGTACACTCAGGGCACGTCTAGACTACATGGCTCCGTCGACGGAGTCATGTAGATTTGTTTACTTGGCAAAGGGAAATGAAGCGGCGATTTAAATAATCGCCGCTTCATTTAAATTAAAATGGCTGCCGTGCTGTGCCGATCAGCTCTTTGGTGGTACAGCGCTGTAGTCTGGATGCTTCACAGTCAACATCAAAGGCATTTGTCAACCTCCCCATTATGCCTTGTGGGATGAGGTTTACCTGGGAGGTTTGATGTCAACCACGGAGCGTCCAGACTACAGCGCTGTGCCGCCAAACAGCTGATCGGCACAGTGCGGCAGCCATTTTAATTTAAATGAAGTGGCAATTATTTAAATGGCCGCTTCATTTCCCTTTGCCAAGTAAACAAATCTACATGGCTCTGTCGATGGAGCCATGTAGTCTAGACGTGCCCCCAGTGGGCTCTCCTGTGTATCCTATGAATCCTTTCTTGTTCTCTCCAAGAACTCTCTCATTCCACATCCCTGCACCAGCCCCAACCCTGCAGCTAGGATAATAAAGTCATCAGATTTTACAAGATGAAAAAAACAGTCAATTATCCTGTCATCTAGGGAATGACAAAGGGAGAGGGCAGGAAGGACAAGGCAGCCCACACTCATCCCTCTATATTTTCTAAGCTTTTGTGTACCGTATATTCCGGCGTACAAGACGACCTCTGAAGTTAAAAAACATCCCCCAAAAATCGGGGGTCGTCTTGTACGCCGGATGCCCCGCCGCTGGAGCCCCTCCGCGGCTTTGAAAGCCTCGGGGGAAGCCGGCGGGGGGGCATCCCAGGCGCGCATGGGCTGCCCGCCCGCCGGAGCCCCTCCGCGGCTTTGAAAGCCTCGGGGGAAGCCGGCGGCTGGGCATCCCAGGCGCGCATGGGATGCCCGCCCGCCGGAGCCCCTCCGCGGCTTTGAAAGCCTCGGGGGAAGCCGGCGGGGGGGCATCCCAGGCGCGCATGGGCTCCCCCCCCCGCCGGAGCCCCTCCACGGCTTTGAAAGCCTCGGGGGAAGCCGGCGGGGGGGCATCCCAGGCGCGCATGGGCTCCCCGCCCGCCGGAGCCCCTCCGCGGCTTTGAAAGCCTCGGGGGAAGCCGGCGGCTGGGCATCCCAGGCGCGCATGAGCTGCCCGCCCGCCGGAGCCCCTCCGCGGCTTTGAAAGCCTCGGGGGAAGCCGGCGGGGGGGCATCCCAGGCGCGCATGGGCTCCCCCCCCCCGCCGGAGCCCCTCCGCGGCTTTGAAAGCCTCGGGGGAAGCCGGCGGGGGGGCATCCCAGGCGCGCATGGGCTCCCCCCCCGCCGGAGCCCCTCCGCGGCTTTGAAAGGGCGGAAGGGCGCTGGGGTATAAGATGAAACCCTATCTTTTAATTAAAAAGATAGGGGGTCGTCTTATACGCCCAGTCGCCCTATACGCCGGAAAATACGGTATTTCTTTCCTTTCTTCACTTCCTCTTGACATCACCATGCTAAAGTGTACCCCCTACCCTCCATGCCAGATGTATTCAATTCTTTGTCTCATTCAGTGCTACATCTTCCTTCTTACTTTCTTTTGTTCCAACCCCACCCTAACACACTGCAGCTAGTTCTGAAGCTGCCAGACATAACTGTGTACAGCTTGGCCACCCACAGGAACTCACAGTACTGCCTGGAATCTGACTCCATCTGAGGGGAGGGTTGGCAGGATGGATGCTCCCTGAGAATCTTCATCAACAGCAAGGTAGCAAAAGTGACAGACCTGGCATGTATGTGCTCCCCTAGTCTGCCATGAATTTCTCTGACTCACATAAAAAAAAAAAACAGGGCAAAATAAAGTCTTTCGTTAAGCAGTCTAGGCAGGATTACAGGCCCTGAAAAAAAATCAAGAAATTCTTGGTTTCCTGGGACAGAGTCATTCTGCCCCCAAATATGGACACTAACTCCATCTAGCACACACACTATTTATCAAGACTTATTTTCACAATTTTTCATCATTTTTAACCTTTCGGGAGTTTGAAACTGAAATTGGTTTCCTTGGTCAAATGTTTTCTCCTCCTTTGTGCAAGCCAATTGGATTGTTACTACACGGCTATCATGAAGTCTAACCTGCTGGGCCTCACTGTCAAGAATCCCCTGATATAACTACTTAGGACCCAGACCCTGTCTGCAAGTAATTTAGTGATCATGCTGGTAAACTAAAAAATAGGTTGAGATGATGAAGTAAATTCCCTGCACCCCTCAATTTCTCCATGAGGGACATTTCCAAACCACTGGGAACCATCTCTCTGTCCTATCTGAACTATGTAGTACAGCTCTGGCAGGAAGAATTCTTCTTTAAGCTACCCAGCCTAAGAGACAGATTCACTCAGGAAGCTAAAGCCTGTTTCCCACATTTGGGATTCATATAGCCTGTCCAGAGTTCTTCATTCCCATCCATCCCACAATGAAGCCAATTGCCATATGTGGCAAACAGACCTGGGCAGTTGTGTAATGCCAGTTTCAGTCTCAAGCAACTCAATCAAGGTACGAATACTCTCCTTTAAGGCAGGCTATGGGTTCCATGACTGCCACTGTTGAAACATAACAGGCCTGCAGCCAAAGAAGTGACTGGAGACTTAATGGAATCATCAGAGGTCAAAAGCAAATTTCCCCACTATAAATCCATCACCTGGGGCCAAAATATTCCTCCGTGGCACATGACTCCACTTACTTCAATAAGCACTTCATGTGAGCAGAATTTGGTCTTTATACTAAAAACAGAGAAGCATGTTTTAATTGTTATTATTTAGCTCTGGAACATGTTTGAAAATGCAGGAAAAGATAATGCAGATGTTCCCAGGCAAAAAGCTGTGACTGATGATGACACTGACACAGTGACACTGCTGTGGCTGATTGACACTTACTTTCCATCCATGAGGTATTTGCAGGATCAGCAACCCATTTGGCTAAAGCATCTTCTTCTTTACTGACCTGGTTATCTTCACTTGAAAAAAATCCCACAAAATAAATGCATTAAAAATAATGTGATGTTAGTTTTAAACCATGTGAATAAGTAGCTAAGTTCTACTCATCTTTTTTCTCTCATTCTGAAATTAAAAGGCACTAGAAAACTGTTGGTAGTTCAGACTTAATATGTAAGTTTTATGTTTTTGTTTTTAAGTTCCAAGTGACTTAATATGGAATTAAGATATTAACTTTAGTGCACTGTTAATTTTAAATAAATAAATAAATCATTTATTCTTCATTTTCTAAACAAATTCCTTGTGTTTTGTGCACTTTCCCTGTAAGGCAGAAAATGAAACCTCTCTCTTTCACAGATGTCAAAGAGCCACTTGTAATGGGTTTGTATGTAAAATTGCAATCAGCGCTGATGCTGGTACACAGATTTGGCACCACAAAGCAAATGAAAGCTGAAGTTGTTAAAAAAAAACAAGCAATGCTAACATTAGGCAAGAAAAAATAGAACTAAGAATATAAAAGTAACCAACACAAACTATCTCATGAATTAAGAATTTGCAGATAAATAAATGCTGTGCAACTGCCTATTACCTATTTGGGGGATCCTCAGAGCTCAAAGAATTGCAATTGCCATCTTCAGTTACTGACAGTATGCCCACTAAAAAGAGTAGAAGAAAACAGATTTACCAGAACGCTAGGAGCAAAAAAATTATTTGAATTCAAATATTAGCTTTTAACTTGATTAATAGTAGCAATAATATTAGTTATTTATTATCTGTTCTTATCAAATGTCCTTTAGCTACAGATCTCAATGTGGTTTATGAACACATTTTAACAATAATTAAGATTATTGAGTTTATTATATTCATTTTGCCAATGGGGATACTAAAGCACAGGGGCTCAGCAAGTCAGTGGCAAAGTTGTTAAATGAACTCAGAACTCATGACCAGGGATGAATAACTGTTTTTTCAGTTTGTTAGCAGTTAAAATAACCTTAAAAATTAGTTCTCAGCAAACCAAGATTGAACATTCAGAAAAATGTCAGTGAACTTGAAAATAATTAACAAGTTTGCTTTGAGTCAAAAAAATGTTTCATTCAACCCAAAATGAACGACTTTGTTTTGATTTAGGACATTTTTTCATAAACGCATGGAAGAGGTGGAGGTGATGCCCACTTATAACTTTTAGTTCAGTTTCCTGGGATGAAGTTGATCAGGTTCAGTCCTCCCCACCTCTCCCACCTGAGGTGGAGAAGAGATGCGAACTTTGGTCTCCCACTTTGCAGGTAAGTGCCTTAACCTATAAAATAATCTGTTATGGGTTTGTCTTTCTCAATCTCTTCTGGTGAAGCTATTCCACTTTGTACCAAATATCTGACAGAGAGAAAGTAAGAATGATTGTGGTGGTCAGGGCACTTACCTGGGAGTCGCAATTTCATGTCTCCACTGACTAAAGGTTGACTACCACTGGGTTAAACTAAATGACAAAAGAAACTGACTCTATAGAAAGGTTTGGGGTTTTTTTTAAACATGTTTGCTCACTGGCTTTGAAGTGGACTGATCACCCCTGAACAGTGTTTCCTTTCAGATGGCCTGTTCCCAATGATACAGAGTTCTTTATGGATTTCTTTCTCTTTAATAAACAAAAATCCTTCCCAGATGATTTAGAGGAAAATTCTGCTTTGTTGTCAGCGATGGGAGTCTCTTTTCAATTGTTAAGAGTTTCCCACAGATTTCAATGAAGAGTACAATATAAAAATTGAGAGGACTATATGGTTTGCTGAAATTAGACTGCATCACTAAAGTAAATTCAAGAGATATTGTACCTTCTTCGTCCACAGATACGCTGCGTATTATGACAGGACTAGAGTATGCCGGCAGCATCAGAGGTAAATTGGATGGTACTGCATAGCCACAAGGCACGGGAACAGAATATCCACCAGACAAGTCAGGGCTTTCACTTTCATCTTGAAGATTGGGTTCTGGTGATGAGGAAGGATCTTTTTCTTGGATTGGTGAAATATTTATGACTGAATATGGATTTACTTTTGTTGGAGCACCCTCTGCACTAGATTCTGTTTGTATTGTCTCAGTTCTGCATATGTTGTCATCTGCTTGACAAATAAAAGACACAGACATTTTCATTTATCACAACTGTTTGTGTGCAAAATTATACTGCATTAAATAGTCACTCTAGTACTTCTATATTGAAGTGGTAGAAGCCATATAAGTGACTCCGAAATTTTAAAATATTTTAAGTATTTATCCTCACAACACCCTGGTGAGTTGTGACCAGGCTATTATCCCCAATTTATAGATATGAACTGACACATTGGGGATGGGGGAGGATGTCCCTTGTGACTTTTAGCTCACTGGTTAAGGTACTCACCTGGGATGTAAGAGACTCCTGGTTCAAATTCTCCCTCCATCTTATGAGGAAAATAGATCTGAATAGATTTCTGTCACCTCTCATATGAGTGCCCTAGCCATGGGATAGTTTGATGCAGAGCTCCCTCAGCTTCTTCTCTTGAAGTTGTTCCACTCTTCATAAATAATGAAAGAGTGACTGGAGCAGGGAGAATGGGATCCTGATTCGTCCACCTCTTAGGTGAATGATTCTAAGGGGTGGGTGGGGTGAGCAAAAGGGCCTCCACAGGCCAGATCCCGCACATGGAGGCCCTGCCGCTCCCCTGTCCCCAGGCCAATTAGGGCCTGGAGACTGGGGGAAAGGGCACAAAGTCTCCTCCGCCCTGCCAGGAGCGCGCAGCACTTAGAAGCACTGCACACTCCTGGCAGGGTGGAAGGAGACTTCATGCACTTCCCCACCCGCAAGCCGTGACTGGCCTGCAGTGGAGGGAGCATGTGAAGTTTCCTCCCACTGCTAGAGGCATGGGTGCCTAGGGGGAACTGGAGTGAGGGGGGGCAAAGACTTCGCATGCTCTTCCACCCCAAACCAATCATGGTCTGTGGGTGGGGAAGCAGGAAAGTATATTGGTCCCGCCCCTTCCTGTGCAGCCCCAAGCCATTTAAAAAATTTCTGAAGTGGCTCCAGGCAAAATATTATTGCCCACCCCTGCTCTATAGCCTGGGGGGGTTAGATCATACCTATATATGGATGGTCATGGGGGAATGCACTTAACAGAGGTCCACAGATCCTAACAGTCAATGAAAGAAGGCTTGTTTTCACATATGGGACAAAAGCACGCTCTAGTTATTTTTAAGGACACATCCACTCAGTGCCACCAAACACGTTACCCAAGCTAAGTGAAACCCCCCTTCTACTACAGTTTCATCTTCACAGCCCAGGTCATCAGATCTGGGCCCGTGGGGTTCATGCTACTTCTCCAAAAATAGCCATGTAAACAGCATTTTGAAGTTGTGGTTTTCACTGGAACTCTGGCTCTGAAGATACCCCACTCTCCAGCCTTCAGAGAACTGCAACACACTGTCTGCACAGCCATTGTTAAAGTGCAAATATAAGCCCCACTGGGAGACTCACTTCCATGGATGCACCCACGAGGCTTCCCGAGGGACATCCAGAGATAATCATTATCACTAAGAGAACATAAAGGCTCTATCGGCACAGTAGATGCCTGCACAACATAGGGATGAGAAGACCAATGTCTGGTTTAGGTGCAGCAGGGAATAAGAATTCAGTTAGGGATAATAACTACCCATTCTCATTGTTAAGTCCACAGGTAAGTAAGGAATTTGGGGTAAATTAAATCATTTTCACAGTGCATCTATGGAAATATGTTTTGACTTACAGCATGAAAAATGTCTGATGAATATGGAGCTTGATCTTTACTTGAGAAATAGTGCCATAGCCTATTGGCCACAGAAAGGCTTACCTGTGCAGTTAGTGTCTTCATGTTCTACATGAATCCCAGAGTCCGAAGCAGGTAGCGCAAGTGCTTGTCTGTCTGCTTCTGGTATTTCATCACCGCTATCAAAATCAAATAGTTCTCCTTCTTCCTCCTCTTCATCATTGCCTTTTGATTCATTTTCTAGAACTGAGCAGAGAGGAACCATTTTTTTATTAATGAGATGAATAAGCGTTCACTGTTTTGAATGAGGGCTACACAATGAGATCCTAGAATTTTAGGCTCTCTAGAACAACACAGTGCTCAGTAATATATTTCTAAGACTATAACAGTCTTAGTAATTTTAAAATGCATACCATAATATCTATATAATACAGCATGTCTCTATTTTTAATTGAGACCATCTTAAACAGAACTTCAACAGAACTTCAGTTTATGAATAAACTTCAACAGCTTCCTTTGAAATCTTTAGAAAAGTTCCAATCTGAAATCTACACTTTTAACCCCTCTTTCCCTTTCCTTATTGATTCCTAGACCCCAATGCCAGAAAGGGATTATTGTGATAATTTAAGCTGGCCTCCTGCATAACACAGACAATGGAACTCTCCCAAAATAATTCATAGAGCACAGCTTGCAGAAAACACCTAATATAATTTTAAAAATTATTAGCGATGGAAAAATCCACCATGACCCTCAGTAAATTCTCCCAATGATTAATTCCTCAAAACCACTTAAAATGTATGCCTTACTTCCAATCTAAATTTGTCTAGTTTCTACATTGTGTTATATCTTTCTCTTCTAGAATAAAATAGCCCATTATTAAATATTTGTATCCCCAAAAGTGAAAACTAGGTCAGATTACAAAGGATGAACATAAACAAATAACACAAATATATAGGAACAAAATGAGAAAGGTCAACGCATAAAACAAGCTTAAACTAGCTAGAGACATAAATGGCAAAAAGAAAACAGTCTACAAATACATTAGAAGAGTAAGGACAAGGTAGGCTCATTGCTAAATGAAGAGGGGGAAAAATAACTGAAAAATGTAGAAATGGGAGAGGTGCTTAACAAGGCCAATTGTTAAGAGGAACAAGAGCTGCTAAGAGAACAGGAGCTGCTCCCGTGTCCGGAGGTTGGGGAGCACTATGGGAGCAAGAGCAGCTTGACTGGGGAAGGGAGAGATACAGGGCAGGGATTATACAGAAGGGGAGGGGGAGTTACAACGGCAGCTCACCTACCCCATAGGGCAGGAAGTGAGGAAGGCAGAGGTGACTGGTGGTAGCACACTTGGGGGCACTAGCTCCTATGCCCCTGAAAAAATGTCTAAAGTTGCTAAATAGGGTACCCCACATGCTCCCTGCCTCCGTGGGTGCTCCTCCCTCTGTAAGCACCAGTTGCCCTGGGGGCAGGGGAGGGCTGCCCCACTCAGCAGTCAGAAGGGAATTCTTTCTGTGAATTTTTTTTTACTGTTGTAGATATCTGCAAACTCTGGTCTGTTACAGACTAGTAACAATTAATTTGCATATTCGTTATTTTCATATATTTATGATCAATATGCAAATATGCTAATGCAATGTTACCAGTCCACCAAAAGTTTGTGAATGGGTTTGCCAGACTGCAGCACAAAAAGGGTTGGGAACCACTGGCATAGAGAGTACACTTATAAAGTTTGCAGAGGATACCAAGCTGGGTGGGGTTGCAAGTGCTTTGGAGAACAGGATTATAATTCATAATGATCTGGACACACTGGAAAAATGGTCTGAGGTAAACAGAATGAAATTCAACTAAGACAAATGCAAAGTACTCTACTGAGGAAGGAACAATCAGTTGCACAAATACAAAATGGGAAATGGCTACGTAGGCAAAAGGACTGCAGAAAGGAATCTGGGTGTCACGTTCAAGCTCACTATGAGTCAACGGTGCAACACTGCTACCTTCTTTTTTTCCCCTAGGTATACAGATTTGCATTTAACCATATTAAAACACATATTGTTTATTGTATCCATTTTACCAAGTGATCCAGATCTCTCAGGATCAGTCACCTATTCTCTTCATTATTTACACTTCCCCAATTTTGTGTCATCTACAAACTTTATCAGTGATGATCTTATATTTTTAAGGACATTGGTAAAATGCTAAATAGCATGCAGAGACTCCATTCAAAACACATTCATCAATAATGATTCCCTATTTACATTTCTAATCCATTTAATGTGTACCATGTTATTTTTAGATATGCCCACTCAAACTTTGGTTTCTCTGCTCAGACTTCCAATACCATTTAGTACCCATGTGATAGCAGAAACTCTCTTCAGGGACCATCAAATACCTATCAGACAGTACTGAGTAATGCTCTGTGCCAACTTGATCTGGCTTTGAGTGAGTGACCTAGGATGAAATGCTCTCTATTCTGTTAGCAAGCCCACAGGAGAACAGCACCTAACTTTAAAACTCATGACCTTTGTAAAAGTAACAGCTAAATCAATTACATTACTCCTCTTGTGACCCACCAAACTGGAAGAGCTCCTTGAGTCTCCCCAGGAAAACCTGAGAGGAGAGATGCAGAAGGATGTGTTCCCCCCACATAGACCCTTCAACCTTTTTGGCAGAGACTGGTCTCAAAAGTTTTATAGGGTAGGAACTGGGATCCAGCTGCTGGTTGTGTCACTATTCTTGTGTGACCACATCATCATGGACACCGCATTACAATTTAAATCTGCCACAGTAAAGCCCCTACTCTTCAAGGAACTGAGGCAATGGCAGCTCCTGCTCCTACTAGAGCCATAGTACCAGGACAATGGTGGGCATAGCGGAAGCAGAATGAAGACGCCTGCTAAAGCAGTGGTATCTTTTCCAACAATTTCTCTTTTCTAGGGGTCACCAGGACATAAAAGGGTAGAGGCACACCTTACCCTTTCCACTCTGTGCCTGCCATAAAACCCTAGCCCAACTGCCAGAAACCACCATGAAATGGATAGAATTACTAGTGGACTCGTCTGCCCTATTCCCACAAACCCTCTCCCTTCTCCCAGAGGCTTTTCCACAGGAGGTTTCATTCCATAACATATTTTAAAGGACATAGTTTTCAATAGCATATTAAGTGTTCAAGAGAAGTAAAATTCACTATTTTTTCTTCAGGTAATACAAGGTAAAAGCAAACTGCTGTAGGGCTTATTAAATCTTCCAAGTTTTGATGATTTTATCAGTATCTTCACCAGCTAGGACATGCTCAGTATCCTTATAATAAAACCCCCCCACAGTTCACAGCGCTTAACTGTTTAGATTGTCATGGTTAAAAGCATTCTTGCAAGACCTTCAGTTTCTTCAGGCTGACAGAGCATGTTTTATTACTATATAACAATAACAAGACCTTTCATACAGTCCTTCTCCAGGGGAGTTATCTTTTTTTAAAAGGAACAGAGATGTTTTAGGAGCTTGCTTACGTATTTTGTGGTTGAGACAACAGGACACATAATTTCACGCCATTTTATTCATGTGCTTTATATATTTGTATTTGTGCACAACAGGATTTTTTCCTCTCAAATTTATAAAATTCTATGATGCTGATTGAGCATCTAACTGCAGACAACAGAAAGGCTTCTGCTGACCTCAGTGAGCTTTAGATTAGGCCTAGGTGACCAGTTTTGAGTTACCAGATGGGAGGAGGATCATGGCCTTCAGTTTTTTCAGATTCTTTACTTGCTGTGAGAAAGCTCAACTCTCAACTCTTGTGCAAAGTCTGAGTATTCTTGTTTGGTGTGTGTATGAAGTTGGTATGTAAGTGGATAAGTGCAGCTGATAATATACATAGCTGCCTGTGCTGCTGATATCCATCAAACTTCTTACCAAGCTATGCATGTAACAGCAGGTCCTGATGATCTTACTCTGATTCTTGTATAGCTTGCATCTTGTGTAGCCATTTATATCTGAATAAAGTGGTGTAAACCACTAGCAGAAGTGTGAGTGAATCAGGCCCATAAAGTGAAATTTAGGGCCCTGGAATAACATGTTTGTTGTGACCCTCCCTTCCTATTTCGTTATTTACACAGACATTATGCATGTTTTGAAAGAGCCTGCGCTCAAGGCCATGGTATCACTGGGCCACCTTGCCATCCTACAGATGAGAATTCTGATTTGGTATAAATGGTTACAAAACGGACCCAGACAGTGGAAAATGTGGCCTAATGGAAAGGAAAAGAGAAGTAGAAAAAAAAAAAAGACAGAAAACAGATTTAAGACTAGATTTATTCATCAGGAAACAAAAGGTCTATTCCATCACACCAGCTTTACACTGTTGTAGTTTGGATGTGAATGTAGCCCAGACAAGAAAGGCCACCTCCATAAAATGTATCTCAGACATTGTAAAGTGGAAGGAGCAAAAGGGTGAATAGCTGATCAGTCAATGCAAGGTATGAAAGCAAGATTATGATCCAGAGAAGAATTTTCAAACGAGCCTCAGTAAGCAAAAAGTACAAGTCTCATTGATTTTCAACAGGACTTGTGCTTCTCACTTTCTGAAGCACTTCTGAAAAGTCCAGTTTTTTTAATCCACACACTGTTTTTTATAAAATATTAAATTTCCCCTCAAGTAGGGATGTTAAAATTAGGTTAATTAATTAATCAAATAGTTGATGGAATTTCCATTGACTATTCAATTAGTCGATAAGGGCGCTTCCACTTTGAAATGTAGCGAGAGCCACCCAGCTGTTGCTACATTTCAAAGGCGGAAGTGCTGCACCGCGCTCCGCCTTTGAAATGTACAAGAGCGCCAACAGGGACTCTTGTGCATTTCAAAGTTGGAATGCCACCGATGCGCCCCTGCCCCCTCCCACAGAGCTGGAGCTGGGGGAAACTGGCTTTTAAGGCAGCTCCCACCAGCACCCTCTCCGTTTCCCCCTCTCCTCTTGCTGCCTCTTTCTGATAGAGGCAGCAAGGGCAGGGCGGGGGAAGCTACTAGTTGACTAGTGCTTATCAGAAAGTCAACTAGTCGATTAGTCACTTACATTCCTACCCTCAATGCATTATTGAAATGACCTCTGCACAGAACTTGAAGAGCTCAGTCAGCAGAAGCGCTCCCACGCACACCAGTCTAGTGATTAAAGGAAGAGGGGAATAAAGAAAGAGAACACTTTGTATCATATTACACATATTTTACCAACGAATCTGTAGACTAGAGATTCCCCTTCAGGACATTTTAGTCTTTTGGCACTGCCATGTTCCTTCCTTTCCTCTGTACAAACATGAATAGCTTTAAACCTTAACATTTAATGATCCCCTGAATCTAATAGTTAAAATGTTATTCCTTTAAGTCTTAAGCTTGAGGGCACATTGTTTCACTTGAAACATAAAAACCCATATTATAAACACAACATATAAACCCATAATTATATTTATACAGAAACTACATCTAAACTTTATTTGGTTTTAAAAATAAGTATTCTTTTAATCAAATTGAAACCATTATAACTATTTAAGAAAAAAATATTTCTGGTTGTGTGCTTTTCAGCCAAGCAAAGGGCATTCCCTAGCAATTGTCAAACAGACTAAGGACCAACTTCTGTGGTGAGGGAGAGAAACTTAGGAGTTCATAGAGACCTGAAGAAGAGCTCTGTGTAAGCCTGAAAGCTGGTCACTCACACCAATAGAAGTTGGTCCAATAAAGAGATATAACTTCACCCACTTTGCATTTCTAATATCTTGGGACTAACATGGCTATAACAATGTGTATGCCAGAAAGACAGCAAGAGAACCTTTTAGCTTATACAGGTTTCAACCATTTCAAGGGAGTTACCCAGCAGCTCTCAAATCTTGTTGGTCCCCTTCTGATAACAAAATTACTAAACACAGGCAGGGGAAGGGGGAGTTGAGGGAGAAGAAAGAACTGAAGCATGAGCTGATGCGTGCCTGCCCTGATAACCTCATTAAAACAGGGTTGTGACTCAGTTTGAGAACTGCTGGTTTATGCAGTGCAGAGGAAAAGAGTCATAGTTAATGTGCTGGACTGGGACTCAGGAGATCCAAGTTTATTTTTAGGCTAAGCTACAAACTTCTGGTTTGACCTTGAGCAAGTCACTTAAATTCATTTTGTCACTGTTCTTCATCTGCACAATGAAAGTGGTAGTACTTCCTGTGGGTCTCTTTTCTGCATGTCATAAGCTCCTTGGAGCACAACAGGGTCCTTGTCTTGGCGAAGGCCTCTAGATGCTACGGCATAAGACACATAACAGCAACAGTAAAAGGAAAAGACGACTCAGGCCCAGGCTATTCCATCATGTACTTATCCTTTCCTTTTGTTACATTCAGTAACAAGACCCAAAATTAGTTCTCAATCTTTAGCAAATCAATTTTTCAAACTTCAAATATGGATTTCTGTTTATTAAGCAGGAAGAATTTGCTCAAGTAGATCCTGCCCATTTAATTATTTTATACTTTTATTAGGGGAATTGTGTTGCTTACACTTGCTTAGACACTCAAGCAATGTAGAAAGCCAACATACCGGTTTATAAATAGATCAGTTAGGCCATGCCTACACTAGGAAACTATTCTGAAATAACTAAATTCGACTTCATAGCGTACAATTTTAAACAAATTGAAATAGCATGTCCCCTCTATGAGGAAGCCTAAAAATTAATCTGGTACAGGCTCCATTAGTACGGATGTGCTACCTCGACTTACAGCCCTAAGAAGCACTGAGGACTAATTAGTTTGAATCTCTGGGGAGTAGTTATTTTCAAAATAACGGCACTGGAGCGTCCACACTACCACTATTTTGAAATAACTATTTCAAAATTGGTGTTAGTCCTCGAGAAAAGCGGGATTTCTAAATAAGCAACCCACTATTTTGAAATAATGGGCTTAGGAGTGTAGGCACCCTGCTTATAAATTCAACCTTTTCAAGGGGGATTACTTCGAAATAAAGCCCTTATTTAGACTAGGGCTTAGAAAGAAACCCAAGCAAGCCCTGGATCTGAATCGTTTCAAAGGTAAAGCAAGTTCAGATACAATATGTAGCCTGCATGAAAGCTCACGCTAACTCTCCAGCCACAAGACACTCCCACGCTTCAGACTAGTTCATCTTAAAGTCCAGACTTTGCACCTGAAGCCTATTTCTTTTTAATGCAGCCTATAGAAGGGACACCATCATGTTAAAGAAAGTGGTAATTTGAAATAAAGGGAAATTACCCCCACGCCCTGTTTCACAGTGGAAGATTTACAACCAAGGGTTGTACTGCAGCTGCTTTCTCTAAGGATTTCCAGCTAAAGAAACAAAGCTTATGGCCAAATAAATGTGTTAGTCTTTAAGATGCCACAGAGGACCCCTCAATGTTTTGGCTGAAACAGACTAACTTGGCTATCCCTCTGAAATTTGTTAAAGCTGAGGATCCAAAGCACCCTTCCACTGGAGGAATGAACTGACTCGGAAAAAACTCTCAGCTACCCTGGTCTCGCCTATCATGCCAGAAGTGCCCATTTTGTGTGCTGCAATAATTCCCTACAGACATATGAACAGGCATATAATTTATTTCTGCCACTAGGATGTACTGCAAGGGTTTATGAAGGCAGACACCAGATTAAATTTTGAATCAAATCTGACCAGACAGTACTGTCTCTTTCAAACTCAGTGCATTTCAGAAAGCCTTAGCTCCTGAGAGCATGTGATGAGGTAAGACATTCAGCATTCTGTTAAAGAAAGTAGCTTTCTAGCTTTTGTGGTTTCAGAAAAGATCTAGAAAATGTGGCTCCAGCAGCTAAATAACCACAAGGCAAATAAAGACCCAAAATGTTTTTTTTTAATGTAATGATTCTTAAGCCAATTTCATGATGATCTAGAACCTCATTCATAATTTTGGAATGCACAGTGTTGTTAATATGGCATCAATATAAAATGTCTTAAGTGACAAACATCACCTTAGATTATAAATCGGTTTGGAACAAACCTAATGTTATGTATACCTCATTCATTTTTCTCATCTTGAACAAAAACAGATTAATAATTTACATTTCAGCTATCACCATCCTACAGTTAAAAAACACAGCCAGGGAGTATTTATTTCTTTAAAAACTATTTCCATTTGTAGTTTGAACATATTTTGAACACATTTCTATTTGTGTGATACAGAAACTTGTTTTGTTTCCAAACATGTTCCGAAATTGAGCTTTGTCTCTTTGGCTATGTCTAGACTGCAAGCCTCTTTCGAAAGAGGCTCTTTCGAAAGAGAGCGTCTAGACTGCACGTTGAACTTTCGAAAAAGCGGCTTGCTTTTTCGAAAGAAAGCATCCAGTGAGTCTGGATGCTCTCTTTCGAAGAAGCCCTATTTACATTGAAGAACGCCTTCTTTCGAAAGAGGAACTTTCGAAAGAAGGCGTTCTTCCTCGTGAAATGAGGTTTACCGCCATCGAAAGAAAAGCCGCGTTCTTTCGATTTAATTTCGAAAGAACGCAGCTTGAGTCTGGACGCAGGGGAAGTTTTTTCAGAAAAAGGCTACTTTTCCCGAAAAAACCCCTGAGTCTGGACACAGCCTTTGCATGTTAGATTTATGTATGAATGTATAATTTACAGGATAAATTAATATAATTGATAACATGACACACAAAATAATTATGGACAGTTTTGTGCAATATATTATTTAATGAAGTTACTTAGAACAGGCCTCAGGGAAAAAAACAGAGAATGTTTATACAGACTAGGTTGTGAGTAGCTAAACTTAACATGCACTGTAACGGTCTCTTTCTGGCTGTGCTGCCACTTACAAAGTTGTGCATTCAGTTATTCTGAATTTCCTTAAACTACATATAAGAAATATAAAAATAATAAAGAATGTAAAGTAAATACAGATTCTTTTTTGGGGGGAGGAAGGGGCAGGAAGACAGAAAAAGTACAGGGAGAACAGGTGGTAATGTTTTTACAGGAGATTTTTATGATGGTTATTTTATAAGACTTCAAAATGACTCGTCACTATGAAGTTTGTGCACCTTGCTGTCCTATTCAAACACACGATCTTATTATTGTCACCCTTGTCCTTCCTCCACATTTCCCTTCTACTGCTCCTTATCTTTAATTATTATAGCTTAAATAAAAAGAATCAGATAAGCTTTTCAAGTCCCTCTGTGGTTGTACAGCACTTATTACAATGAGGCCCAATTCCCACTGAGTATTTTGTGTTCTATAGTAGAAATTTGCACCTACTTAGATATAAACCAGGGCTGGGCAATATACGGCTTGGGGGCCAGATCCAGCCCACGAAGCCGCCAGATCCAGTCCATGGACCACCCTGCTGGGACCCTGAGGCACACAGCTGTTGTGGGTTTAAAGCACAGTCGGCCACTCTCTGTTCGGGGGGGGAGCTTCATGTGATCTCTGCCCCTAGTACAATCCTCAGCTCCTATTGGCCAGAAACAACTGGCCAACAGGAGCTGAGAGATTGGCCTGGGGGATGAGGTCAGCACAAGCCTCTTCCTCCTCCTGGAGCTGAGAGCCACGTGGAAGGAACAGCCTGCAGCCCTAAGCGATCTGGGGCTGCAGCAGACAGGAAACTCAGCCTGCCTTGGGGTGCTGCAGAGCTGCTGGCTTAGGTAAGCATCTCCTAGCCAGAGCCTGCCTGTGGCACCCCAGCCAATCTTACACCCCAACTCCCTCCCCGAGGTCACCATCCAAACCCTCTGCACCCCCCTGCTCCAGGTCACAACACCCTCCCAGGTCCTGTATCACCTCCTAATACCCCCCTCCCGCAGACCAGAATCCTCTCCTGCACTCAAAGACCCTCTCAGACCCAGCACCCAATCCAGGTCACAGCCCTCTCCTTCACCCAAACCCTCTCTCAGGCCTCACATCGTGGCCTGCACCCCAGTTCCTTACCCCATACACACTTCTGCACCCAACCTCCCCCACAGAAAAGTGCAGCCCCTGACCACTTTCCAAAATCTTGGAGTGGCTCTCCACCAGAAATTATTGCCCACCCCGATATAAACAAACTGTAATCCAGTCAGTGAGACTACACTGTCAACAATGAATGACACGCTGTAGATTGCCTAGTACATAATGAGAATGATAGTGAACAAAATGGTGGTATAGTGATAACCATCATGTATGGATGGATCAGAAAATAGATGCAAATGGATTACTAAGACAAAGAAGCATAATTTGGACCTATTTGGCATGTAGTGGCAGCACAAAATGAATAATTGTATTTAGTCTTCTTACAAACCCAACTCCCACAGAAAAAAAAAGTTTTTTTTTTAAAAAAAGGAAAGGAAAAATTCATCCATGTGGGGTGGGATAGGCAGTTTTACTTGCACTGCTTTTCTACTGCTGAATCTAGCTTAGAGATGGCCATGTTCTTCATGTTTTCTTCCTCAAAAACCTTTTGGATTGGTCAAATATTTGAAATGCTATTGTCAACAAGTTTCCTGCAAATCAAGTTCTTTAAATATTTTCATGATTTACTTATAAATACCTAAGAACAACCAAAAGTTGAATAACCAACTACTGTACATTAATATGTCCCCTGGACAGGTATGCATTCAGCCACCATAAAAGCTGTCAAAAATTGTGATTATTCTCCAATTCACCAAGCTGAAACAAAGGAAACCAGCAGGAATCATGATATTACTTAGCCATGGGACTATGCAAGAGATGACTTAACTGGTACAGCCCTGTGCTGATACAAAATTTGTATCCTCGTCCACAAAAATGAGCCACAATATCCGCATCCAGGATGTGGACACCCATAGATATAAAGCGGCTATCTGCAAATGTGCTCAGTTCCAGACACAAACATTTGTATATACATCCATAGCCACAAAAATATGAGCAGGAGACACCTGCATCCACATCTGCAGATGTGAATACCCATGGATATAAAGTGCATTTGAAGAGCTCTAATTAGCCCTCTTCTAAGAGTGGGCAGTGAAAGTGTTTACTGACTTACTGGCTTCTTAAATAGGGTTGACAGATGGTTTCAACAAAAATACCGAACAGCTTCCCCCTTCCTGCCCCTCTCCCCAGCAAAAAAAAAAAAAAAAAAAAAAAACACACACACACACACACACACACACACACACACACACACACACACAGGAGAAATTCTATTGAGGGGAGGGAAGGGGGGGGGGAAGAGACAAAAAAAAGGACCCCAACAGTTAAGCAAAAATATAATATAAAAATAAAATATGATAAAATAAACAGCATTAAATTAGGAAGAGGAGAGATTGAGCACTAAGACCCAGGTGAGGCATTGCTTCCCCTTGCTCCGGTCTTGAGGTTTTTTGCCACCGGCCAACTTTTTCTTTTAGTCGAGCCACAAGGGAGCCTCCCTGCGGAACCATGTAAGCAGAGGGGCTGGGGCCGGGGCCGGGGGGGTGGGGGGGAGTCCGGGGCCTGGGCCCAGTTGTCAAGTGTGTTTAGGGTTGCCAAGTGTCCAGTATTTTCACCTCCTGGCAGGAATAAAAACCCAGAAAATACCGGACATTTCAAGTATCTGGTATTTTCCTAATTTTTTACCAGACAGGAGGCGAAAATACCGGACACCTGGCAACCCTATTCTCGAAATCAGCTTAGTTCTTAAATGTGTGTGTGTGTGAGAGAGAGAGAGAGAGAGAGAGAGAGAGGAGGTGCTTTTTATGTAAATGTGGACCACAAGAGAGAGAATGTACTCCTCATGGTCCCCCAAGTAAGCAGGAAATCAGCCCCAGCCTTACCCCAGCCAGCCTAAGCATGGGGGAGGAAGGCTTGGGGAGCACACCACAGCTGCCTTCTCCTGGCTAGCTGGAGCTTGCTTACTTGGGGGACCTTGGGGAAAAGTTTTCACACGCTTTGCTTCCCCTCCCCCCATGTATGGGCCTGTGTCTGCAGTGGTAGAGAGGGGCATAAAAAAATGGTACTGGCCCAAATCAAGTAGCTTTGGTCAAAGATAGCTCTCAGCTACATAGGAAGTAGTTTCACTCAAGTAATAGAGTAGAATTTTGACCAACGTTGCCTCTCTCCATCCCCTTCTCTGTGTGTGGAAATAGAGTACAGGAGTGGGGGGAGGGACACCCTGATATCAGCGCCTCCCCCCCTTCTTACCCTCACGCCCTGCAGAGCAAACAAGAGGCTCCTCGAAGGGCAGCTTCAAGGCAGAGAGCAGAAGCAGCATGACACTGGGTGGAGGGGCAACTGAACTGCCAGCATTTGATAGCTTCTTTGCCAAATCAGTCAGAATCACCTGTCAGAGGCTCCAAGATCTACCAGTAGATCCTGATCTACCAGTTGGTGACAACTAACTTAGGGTATGTCTACACTACCCTTCTAGTTCGAACTAGGAGGGTAATGTAGGCATACCGCACTTGCAAATGAAGCCCGGGATTTGAATTTCCCGGGCTTCATTTGCATAAGCGGGGAGCCGCCATTTTTAAAACCCCGCTGGTTCGAACCCCATGCAGCGCGGCTACACGGGGCTCGAACTAGGTAGTTCGAACTAGGATTCCTATTCCGAACTACCGGTACACCTCGTAGTTTAAACTGGGTTTAAACTGCAACAAGGGAGGTTTAGGTTGGACATTAGAAAAAAGTTCCTAACTGTCAGGGTAGTCAAACACTGGAATAAATTGCCCAGGGAGGTTGTGGAATCTCCATCTGTGGAGATATTTAAGAGTAGGTTAGATCTCTATGAGGGATCATCTAGACAGTATTTGGTCCTGCCATGAGGGCAGGGGACTGGACTCGATGACCTCTCGGAGTCCCTTCCAGTCCTAGTATTCTATGATTCTATGATCCTGAAGGGTCTGTCTGCTCATCATGGCTGGGAAAGCTGGTCAGGAGGAGAGACACTGGAGGGGAGCTTCTCAGGATCAGTGGAAGGAAAAAGAGAGAGCTACATGTGCACCTTCTCTTTATATAGTGTCTGAATGGTTCCTGTGACTCATTCACCTTGTCATCAGGGAGCATGCCCAGACTTCCCTTTATCCAGCAGAGAGCATGCCCATACTGTGATGACTCATTGCCATGTGGTCCATTTTTCCAAGCCTTCTTCAAACACACTCACACTCTCTCTCCATTCACTCAGGCTGTGTCCAGACTCAGGGGTTTTTTCAAAAAAAGTAGCCTTTTTTCGAAAAAACTTCACCTGCGTCTAGACTACAGCTGCGTTCTTTCAAAATTAAATCGAAAGAACGCGGCTTTTCTTTCGACAGCGGTAAACCTCATTTCACGAGGAAGAATGCCTTTTTTCAAAAGTGCTCTTTCGAAAAAAGGCGTTCTTGAATGCCAACAGGGCTTTTTAGAAAGAGAGGTTCCAGACTCACTCACTGCTTTCTTTCGAAAAAGCGGCTTGCTTTTTCGAAAGTTCCGCTTGCAGTCTAGACGCTCTTTTTCAAAAGAGGCTTTTTCGAAGTATCTTTCGAAAAAGCCTCTTTCGAAAGAGGCTTGCAGTCTAGACATAGCCTCAGGGGAGAATGCATCTTAGGGAAAGTTACAAGCAAGGTGGCTGCATGTTACAAAGATTACAAAGTTGCAGTTTACAGTAAATTTGAGAGTTACACAGATTACAAGGATCATAAATTGCAGTTTAAAATCTTAGACCTCACAGTTTGGTGTAGCTTTAGAAAATCCATGTATATAAATCTAGTGAGCTCAGGCAGAAGCTTTTTTATGCAACTCAGCCCATGTTCTATTTTTTCAAAAAACTGATTTGTGCCCTTTGCTACTTTCCCAGGAGCAGCACCAGGGCTGACAGCACCAGACAGATTTAAACCTGGAACCTCTGAAGCAGAGTATATGCACCTCTACCCTCTGAGCTAAAAGCCAGCTGGCTCCCAGCCCATGCTGTAGACGTCTCTTGGTCCTAACTGTTGCTGTGGTCCAGGTACCAATTGCATTGCTCAGTAACCACACTAGGGCTGTGTCTAGACTACATGCCTCTGTCGGCAGAGGCATGTAGATTAGACAGATCAGCAAAGGCAAATGAAGCCGCGATTTAAATGATCGCGGCTTCATTTACATTTACATCCATATCCCCCAACACCATCAACTCCTGTGTTTTGAATAATTTTGTCTTATTTTTAAAAAGCCTCATCCACATATTCTTCCTGGTTAGGTGATCTAGAACAGATACCTACCATGACATCATAAGATCATACATACTGGGTCAGATCAAAGGTCTATCTAATTCCCACATCCTATCTTCCAACAGTGGCCAGTTACAGGTACCCCAAAGGATAATCAAGTGATCCAGCCTATGCCGCCTATTCCCAACTTCTGATAAACAGAAGTTAGGGACTCCAGTCATGTGCATCCTGGTAAATAATCATTGATGGACCTATCCTCCATGAATTTATCCAGTTCTTTTTTAAACACTCTTATTGTCTTGACTGTCACAATACCCTCTGGCAAAGAGTTTCACAAGTTGGCTGTGCTTTGTGTGAAAAAAATACTTCCTTCTGTTTGTTTTAAACTTGCTTCCTGTGACGGGGTGTACCAGCCCTGCACTGGATCTGAAGCACTCAACCGGGGCTATCTGGCTGAGAGAGCCCCACCCCCATTCCTCTGCTGGGCATGTTCGAGCTGGAGGACCAGTATAAGGGCCAGTGGAGCAGCTCAGTCAAGGCTGACCAACACAGAGGAAAGAGCTGCTGCAGGAGCTCTGGAAGAAGAGTGGCAGACAGATGGAGCCATGAAAGTCAGCCAGAGGAAAATGGCGGGAGAAGCCCTGAGACCAGAGAGGAAGCCAACACCAGGGAGGCTGGTAGGAAGTAGCCCAGGGCAGGGAGGAATACCCCAAGAGCTCAGTGTGTTGCAGGCAAATTTCTCACTAAAAGAGTGGGATAAACTCACCACTGATAGGGCCCTGGAGTGGGACCTGGTGGAGAGGGAGGGCCCAGGTCCCCATACACCACCCCATTAACTCTGAAAGGGGCCTTGGGGGGGCACTACTGCTGTGACTATGGACTCTGGCCACTAGGCATTACTGCCCTATGAACCAGGGGTTGCTATTGACTGGGGCCATCAGACATTACTGCCTTGTGAACAGGGAGGTTGCTACAGATGTTGGCCTCTACACTGACTGGCCTCTTGTATGGGAGAAAGGAAAGTAAGAGGTCTGGGGACACTATGATACTCATGGGACAAACTCGCACTGAGGGGCCTGAAAGGCTTAAAGCTCTGCCCCAGAGGGGGCTGGGCATAGAGACCCCATGATACTGCCCATTAAATTTCATTTGGTAATGCCTAGATGTTGTGTTATGGGAAGGAGTAAACAGCACTTCCTTCTCTACACCAGTCATTAAATAGACCTCAATCATATCCCCCCTTAATTGTCTCTTTTCCAAGCTAAAATATCCCAGTCTTATCAATCTCTCCTCATATGGAAGCCATTCAAGATGTGGATGTATAGTAGATTTATACAGAGGCAATATGATATTTTCTTCTCTGATTATCGATCCCTTTCCTAATGATTTCCAACATTGTTGGCTTTTTTGACTGCTGCTGCACATTGAGTGAACATTTTCAGAAAACTATCCAAATGACTCCAAGATCTTTCTTGATTGATAACAGGTAATTTAGAGCCCATCATTTCGTATAGTTGGGATTATATTTTCCAATGTGCATTACATTGCCTTTATCAACGTAACATTAAATTTAATTATCAACATTAAATTGCATCTACCAGATGCCTACTCACTCAGTTTTAAGACACTTTTATAACTCTGCTTGGGACTTAATTTACATATGACACAAAACTACTCAAAATAGTTATGCCACCTTACAATTAGTAATGCTACAGTTTCACATTTGACTTCCTTCAAAACATTTGGGTGAATACTATCTGGTCCTCATGACTTAAGTGTTTAATTTGTCAGTCACTCTTGGTTTTTTTTTACCCTTTTATACTTACCCAGAGATTTTCAACACTTATCTCAACCTCAGAACAAGCAGAAATATACTAGCAGAAATACCCAGCGTTGCCTGGGGAAAATATAGTAAAAGGTGTGATGAATGAACTACATCAATGACATTAACATAGCATATTTCATTGGAAATACTTTTCTCTTATATATTACTTTAAGAAATTAACATAGCTAGTGATGTGCTTACAAAACGCATTTACATTTAACTCATTTCTTGATAACAAAAGGTGTGGTGAATGAACTACGTAAATTATGTTAACCTAACATATTTTATTGGAAATACTTTTTCTTTTATCACAGGGAAAGGATGTGGTAGTTGCGGTTTGTGACACGTATAACAGAAGAGTCCAGCAAATACCTATGATCAGGCGCTACTAAAAGCTAATTAGTGGCCCAACTGGGGCTCTGGGGGACCCAATTTCAATATATAACCAATCCAGTTATTTAAGGTAGGAAATCAGTAGTGTCCGTTCAAAATTTGGTGTTTCTAGCTCTTACTGTTTAAGAGATCTTTCAGGACAAACAAACAAACTTTCAGAAATATTTATAAGTTAGTACAAACTATACTCTTTTTTCCCTGCCTGTCCTTCCAGAACATACTGTATGCATCTATACCAATTCTCCAGTCATGTGAATTACCCCCCCCCCCAAGTTTCTGTGATACCAATTATGTTGTAACTGTGATACTCGCTAGTATTTCTACTTCCTCATGTCGATTCCCCATTCTTCTTGCATGAGTATACAGACATCTAAGTTGCTTATTAAATTTCCTCTTTATACACCTCATCTTTGTCCATGATGTGGGCTGCCCATGCTCCTCCCAGATTCCAGTCCTACACCCAGATAAGTATGTTTTGGACTTACCTGTGGACTTTTGTCTCCTTGCCTAGTCAAACCCAATTTAAAGCCCGCCTCACTTTAGCCAGTCTGCATCAGAAGACGCTCTTCCTCTTACTTCACAAGTGGACCGCATCAATGCTCAGCAGTCCCTCACAGAACAGGGTGTCATGGTGAAGCCCTGAAATCTTCCTGGCAAAAGCATCCACACAGTGATGTATTTAACTCCAGGATGTTTCTGTATCTGCCTGGGATCCTATCCTTGATGGGAAGGATTAATGAGAATACCTCCTGCATCTTCACCACCTTCATCCTCACTCCCAGAGCCCTGTCATCACTTCTGATCTGTTCAGGGTCATGATTGTATCATTAGTGGATAGTGGATGAGCAGCATGGGGGTTGTAATCCGAGCCGAAAGATCCCCGGTAACCCTTCCATACAGAGGCCTGGCAGATAGCACACCTCCTAGGATGCCAAATCAGGCCTGCAGCTATAGGCCTTCTTCCCCCTTAGAAGGGAGTCACTTCTCAATACCTCTTACATATACGTAGAAAGAGGAGTCTAGGCACACCAGCAAGATACCAGTCAAATCCTCCGTCAGAGGTAATAAAGTCTGCCCTCAGATGACAAAGCTTTATCTGAAGGTTGGCCTGCAGCACGGAGATATAAAGCGAGGAGGAGCAGTTAAATCAGTGTGGCTTCAACCCGAGCCTCCTCCCATCAGCAACAGCAGCACTACAGTTTGAATTAAACAGTGCAGGCAGACACATTTGTATAGCTTCCCTGGAGCTTGATAAATTCAATGGATACTAGGAAAGCTGATTTGTGGACATAACACCCCTCACAAGCTTTCCAGGCACCTGAACTGCATTCTTTAGTGCAGGCAGGGGTCTGTGCTGTCTTACTATTACCCCTGAGAACCACTGTCTGTCTGGAACTTCAAGGCCACTGACTCCCTCCCAGTAGCCACCTTTTCACAACGACAACTTTCTAGGAACCAAGCGCTTGTCCTATCCTAACCCTTTCAGCACTCCCCAGGTCTCTTCATAAATCAATCCCGAAATATGCTTCACTCCCCACATTGAGCCAAGATATGAACAGCAGGCTTGGTGATCCCTTGGATGTTATCCCGAAGCACTTTACTGTGATGCGTAGCACCTCCTTTCCCCAGCCCTTTACCACCCCTCTCGCGACCAGACATAGCGAGAATACACGTGCCACAGTACAGTAATATCAACTTTCATTCATCACTTTTGATTAAACAACATTTTTGGTTACCACCCATTACTTTTTACAACCACTACATGATAGATTATTCAGACTTTTTACAAGGCCTGTGTGACGGACCCAGCGTGGTCCGCACTTACCCCCGAGGGGGGATTGCCCCCCCCCTGACACCAGGCGGGCGGGCAGGCGGCCCGGGAGACAGGGACAACCCCGGGCGGGCAGAAGCCCGACGCAGGGAATAGCTCCCTGCTGTGTTCCGCGGAATGCGGGGCCAGCAGCGCCCATGGCAAGCCGGCAGGGAACCCAAGCGGCACTCTGGACGAACGGGGCCGCGCGGGGGCGGGGTGTCGAGCCCCGGCTCGCACGGCAGGAAGTGTGAGGACACCCGGGGGGGCAGGGCCGACGTGCCAGGCGTCCTTGACCGGGCGGTTTGAAAAGCCACTGGGCAGGACGGCTAGAGGTGGCCCCAGGAGGAGCCGACAATGACGACCCAGCAGACGGGCAGAGACACCCTCCCCCCCCCCCCCGTTGGAGGACGGGCGGACTGAGGCCAAAACTGCCAGGACAGCAGCAGGACGGGGCACGCCGTCGGGACGAACGGGAGCGGGGAGTGGAAGGAGCCCGGGGCAGGGCCCTTTTGGTGCCCGTGGGCAGGTGCATTACGGGGATAGACCCCACCAGTCATGGGAGGGACGCCTTCATTGTTCCCCCAATAAGGGCCCCAGGCTGGGACCCGGTGGAGAGGGTGGGTCCGGGTCCCCCACACCCCAACCCTCTGCATCCAGCCCCAACCCACCCACACGCTCCGTCAAGAGCAGCTGCAACTCGGCGGAGGACGAGTAACTGAAACCGCGCATTAGGAAGCAAAATCCCCTTTTCCCCGCGCCCGACGAGGACCTTACTCCGGATAGGCTGCTGGGTTCCCCCCCCCCCCTTCCCATACCTTCTACCTTATTGCTGGACTAGGACCCAGGGCAGGGAGTTCGCTGAACCCCGGTTCGGACCCCCGGCCGGGTGATCACACTCAGCCCTCAGGACATAAACCAGGAATTATAGACGGCGGGTCCGCTGAACCCCCCTACCCTGTTGGGAGGGGGCGCTCGCACCTGTGTAAAGCCGTCACAGCCTGGCCTTGCTTTCTGCTTTAGCTGTGGAACAACAGACTTTGCCAACATTATCTACAGAGGAAGCCCAAAAAATTTGACTTTGACTGGAATACGATACAACGTACCCAAGGAATTCTCTCTTTCCAAATGCTAACCATGGACTTTAGCAATGTGACAGCCATATCCAACTATGAGGCACCAAAAGATATCTACAGAATACAAGGTTTCCTAGGCTTTGCTAACTTCTGTAGGAAGTTCATTAAGAGATTTTCCAGCCTCTGACTATCCCATCAATAACCGTCCCTCCAAGAAACATGAACCCTCTGACTAGTTCCACTGATCATGTTACACAGATCTGGTGTGGCTTTGCTGGGAGAAGCAATGAGTGGTAAGGCAATGAATGTGCAACCATGCTAATCTTCACTGCCTAAGCCATTCTTTCTATAAGAAAGGAGCACACTAAAGCTGTAAGTGTGTTACGGTCCTGTGACTGCACTAACAGTGCATTGCTACTTTGAAGTCTGTGAAGGAAGATTATCTTTCCTCTTTTAAATAAGGCCATCTGTATATTCCAGATGTGACACACTGTATTAAAAAAAACTTCCTGGAAATAGATTCTTAAACTAGCTGAAGCCTTTTAAACATGCTCAAAGCAACAGTCAAATGAAACTGCATATAACAGAAGTGATAAAGTAGTGTTCTTTCTTCTCAGAGCATTTATCCCTTAGTAGTCTTCTATTAAAAATAAAAACAACTCTTGAAGAAATGCTAGGCTATTGTTATCTGAGACATAATATCACCATTCTTAGCATTTTTATTTCAATGTGTTTGGGTAATTCTCTTTTTTACCAGTGGATGCTGCAGCTCTGTTTCACTCCAACAAGCCTATGCCATTGGGTATTTATGCAAACTCAGGAAATTTTATTTCAAGGCGTTTAGTCCTTTTGCTAAGTCTTTGAATTCCTGAAGCTTTATACCAAATCCTCCCGTGGCTTTAAAGCTGACATACAAATTGCAGATTCTCCTTTCTCAAATCATTTGTATTTGAATGTGCTGAGCCTATCTGAGGGAAGGATAAAAACCCACTTCATTTATACTTTTAACACTGAATGAACTTTTTGCTTCAACAAGCTCTTTCTGCATGGTCAGAGTAACTAGTCTTAAAATGAAAGAATATTAACTCTTTAGTTCATTATAAAAAGTAAATGTGTTTGCTCTCTGGACTCTTAACATTTGTTCCTTTCTTCAGCAGACTGTATCCTTATCAATAAACAATAAAAATTTGGTCTCAGATTCTGTGAGTCTTCAGCTTTAACCTCACTTGGGCTCAGGTGGTCAGACTCAGGTAGTGGGGCTCTGGCTTCAGACGGTGACTAGACCCTGATTTTGGCCTTTTCCCTCCATTGCTGTTTTGTGAAATGTGCTTAATTTTATTGTGACATTATTGTATCCATATTTATTGATCAATTAGTGTTTCTCAAACATCAACAAACAGAAAAGTTTTAAGTTGTAAACTTCAGTAGCAAAGCTTACCCTGCAAATAATTATAAAGCAATTCCCAATGTTTGGAGGGTGTCAGAATGTGAGAAATGTAGATTTGTTCTTCAGTAATATCATCTTTCTTATGCAATTTTTTTCCAGTCAGGAAAAATCCTTCCTATAAGTCTGGTATTAATAATTATTAAGGTTCTACTGCACTTCAATTTGGCTGTTGGAGTCTTAACATTCTCTCATGAATACCAAAATAAATATAATAAACAAATGTCACTTTATAAACATATTGCCTCTTCATTTTAAAAACTAATTATAATTCTCCCCTCTGCAGGCCAGACACAAATTCATCTTCTTTTCCCCTAATATTAATGTCCATCAAGCATCCTTTTGTCTCATGAAGATAATTAACTTTCAATTGAGATCTCTAGGACTTGTCCCAGCATAGTTAGTTCACATAAAGTTCAGTCAGGCAACAGTAGCACATGATGGAGCAGCAGGAAGATTTACTCAGATTAAACATATCAATTAGAAATTATTTAGAAGATATATCTGGAAGCAACAAAATGGACAAGCTAGCCTGTTTTATTGCAATAATGAATGGTCTATATCTGACAAGTTTCCAAGTCACAAATGAGTGTCAGGTTTGCTGGCTTCTTTCAAAGGAAGGAAGGAAGGATAAAACTGTGTGAGAGAGGGGGTTGTAAATATTACATTTAGAAATAAACCTTTACTTAGCAAATTCCTTTCTTTGTCTTTCTGAACATGATTGGTTAGAAGAAACAGATATGATTGGGGTGACATGAATTTGCAAATGTATTGCTACCATCTAAATATTGTTAAATAATGGATTCTAACTTTACTCATCTCAATAAAACAAATAAATCTGTTAATGTGATCCTTTTAAGTTTTTCTATCTTAAATAGGATTCAGACATCAACAAGCTGCAAACAACTTCCAGAACAAAAGGACTATTCATAACAACAATTCATATTCTGTTCTCATGATTCTCAAATCGTGGCACAATTTTTTACCATCATTTGTAACTGTCTGCTGAAAACAGGCACCTCTTACAATGCAGCATAGCCAAAGACAGGCATGTCCAAAGTCCGGCCCGCGGGCCAATTGCGGCCCGTGTTCCGGTTTAATACGGCCCCACAGGTAATTTGGCAATATCTATCTTTTATGGCCCCCAACGAATCCATATGTATTGAGATGAATACATTGTAAAATCTCAGTTAATGTCAGTTGGTCTAAATCAGTTATAAAAATATTTGGACACAACATGTATACTTGGTGTTATGTTCCTGTTCATATTTTTTGAACTTAAAAGTTGACAGACAACCTTTATTACCAATAATATGTAATGTACTTTACAATGTTCCCGACATATTTCAGCTTCCTGGATTTTTTTTTCATCTGGCCTTCAGATATGAAAGGCAGAGTGATTTAACACCTGTTTAGATTTGTCATCCATGTGACGAAATGAAAAGTATACCGTTTGCAATAAACTTTGCATAAAATAGTTAATTTGCATTTAATTTTAATGGTTCAAAGAATGTCAGGCAAAATGGTCGGCCCTCACGCATGTTCACTTCATCAAATCTGGCCCTCTTTGAAAAAAGTTTGGACATCCCTGGCCAAAGACCAACTCTGTATGACTGCAGTTTAATTTAAGCAATGATCTTATTACAAACCGCAAAGTAAAAAGGGTGTAGGATGAGAAATACCCTTTTCAACAGAGTTGTAACAAACAGTTACAAAATATATGGCATGAGGGCAACTAGACTTAAGTCCTTGTAAAGTTCAATTTGAAGAAAACACAGCTTCACGGAGAAATACCGTATGCAGAAATCACCAGTCCATCCGTTTCTATGGCTGCAAGCCTTTCCTTCCAGGCCTGGCAATTACTGCAGTGTCTGCATTCCAAAACATATCTTTTCACTGTCCAGATGGGTGTGGAGCACATATTTTGCTACAGTAATCAATAAGAAACAACAGTAACCATGCATTCGAAGGCCATGTACATTCCTTCTTACTGCTTAATCTTTTGTTGTTGTTGGTTTTGTTGGCTTTTCTTTGTTGTAGGAGAGACCAGGAATCCCCTAGTAATTTTTATTTCTCAAAAAAGTCAATATATACTAAAAGTAATGTCAAACCACTTGTGTATGCATGCATGTGCACACGAGGCATGAATGCAGTGAATATAGGCTGGCAGCATCACAACTCACAAGTGCCAGGGTTCTTTTGGTTTTGCCTCTTGTATTTTTCTTAAAATAAAGCAGTGCATTTCTTTCTTTTTCAATCTTTTCCTGCTAATACATTTGCCAACTGATTATAAATAAAACACAGATACTGGGGAATTCCTGATGCTTGTACCTGACAGGAAAATCAGTTTTAAAAGTCAAGTCAGTTGAGAGAGGCAAGGGAGCATAACAACAACTATTTTCAAATTTTCTATAGTGCCTCTGTTTGCTCCATGGTATTTATTTGGATTAAACGTGTCACCATAAAATTAAATTGTTACACAAATGGAATGTCAGTATTATACACACATGTGAAATCCAGCAGCATATGTTAGCCACAGTTAGTTAAGCTGTACCAGCACAAACAGGAGTGGGGGTGGGGGTAATGTAGAAGCATATGCCCCACTCTTGTTCCTCCTGGAATTTTAAATTTGCCCATAATACCCCTCAATTGGGACAGAGTTACTGCCCACTCTGCATAAGGGCTTCTCCTCATGTTACATTAATCCACACATGAAGTATTTAAATTCTAATATACTGTATCTAGTGATACTAGTGTATCACCTACTAACTGGCCTACCACCTGGCATCCAGTAAAAGCTCCTGCAGCATGGATTAATCTAGTCGTCTTTCAAACAATAATACAACATTAATATGTACTAAGAAAGTTGTAGTGTGGGGTCCAAACAAGCCAGTTAGTGCATGACACACTAGTGCACCCTTGAATGTACACCCCTCTGGTGCAGACTAATGCACCATGCAGACAAGCCCTAAATTACAATAATCATCCTTAGTATGGATAAAACAGCTATTCAAGCTTTATGATAACCCCCATGAAGAAGATGGGGACAATATCACTAACCTATTTCACATGTGAGATGCTGAGAGAGAGAGACAGAGAAGGTGAAGTTATTTCTCCAGGGCTGCATAGAAAGTCAGGGGCAGGGCCAGGAATAGAATTCAAGAAACCCAATTCCCAGCCTTGCACTATATATCATGCTGCCTCACATCAAGAGGAAAGAGCCCAGATAACTTTGAAATCTCAAGCTGCATTTTTGGAGGTGGCAGACAGAGTTGTTGAGTAATAGCTTTTGGTTTAATGAGGTTTGGGTTTTTTTCCCCCCATCTTCTAACTATTTGGCCCTAAACCATAGTTCAGCACTTTAAAATTCTGAGTGCATTCTCTGAGAAAGAATAATGTAGTAGAAGTCACTGGAGTCAATGTGGTGCCACCCTTGCTCAGTGTCCGAGAAATATGGTAATCTGTTGAATGCCTCTAACTCCCTTTGTGATGTTGCTGTGTGTCTGGGTCTATCCAGATTCAGAGGGGTTTAGACAAAATAGATATAATGCCAACAGGCATAACCAAACCTGTGAGCCTCTACCACACAAGTTAAAAACCAACATGGCTCTCAGTAGAGCAGACTCATTTCTTCTCTCTATAAGTGATCTCAGTGCCACTAGGTGGGACAGTACACCACACCCAGAAGGAATGTGGATTACATACAGGTCTTACCTCCACCTCTCAGCCATAGGAGTTTGAGCAGAAGACTTAGCCAACTCCCCAGCTAACCAACACAGGAAAGGGGAGACACATCCAGTTTACTAAGCATGGATTTCGGTTCCTCCCCATTCATCTTCTTAGCAAGTGAAGCTCTTGAGAGCTCACCTTCTTGCTCTGCACCCCATAATAGTCAAGAAATGCCGTTTTAATAGCTGCCGTGTGAACAGCAGAGCAAATGTGTATTTTGATGAGACAGAGCAAAAACATAGGAAACTTAGTATGGAACAAGAGGGTAGGAGGAGGAAAAACACCCTAAGGATCCTAGTACAGAAAAGGGGAAGAAACGGAGGTGGGAAAATAAGGTCAACATTTTACAATGGTTATTAGTGTTAAAAATTACAAGGTTTTGTTCACTGAGGAATATGCGTGAGCACAGGCTTTGCCATTCTGCACCACAACTATGGTTCACCTAGCCTGGTATCCTGACTGCCTAGGATAGGGGGAGGGGGGGAAAATCATATGCTTCAGTTAGGTACCTGCATCTTCATTTACACACCTTAAGTGAGAGATGTGAGCATTCACAACTGCCAAATATATTCTATGGGAACTGCAGTTCCTCAGTAGAAAGATCCCTTGGGCCCAGTCACATGTGAAACTATCACCTTTCAACACACGTATTCTTTCCTGTCCAGCACAGGTCACTGTATTTCCTTAGCAATGTTGATGTCTGAGTTCTAGGAATGGAAATACTGGCGGGCACATTTGCATAATTATTGCAATCTCCTGTTATACTCAACATCATGGAAGCTTTCCTTTAATCCAAATTCCAGATAACATGCAGTTTTTTCAAGCGAAAAAAAAAAAAAAATCAGTGAATTCAAATCTGATTGTTCATTAAAGGTGTTCACATCCTGGAACTCATAGAAATCACCACGTTAATTAAAAAGATACGCTAGATTTAGGAATCTTTATACTACAAGCTCTTCAGAGCAGAGGTTTGTGTTCATCAGCAACAGTTTCAGTAGACGTAGGGTCCAGAAAAACATCTGGGTACACAACAAATAAGTCTGATCTCAATCAAAGGAACTAAAAATCTGCTGTTATCCCTCTAAAACGTGATGTCAGAAGTTAGGCCCTGACTCAAAGCACTCCAGCACATGCTTATCTTTAAGTAAAAAGTAGTTCCATTGGCACACACATTTAAACAACACATGGATTAAAATGCTTTGATAATTGTAGCCTTAGTTGCCACAGCTACAATTACCTTGCCAGTGTTCTTTGTTCAGCAGCAGCCTCGGCCCATATGCAAAACAGGCCTTTCCCTTGCTAATGTACATTCTTTAGAGATGGGTAGTCTGAGAAAGGATTTTTTTCATCCTTTGATAATAATTGGATATCCTGCCAATGCTCATAAATCAGCACTAAAAACAAAACTGAGTCACATCCAGTGCAATAATTGTGAGGACTCATGGAGAAGGAAAGCATTTTGGAAAGATCTAAACCCTCAAGCTTCAGGACATAAGTCAACCTTAAAATAGTGAGGACAGAAGAAATCATTCCCTATGATCATGCTATTCCATAAATGCCCACTGCCGAGTTTTTTCACTTTCCTCTAAAGCATCTGGTATGCAATCTGGTCACAGATAGGATACCAGACTAAATGGAGCACTGCTCTGCTCCAGAATGTCAGTTCCTATGTTCCTACCTAGTCATCACTCAACAAAAACCAAGAAGAAAGTTATTTTTAATGTTTACTTTCAGCTACTTGAAAATGTTTATAGATTCCCAAATTCCAAGGTCAGAAGGCATCATTGTGATCTTTTAGTCTGACTTTCCGTATAACACAGGCCATCCAATTTCTTCAAAATAATTCCTATAGCACAGCTTTTAGAAAACCATCCAATTTTGATTTCAAAATTGTCAGTCATGGAGAACCTATAGGGGTGGAGAATCTTCTCAACTGGTATTAATGAAATTTACTATAATAAATGAAATTTTACTGTAACATAATATATGAGAAAGATTTAGACAGACAGAATAGTTAAGTATCTCAGGGAAGAAACAAGATGGCGCTCCTAACCAGAGAAACAATGTAGAAAGAAACTCTTCTAGTTGTCCTATCAAGATGTGAATGGTGCCTAATGGACAAAGGTGCCTACATAACTTACTATGCTCACCATACATCCACAAATAAAACAGAACAAACTTAAAGGTGAATTTTCTCTCCAGCACAGTAAACAGATCAATGGGAAAGGGAGGTAAATGTAGGTTTGTATGTACTGTAAGATCAACTTTGAGCTCTCATGAGTCTGCCTTTTAGATCAGAATAAATCAAAGCAGTCAGAGGCCTGCAAGAGCTACCTACCAGCTGCTCCACAATCTGGAGACCCAACATTTTCCATAGAGATCCATGTCACAGTGGACATCCTCATCTCTCCTATTCCTTGCTCTGCTTGTGCTTGCTCTGTGCATTCCTTGCTCTGCCTGTATATGCCCCTTGTGCCAAGTCTTGTGGGAGGGCAAATATAGTCCCTGCACCAAGGGAAGTCTCCCTCAGCCTTCATTAGGCCCATTACAGATACTCTCATTAGAACACAAAAATCATACAGCAGCCAGGTTGAAGGACGGAATCTATCATCAAGATATTGGAGGTAGGAAACTTGTCGTACTGCATGTTTTAAAGAGCTATGTAAGGTGAAGATGCTATGTAAATAATTTCCATTATTACATCTAATAATAAATACAAACAGTTTATATCCAAATCAAACCAGCACTGACACATTTCTTAGTACATAATAATTGTGTATCAGTTTAACCATCCTTTAAAACCTCATATTGGAGACAGTAACTAGCAGAGCTCAGAAATCAGATCAATGGATGAGGAAATTCATAGCAATGGAGAGACTGTTAAAAATGAAGCTTTATGCTTGATTCCATGCTCACAGAAATCATTGGAAAGAATCTCTGACACAATGCACCAACAATTAAGCCTTAAATATACATAACCCCTGAAGAACACCGAGGAGGATAAAATGTGGCCCTAAAGATAATACAAACAAGTAGAATAGAAACACCTGGGGAAAAAAAAGATCAAATTGATTAAAGATTTTGGGAATGGTTGGTGGAGAGGGGATACATCTGTTACAGTAATTAAGAAGATGGAATATTCCAGTTACCTTCCGGTGGTGGGGGAGGAAAATCCTCTGCCTCCATACCACTGTGACTTCTGTTCCTTTAACAGCCCTGTAAGAAAGCACATTTTTAAAGGTAAACATTGTTTCTAGATTTACTGAGGCCTTTTCTTTTATTTGGCAGAATCTCATACTGTAGTCATCAAGTACAATGGTTAAGGTCTTGAGACAAAAGAGAAGGATTGGGAACCCTATTTTCAAAAGGCTTTGGAGCCTGATTTTCTTGCTCAGCATTCACAAGTCGGGTTCAATTTTCTGAGTTCATCTCATTTGGACATAAGAACGTAACAATGGCCATACTGGGTCAGACCAAAGGTCCATCTAGCCCAGTATCCTATCTGACAACAGTGGCCAATACCAGATGCCTCAGAGGGAAAGGCCACAACAAGTAATCCTTATATGATCCCTCCCCTATCATCCACCTCCAGAGAAACAGAGGCTAGGGCCATTTCTACTAATCCTGGCTAATAGCCATTGATGGACCTAACCTCCATGAATCTATCTAGCTCCTTTTTGAACCCTGTTAAAGTTCTAGCCTTCACCGCACCCTCTAGCAAGGAGTTCCACAGGTTGACTGTGCACTGAGTGAAGAAAAACTTCCTTTTGTTTGTTTTAAACCTGCTACCTATTAATTTCATTTGGTAACCCCTAGTTCTTTACTTATTCCCACAATATAAGAACTTTTTCTTATTCACTTGTGCCACCTGTGCAGCTTTGCTCCTGTCTCCCTGGTCTGCTGGGGGGGTCCAGCAAGGCCGCTGGACCCCCCCCCCCCAGCAGACCAGGGACACCCGAGCAAAGCCGCCGCCTGGGCGGCTTTGCTCGTTTGCCCGGGAGCAAAGCCGCCCAGGCAGAGGGACCCCCGCCACCTGGGCGGCTTTATCTCCTGTCCCCCTGGTCTGCTGGGGGGCTCCAGCAAAGCCGCTGGACCCCCCCAGCAGACCAGGGGGACAGGAGCAAAGCTGCCCAGGCGGCGGGGGTCCCGCTGCCTGGGCGGCTTTGCTCCCAGGCAAACGAGCAAAGCCGCCCAGGCAGCGGCTTTGCTCAGGTGTCCCTGGTCTGCTGGGGGGGGGGGTCTAGCGGCTTTGCTGGACTCCCCCAGCAGACCAGGGGCACAGGAGCAAAGCCGCCCAGGCGGCGGGGGTCCCGCTGCCTGGGCGGCTTTGCTCCCAGGCAAACGAGCAAAGCCGCCCAGGCAGCGGCTTTGCTCAGGTGTCCCTGGTCTGCTGGGGGGGTCCAGCGGCTTTGCTGGACCCCCCCAGCAGACCAGGGAGACCGGGAGAAGCTTTTCTCGCCCCGGAGGACACGGGCGGCGGGTCGCCGCCTGTGAGCTCCGGGGCGAGAAAAGCCCCGTTCGTAAGGGCGGATCCGACATAAGTCGGATCCGCGTAAGTTGGAGACTGCCTGTATATAGTTGGGATTATTTTTTCCAATGTGCATTACTTTACATTTATCAACATGAAATTTTATTTGCCATTTTGTTGCCCAATCACTTAGTTTGCTGAGATCTTTTTAAAGCTCTTCACAGTCTGCTTTGGTCTTAACTATCTTAAGCAGTTTGGTATCATCTGCAAATTTTGTCACCTCACTGTTTACCCCCTTCTTTAGATCATTTATAAATAAGTTGAATAGGACTGGTCCCAGGACAGACCCTTGGGGGAACCCACGAATTACCTCTCTCCACTAGGAAAACTTTCCTTTTATTCCTACCCTTGTTTCCTGTCTTTTAATCAGTTATCAATCCATGAAAGGGCCTTCCCTCTTATCCCATGATAACTTTACTTAAGGTCCCTCACCAAAGGCTCTCTGGAAATCTAAATAACCTACATACACTGGATCTCCCTTGTCCACATGTTTGTTGACCCCCTCAAAAAACTCTAGAAGATTAGTAAGGTATGATTTCCCTTTACAGAAACCATGTTGACTTTCTCTCAACAAATTATATTCATCCATGTGTCTGACAATTTTATTCTTTACTATAGTTTCTACTTATTTACCCAGTACTGATGTCAGACTTACTGGTTTGAAATTTCCAGGCTCACCTCTAAAGCCCTTTTTAAATATTAGCGTGATGTTAGTATCTTCCAGTCATAAGGTGCGGAAGCTGATTTAAAGTTTAAGTTAGGGTAGGGCACCTAAATGGGAGCCAAGTATTCAAATATGACCAGTACTCCCATTGTACACTTACATTCTTTTGATAAACTGAGTATAATTCAGTGCCTACATGCTTTGAAAATTTGCCCTCTTCCCCTCTCCCTCCTCCCCCACCTCCAACTGTGGGTGCTGAGCCCTTTTCTAAAATCCTTTTTCCTGTGTCACTCAGGGTCAGGAATTCTAGAATACTCACTGGTCATGAAAATGCATTTTCCATTTGACAGTTAGCATCCAGAAGCCACCAGTCCTCACACCAGGGAGTTAACTTTCTTGTTAGCAAGCAACCCACTGATGTATCTTTTTCCTTGCAACAAATAATTAACTTATGATGACCATGCAGTAATAATTTACAGCACCAGATAAGGCTGCTTTTGTTCACCTTGAAAAGTAACAGCCATTGTATTTGATCACTATGACTGTCTTTCCCAAGTTTTTGTTTAAGTACTGTGACAGATTTGGTCCCGTCGACTTATAGGGAAGACCGGGGGGGGGGGGGGGGGGAGCAGATTCTGTTTAAAAAAAGTTCAAACCCCTCCCTCCCCCCCCCAAAAAAACAAACAACAACAACAACCTTTGATACTCAACTTTTCTGGAAAGCTTGAAAATACTGATTAAGCCCCAGCCTAACCTCTACTTATCTTTAGGAAAGGAGTGGAACAAGAAATGTGTCTGGACATCTCATTACCTCTCTGACCCTCTAAAATCAGCTTAATCACCCACCCCTCGTCTCTTGCACAGGCCAGCCACTATGGATTCTGGTAAGCCTAATGCTCTCAATGGCTTTTTTACTCATAACAAGATTCTCTGGCTCATCCCAACATTTAAATGCAGAGAGCGAGCCATGGAAGAAAAAATTCCAGAATATGAGAACTCCTTTCCTCCCTTCCCACAACATTATTATTCTTTATTATATTACAATACCTACAGAGCCATGTGGGATTCATTGTCCTACACATTATGGCAAAAGACAGTTCTGTCCTAGAGACTAAACAAACAGTCAAAGGGAAAGAGGGGAACAGAAGCAAAAAGGGGTGAAGTGACTTTGTTAAGACTACACAGCAAGACAGTAGCAGAATCAGGATGGAAACCCAGATTTCCTGTGTTCCTTTCCACTCTCACCAGTCCTGGGACTGGATTTCACAGGATTTGGGCTTGTACCATCCCACAATGCAAGGTGTTGGAAATAGGGATGTGCATGGTTGACTGGCAAGCATCACCCTCAATGGGTGACGCTTACTGGTTATAGTTAACTGGCAGGGGACAGAGTAGCCCCCCACTCAATGCAGGCCTGGCAGTGCTTGTCCACAACAGGGGGACTGCTCCAGCCCAGCCATGACAGTCATAAAGAACCACTCCATCCCAGCTGGGCTAGAGTGTCCCTCCATCCACCCCTATTCAAGCAGTTAAACATCATGTTTAACCAGTTAACTGATTAAGCAGGACTTTACATCAATAGTTAGAAAGTCTTCAAAGTCTATAAAAGTATGAAAAGTCAAAAGGTCTTGTCTCTGTGAAATCACACCCCTACAGTATGCTTATCAAAGTGCACTAATATGTTGCACATTACTGGGTCCATGTGGTTCTAACTGGTATGTACAAAACATTCCTGAGTGCACTTGCCATACTGTTACAGATTTAGGAGGCAGGCTGTTGGCAGGCCCAAAGTATTCAGGTAACTCAGATAAGCATTCACATTTCCACATACATCAAACATTCTTCTCAGTAATACTGGGTAAAACAGAAAGCAACTAACTCTCAATCAAGTCAGCAGAGATATTTAGGAAGTAATTTTGTGACTAAAGCTGAAAATGTCTGACATCCATACACAACACAACATCTATTTATTGAGGAACGGTGATTTCCCTTAAAATAAAGGAAAACATTTCCTCACTTTGTGTCTCCCCAAAACTCTTACTCCCATATATTTCTGTGGAACAGAAGGCATGCTTTATTTATAAAACTTTCAAATGGTGTCATCAGGAATGCATTTTTCGCACCAAAATTACCATGTGAAATAAAGGATGTATTGTTACTCGACAGGGTTATTTTTCCATTTCTTTTTAAGCTTGAGTAGTAACTGGAACTCACATTTCCAAAGATTAAACATGTAATAACTAATTATATCCTGAAGGTAAATCCTGTGTGTCTGGATATTTTTTGTCAGATATCCTAAAGCTCTCCAATGGATTATATTACGTTCTTGTTCATACGCAGTATGCATACAGCTTAATTCCAGTAGTTACAATCACTTACATTATTTCAGAAACAGCCAAATATTAGTAAACATGTGAAGAACTAAACAGAAAATTTTTAATACCACTGCCTTTTTGATATTTCTCATGAGCAATTATAGTAGTCTCTGTTTATCTAAGAAAAAAAGATAGGTATTGGTAATATCCTGGGACCAGTAGGGCTATAACAGTCTGTTAATTTAGGTACTTATATAGCCCCACATTACCTTGATACCCGAGTACCTCACAATCTTTAATCCCTTAACACATGTCTGTGAGGCAGGGAAGTGCTTCATGGAGGAGAGATTGCATTTTGGATCAAATGACTCCCTGGGGCGGGGGGGAGAGGAGGGGAGGGAAACCACACAGACACTTTCCTCTGCACCTATGTTAGGCCAAACCACCTACCATCATATAATACCCTTTAGGGTCCCACACATGGCAAGCTTTAAAAAAAAAAAAAAAAAGAACTAAGGACAGAAAACTTTCTTTGCTCTTGACATCTCAGCACAATGAGAGCTCAAAAGAGAGTTCTCTGTCAATGCAAGCAGAGTCGTCTGACAGGAAATGGAGCCAGGGACTACTAAAATGGTTTAACACAGTAAGATGTCCTTGAAGATCATTCTTGCTGCCTCCTACCACAAGGCAATAAGATGGTGATTCCAACCCCAATTCAATTTAAAGCATTAGGCTTTGATCATGAAAGACATATGGCCTAATTTTAAAGGTGCTGAGGCCCCTCAGATGTCAAGGTCTTATCAATATAGTACTGATTAGCTAACCTTTGTGAAAATGTCCAAGTTCCTAGTACTGACAGGACTCAAATTGATACCATGTCATGAAGTAGCATTTTCTACTATAACAAAAACCTAGCCATTTCAAGTCTTGGCCAAAGGACACTAAAAGAAAGTCAGCTTTAGCTTTCTGTGGACCAATTTCCTCCAGTGACTATGTCAAAATTATCACTGGGGGTTCCTCACAGTATTGAATAATACAACTTAATGAACAAGTTTATTTTAATCCTTGAGAAAACTCTCTAATTTTGGCATAACCTTGGCAGTGAAAAGATAAATGTGCCACTGTTTTTCAGCTAGAAGTATGCAAATCAGGCCCTGAAAGAGTTTCCAACACAGGAAAAATCGCTCTATGTTGACTCTGAGCAAATACATGAGAGTGCTTCATAAAATGATATTACTAGTACAACAAAAGATGCAGCTCCTGTTTCCCTTGCCCACAAGGGTCTCCAAAACTGTGAAGGGCAACTAGACACTCAACTACAGGACTGTCTTCTGCATAGGCCATACATAACACACAAAACCAACAAGTTTTCATCTTCACCAAGAGGACCATTTCTATAACTAGATGACTGCGCAGATCATATTATACATAACAGTTCTTTAAAACATAAGAGGGTGAATCACTTAGGGTTGCCAGATGGTTTCAACAAAAAAACCAGACACACTTGACATTATATCACAATCTACATTACATCTTATTTAGAAAATACTAGATATATTTTTTCAATTTGTTTCCCAAACAGAAAGCTCAAATTCTGGACTGTCTGGTTTAAAACCAGACACCTGGCAACCCTACCAGTCACAGATTCTCTCTAAGACGCAGCAGGTATGAGCTAGTAAGCATATCCTAACTCATGAAAGAAGAGGGAAGCAGAAAATGGATTTCCAAGCAAGCCTGGAGACAGAGTTAAGTATGTGATTGATACAATGACTTCTGTGAAGCAGCCTGTAAGCCTATAAAAAACGTTGTGGGGAGGGGGTGGGAAGGGAAGAATCTGCCCACACCAAGTATGTGGATGTCAAAAACACCATTGTGCCCCACTCCAGCTATTGAACATGGCCGGGTTAATGACTAATTGTAAGCCTTGTTCACCCAACTATAGAACTCTCTCTGAGACATAAATCTTGCTGTATAGTATTTGGGATTTTTTTTGGTTTTGTTTCATTGTATTTTTTAATATCTCTAAATTGAAATTACTGCCAAGAGAAAATAAAAATTCCAAGCAGAGTTTGTTCTCTATGAAAGGCCATAATTAGGAATTGCAGAGTCTGTGCATGTTAAAAAGATGGTATGTGTAAGAACTCAAGCAGGCATTCAGACTGAGGCAGCTTTTTTTCAGCTCGGGAGCCCTATTGCAAGAGCATATGAAGAATGAATCAAAGTTTTCATTTTAATTGTTTTATTTAGATTTAAATTTAACAAATATTTACCATATTAAGAAGAAACACCAAGGATTACAAAATAAAAACATATTAAAAAATTCAGGAATAGACCAAAATCCTTATAAGAAAAGTTCCTAAAAATCACCAGAAGGGGCATGAATTGAAAGAAAATATTTCTTTAGCAACACACACACAGAGCTAATGTAGCCAAGGTCCTATCCTATTTTCATTAAAATCAAAGGGAGTTTTAATATTTACGCTAATCATAGTGAGCAACCTTTTTTTCGAAGATAAATTATATATTAAAGTATCTATCAGAAAACCCCTAAGAAACTTATTGTGCCACCTTTGTGCTAACACTAAGTAGCTCCTTGCCCTTGGATAAATCATGGTATTGCAAGCCCTGAGCAACGAGCAGTGCAGATTTGTTCTGCTCAAGAAGTGAACTGAGAACCAAACTGTGGCTCAGATTCACAGTAGGGCTATTATCTGTCGTTATCTGTAACTGCCCTATTCTTGTTGCAGGTTATCTTCCCTAGTAATTCAGCTCATGTGATGGCCCATATATTGGGGGGGGGGGGAGTAGATCCAAAGCTCCATCCACTCCCTGCTAACCTGTCTATGAGAGATGGGATGAAAGAAAATATGGTAACATCAGAGAAAATTGAAAGTCTTCTACTGTAACTGATGACAAGTATCAGAGGGGAAGCCATGTTAGTTTGAATCTGCAAAAATAAATAGAAGTCCTGTGGCACTTTAAAGATGAACAGATTTTTTGGAGCACATCTGATGAAGTGGGTCTTTACCCACAGAAGCTTATGCTCCAATAAATCTGTTAGTCTATAAGGTGCCACAGGACTTCTCATTATTTTTACTTTAACTGGAAAATTTCAGCTTAACTTTTTTTTTCCTTCGAACAGTCTTTCTAAAATAGATTAGAGAATAGAAGCCAGGGTGAAAGTTTCACCTTGAACTTGGAACCTTATAGCACACATTCAGAGTTTAGCTCTGAGTAACAAGTATAGTACAATAAGTCACTGAAGCAGATTTTCCAAAAATAGGACTCCTGTTCACTATCACTTCAGTAGAACAAATTCTTCTGGTCTGATTAACTATTTGCCCACGCACATGACATTCAGCTTTCATGGTAAAGCAGCTAATGTGTAGAACATGAATCAATGCTGTGCAGTTATGCATCGCTTTCCAGTTTTGCTGATTCACAGAATTAAACATCCATGTTCTTATATGGGACTAAGAATGTCAGCCTAAACATTTCACATTTCCCCAGTTAGTATTTTTTTAATTAAAGAACATGAATGATATTATCTCATGTTTATGCATCCCTCAGGTTCAAGAGATTTTTGCTATAAACTAACTAAAGCATTTCCCTTCCTTATCATATATGGAGAGCATATATTACCACAATCTATGTTGGTACATGAGCGTGTGTCTAGACTACAGGGTTTTTTCGAAAAAAAAAGTGGCCTTTTTCCAAAAAAACTTCCCCTATGTCTAGACTGCTGCCACATTCTTTCAAAAGTAAATCGAAAGAATGTGGCAGTTTTTTTGACCGCAGAAAACCTCATTTTACGAGCAAAAATGCCTTTTTTGAAAGTGCTCTTTCGAAAAAAGGCGCTATGTAATGCAAACTGTGCTTTTTCAAAAGAAAGCATCCAGACTGCCTCGGTGCTCTCTTTCAAAAAAGCAGCTTGCTTTTTTGAAAGTACTGTTAATAGTATAGATCTTCTTTTTCGAAAGAGGCTTTTTCGAAAGATACTTTCAAAAAGGCCTCTTTTGAAAGAGGCTTGCAGTCTAGACTTAGCCTTAGTGATTTTAAGCTGTGATCTGTGAACCACTGTTGGTATTCCAGACATTAGCTGATGGTCCACAAAAAAATGGCTTTTCTCCATTTTATGCCCTCTAAATTACAAGAAGATATAGTTAGGCTACATTTAGCACTTTCTCAATACTAGTTTTCCATAAAAGCAATTATTGTATTTTTAACAGGGAAGATCTGGGAACAGGAATAGAAGAGAAAGACATCCACATGACAATCTGTCTATGAGGTCCACACTAAGAAAAAAAAATTGAGAAACCCTATACTACATCCATAACTTTGATCTTATTAAAATAATATGTTGAATATCTAGTACAAACCTTATTAACAAACAGCAGTAAAACAAATATACATTGGGGTCTGATACAGTATGTAACCTCTATTTAGTTTAACTGAAAGGTCTTTGAGATGTGTGTGAATACAGATAGGGATCACGCATGTACATGGGCTCCAGGCACCTGAGTCCAGAAATTCTTCACAGCAGTGTTTGTTGCCCGGTGTGGTGAAATGCTTCAGACCTAACCAATTTACACCCCTCACGCTGCAACACCTGCCTAGAGACATCACAGGGCCGGGCCCCTGACCTGACCCCCAGTTCAAGGGATCCTCTTGAGGGAGGGGCCTAGCACCAAAATCCCACTGGTGCACAGGAGGCTACAGAGCCTCTCTAGGGAGCGCTGGTTCCGGTTCAGTCCCAGGGCAGGGGGCACAGGCTGGCTCATGGAGGTATTGATGAGCTCAGGGGACCCATCTCTTCTAGGGGGCACCAGCCCCTATCTACCTCCATGCAGACAGTATAGAATCATAGAACACTTAGAGCTGAAAGGGACCTCGAGAGCATCGAGTCCAGTCCCCTTCCCTCATGGCAGGACCAAGCACCCACATCTACTCAACACATGGCCTGTTGGCCCACGGCTGGTTTGTTTGTGGCCCGCAGTGCGGTTTGAGTTTATGTGGGGATCAACACGCAGCCGGTGGGTGGGAGCCAAAACGAAAAAGTAGTCAGTGTAATGGTCCTCTGTTGAGATGCATTTTAGTAGTTAAATTCTTGGACTGTCATTGCACCAAGGGGGGGGAGGAGGGTCGCAAATTTTTCCTTTGCCCCTGAGCGCATAACACCCTCACGACGCCTCTGACCAGGAGAGCATTTTTGTTTGTATGGAATAAGTTGTAAAACTCCCATGAGGAAAAAACTCTGCTATTTTGTAGCATTCTATGATGCATCCCAAAACCCACTGAGAACACTTCTGCGAAGATACAGCTTGCCCACGCACCCTTTCTGCTATGGCAGCAGAGTCGGAGATTCTTTAATGGGCTTTGTTTTTTGCAGGTAGAATGCACACCTGACATCAAGTGAGTGAAGTCTCTGGTCTTGGAAAAAAGCATGGAGTTTTGGCAAAAACAGGGGCAAGTGTATTCATAGAATCACAGAATAATAGAACAAGAAGGGACCTCAAGAGGTCATGAAGTCCAGTTCCCTGCTCTTACAGCAGAACCAAGCACCATCACCCCAACAGATTTTTATCTAATCTGCTTTTAAATATCTCTAATGATGAAGATTCCACAACCTCCCTAGGCAATTTATTCCAGGACTTAACCACTATGATAGGAATTTTTTTTAAATGTCCAACCTAAATCTCCCTTGCTGCAATTTAAGCCCATTGCTTCTAATCCTAGCATCAGAGGATATGGAGAATCATTTTTCTCCCTTCCCCTTGTAACACCCTTTTAGGTACTTGAAAGCTGTTATCTCCCCTCTGCCATCTTTTCTCCAAACTAAACAAAATTCTTTCAGTCTTCCCTCACAGGTAATGTTTTCTAGACCTTTCATCGTTTTTGTTCTTCTCTAGACCCTCTCCTGTTTCTCCACATCTTTCCTGAAATGTGATGCCCAGAACTGGACACAATACTGCCGATGAAGCCTAATCCATGCAGAGTAGAGCAGAAGAATCACTTCTTGTGTCTTGCTCGAAAGATGGAGCTGGGAGTTCTGACAGTGCTGAATATTTGCAAGTGATATAGGGGCTGCAGCAGAGCCAAAATTCACAACAGGAGCATCGGATATATTGATATTATACAACATTAGTACTTGATAATGCAGAGATAAATACCATCAACATCTTAAGATCAGCAACAAACTGAAGAGAGGAGATTCAAAGTGAGCATTTACAACATTGTGAATTCTTATATGAAAAACAGATTTTAAAATGGATTTAAGGCTGAAACAGATATCAGTAATGTAAGGGGAAACCCCAACATTTAAAAAGAACATTTCAGTTTTAAAAGTCTAATCTTAGAAAGTCAGGAAACTGAAAACTAAGGTTAGACATAAAATAAAAGTGTGGACGTATGGAAATACAGATATAAAACAGCCAAAACAACTTTAATGCTGTCCCTATATCCTTATCATAATGCATGCCATCCTTATAGCATAAGCACATTTCTATGATAACTATTTAAACTACTGGGCCTGCACTTCAGCTGGTATTAACTGAAGTAAAATAGGGCTACACTGATTTACATCACCTAAAGATTTGGCCTCCTTCCTATTCTATCAAGTTCTATCAAGGAACTGCAGAGGAACCAAGGAGCCATTTAAGAAGTGAAAGGTAACTTGGAATTCAGTTACAGATGCTTTTTAAAAGACATACTGTATACGGTGCACCCGCACATGAAAGAATGTCCACAGATATTTTCTTACAGAGAAAAGCATGTGCCGTACTGCTGTGCTAACCTCAACTTTAAAATATTAGACTAGACCACCAAAATATCAAATTTCAAGTAGGTGTCTAAAGAACTGCTGTCCTTGACTAGCTACACATGTAAATAATTCATGGGCTACTGAACCTGGAGGTGAAATGTGATGAGATGCATTAAACTGAACAATGCTTGAAGTCATATAATCTAAGCTAAGATCAAACAGATCACCCAAGTGAAAAGAATGAAGGGCTCGATATGGTGGAGAGAGCAGCTGAATGACCACAACTCTCATAGACTTGGCTGACTGCAATGGCAATTGTAGGTTCTCAGCACCTCTTAGGATCAGGAAAGAAATATGTAAACGACATGTCAAAAAAGAAAAACAAAGAGCTATGATTTTACTGCTGAAAGCATGGTTCATCAGGGTTTAGTAAAGATGAGCAAGGCTTCTGGGAAATCACCCCATTTTTTTTTACAAAAATAAGTTCTTCATTTTTATATTTTCCTATCCCATTAATAAAACTTATTTACACCGGGGGGAAGGGGGGAAATCACATGTATTGTAACGGTAAAATTAAGAAGCATCAAATTTAAAACAAGTAAAAGGAAATATGTCTTTACACCAAGCTTCATTCGCCTCTGGAGCTTCCTGCCACAAGATACTGAGGACAAAATCTTAGTAGGAGTCAGAAGTAGTACTAAATATAAGTAGTCACAATTGTATTGAAGTAAATTTAGGAAGGATACAAAAATTCATGCCTCAGGATCCAAGCTAAGTACTCACTGATCAGGGTAGGAAGATCTTTTTTCATGTTCAAGTTATTCCCTAAGGCTATGTCTACACTGGCAGCTTCTTGCGCAAGAACAGCTGTTCTTGCGCAAAAGCTTACCTGCTGTCTACACTGCATGAGCGTTCTTGCACAAGTACATTTACAGTATAGTGTGGTAAAACAGGGCTTCTTCCTGAAGAGTTATTCCTCTCCCCATGAGGAATAAGCTCTCTTGCACAAGAAGCCCCTATGGTTAAAATGGCCATCAGAGCTTTCTTGCACAAGAGAGCATCCACACTGCCATGGATGCTCTTGCGCAAAAGCACATGGCAGTGTGGACATGCTCTTCCGCAAGAGTTCTTGCGCAAGAAGCCACCAGTGTAGTCGTAGCCTAATTGTCTATTCTCAAGCATGTGGTACTGGCCACGGCTGAAGACACCATATCAAATTAGATCAGTGGTCACCAACCAGTAGATCGGGATCTACTGGTTGATCTTGGAGCCTCTGACGGACAAACCAGTCAGGATCCTCTAAGAGGCTATCCAGTGCTAGCACTTCAGCTGCCCCTCCCATCACTGCTGTGCATCTCTTTCCCCTGGAGCTTCCCCGCCCCGGGAGCTTCCTGCTTGCTGTGCAGAGCAGGGAAGGGAGAGGAGAAGGTGCTGATTTCAGAGTGACCCCCCTCTATATTCTATCTCCACAGAACGGGGGAGAGGGGCACACAGGGGCGCACAGGGCTTGGGATGGAGAGAGTTTGCTGGCTGCTTTTGAGTGGTGCAGGGCCAGTGCAGGGGTGAGCCTGCCTTAGCCCCACCGCACCACCACCCAGGAGCCACCTGAGATAAACAGTGTCCAGCTAGAGTCAGCTCCGAACCCCTAACCTAGTCATCAATCTCCTCCTGCACCCCAAGCTCCTGCCCTAGCATTGAGCCCCTTAGATCCAAACTCCCTGACAGAACCTGCACCCTGAACTCCCTCCTGTACCCCAACTCCCTGCCCCAGACTCAGCTCAGAGTCCCCTCCCACTCCAAATCCCTTAGGTCAAGACCAGAGCCTGTGTCCCAACCCTCTGCCCCTGCCTGGGGAAAGGGAGAGAGAATGGGTGGTGGAGGGAGGGAGGATGGAGTAAGCAGCGGTAGGGCCTCAGAGAAGGGACACAAAGGAGGCAGGGCAAGGATATCTGGGTTTGAGGTAGATCCAGGATCGCACTTAAATTCAAAAAGCGATCTTGTGCTTAAAAAGGTTGGAGACCGCTGGATTAGATGGACCATAGTCTGATTGTATAGAGCAAGGCATCTTCTATACAAGCACATGTTTTGAGATCACAAACACTATGAAGCTGCTTCTATAGATAAATATTTCAATTACAAAGAAATCATGGAACATACTGATTATATACTGCAATGATTATCAGCCAGGGGCACACTCCTTGGGGAACTCAGAGGTCTTTCAGCAGGTACATCAATTCATCTACATAATTGCCTAACTTTAGAACAGGTTACATAAGTACTTAACAGAGTTTGTACTAACTAAATTACATACAGACACTGACTTGTTTTTACTGCTCTATCCGATATACCCAAAAATGTAAGTTTATGTATTTATATTCCAACTGATTTTATAATTACAGGCAGTCCCCGAGTTACGCGGATCCGACTTACGTCAGATCCGCAGTTACGAACGGGGTTTGCTGCCCGTCTTCCTGGTCTGCTGGAGACCAGCAGACCAGGGAGATGGGAAGCAAAGCCTCTGAGGACGCCAGCAGCGGGACAGCCGCGGCGCGTCTGGGCTGTCCCCTGCCCGCGGCTTTGCTCCACTTTGCTCCTCGTCTCCCTGGTCTGTTGGTCTCCAGCAGACCAGGGAGACGGGGAACAAAGCCAGGGAGCACGTGGACAGCGGACAGCCCAGACACGCCGCGGCTGTCCCGCTGCCGGCGTGCTCCGCGGCTTTGCTCCCCATCTCCCTGGTCTGCTGGTCTCCAGCAGACCAGCAAGACGTGGAGCAAAGCCGCGGAGGACCCGGGCAGCGGGACCACGGTGCGTCTCGGTCCCCCGCCCGCGTCTTCCTGGTCTGCTGGAGTGGGGGGGGGGAGCGCAGCTAGTACGCCCTCCCCCAGCAGTCCAGGCTTTTCTCCGGACGCCTGTGGTGGAGCAGCTGGGGCGCTGCCGGTTGGTCCCGCAGCGCCGCTCTGGGCGCTACTGGACCAATCCGGCAGCACCCCAGCTGCTCTGTCCCAGGTGTCCTGATTCAGCTGCTGCTGGTCAGTTTCAGCAGTGGCTGAATCAGGACGCCTGGGGCAGAGCAGCTGGGGTGCTGGTGAATTGGTCCAGTAGCGCCAAGGAGCGGCGCTACTGGAGCAACCCAGCAGCACCCTATCTGCTCTGCCCCAGGCGTCCCCAAGTCAGCCGCTGCTGAAACTGACCAGTGCTGACTACAGGAAGCCCGAGGCAGAGTTGCTCTGCCCCGGGCTTCCTGGAATCAGCCGCTGATCAGTTTCAGCAGCAGCTGACTTGGGGAGGCCTGGGGTTCTTAAGTTGAATCTGTATGTAAGTCGGAACTGGCATCCAGATTCAGCCTGTTGAAACTGATCAGAGGCTGATTCCAGGAAGCCCGGGGCAGAGCAACTCTGCCTCGGGCTTCCTGTAGTCAGCCGCTGGTCAGTTTCAGCAGCGGTTGAATCTGGACGCCAGTTCCGACTTACATACAGATTCAACTTAAGAACAAACCTACAGTCCCTATCTTGTACGTAACCCGGGGACTGCCTGTATATCGTAAAAATGAGAACAAAAGCAATTTTTCAGTAATAGTGTGCTGTAACACTTTGTTGTTTTGTGTCTGATTTTGCAAGCAAGTAGTTTAAGTACAGTGAAAGTTGGGGGTACGCAAGACAAATCAGGCTCCTGAAAGGTGTACAATACAGAGAAAGGTTGAGAACCACTGATCTATTGTGTACTGCAGTGTTGTAGCCATATTGGTTCCAAGATATAAGAGAGTATTACTTGATGGACCCTGTATATGGAAGGAATCGTTTGACATTTCTATAATTACACATATTTTTCATTTGTTTTACATTACTTCATATATTTTAATTGCCTAACAAAAAGCCAATGTTGGACAAGCACACGGTTAAATAAAAGTGAGCCTAAAGTGACAGGAAGTCCTTGATATGTTGTTTGTTTGTTTTGCTTTGCTTTTTAATAATCACTGCCATATCACACAGAGAACACATACTCTGAAAATTGTACAAAATCCAAAGCTGGAGAATATATATTTTCTGCTAATAATTCTAAACAGGCACATTTAACTACATCTCAAACATTTACTACCTTACAGCTAAAAACAGAGAAAAAAAAGTTCCTTTTGTGTTCTTATCATACATCAGAAGTATCACTAGTCTAGAATCATGGCTCACTTATTTTTACAATCGATCATGCTTATGCTGCTAAAACATGTCCTCATAAACACAAACACAAGAAAACAGCACCACAAATGTTTTCACCTACTCCTTCAAATGCAGTGATCATTTTAGGAAGTACCTTGATCCAAGTTATCCACAACCCAGAAAAATCTGTAATTACTTCTCTGTTATATTTTTATGCCACAAATAAATCGGGGCATACATTAATTCTAGCTCATTGGAAATTTTAAACAGAATATAAGAAATTCAAATAAACTACAATTTTAGGGATATAAAAACTCCCTTTGGCCCAATCTGCTTGACCTTTTAAAAATGTACAACAGAAAAAAGGTGCCTAATCAAAAAAGTTTAACTTCAGAATGGAGAAAAATCTCAGATGAAGGTAGGGATGTGAAGGACTAGTTGACTATCCAATAAGCAAATTCTTATCAGATACTTGACAGGCACTCATGACCCCCTTGCTCTCTATTAGATAGAGGCAGCAAGTGGGGAGGGGGGAGGAGAAGAGTGGGTACTTCAAAGCATCAGCACCGCTTGAAGCCTGGGGCCAGACCCCCCAGCTCCAAACGGTGCTGCTGCTTTGAAACTTGGCGGGCAGCCTGGGGCCAACTAGGGTGTTCCCAGGCTGCACGCAGCATTTCAAAGCAGCAGCTGATCCTAGAGTCCCCAGCTGATCCTTGGCTCCACTAAGGATGTTAGGTATCGAGTAATTTATTAGTCGAGTAGTCAATGTCAATGCCTTTCCATCGACTAGTCGATAAGCACTTCCGCATTCCTCCTTCCGCTGGGGCTCTTGTACATTTCAAAGGAGGAATGCAGAACTCCGCATGCAGCCTGGGGTCAACGGGAAGTCTCACTGATTCTGGGCTGCACGCAGGATTGCCAGCTTTGAAATATACAAGAGTTCCCAGTGGGGACTCTTGTGCATTTCAAAGCGGAAGCGCCCGCATGGAGCCTTGGATCAGCAGGGGACTCAGAGTCCCCCATGAACTCCAGGCTCCATTCTACGCTGCTGCTTTGAAATGCCATGCAGAGCCTGGGGTCGCCCCAGCATTTCAAAGGGTCAGCACTGCACAGGGCTGACCCCGAGATCCATGCAGTGTTGCTCCTTAAAGGGATCATCTGTGTAGCACTGCCCTTTTGAAACGCCACCTCAGTGTTTCAAAGCAGCAGCACCGCACGGAGCTTGGTATGGGTTTCGTGTGGTGCTGCTACTTTGAAGTGTCTCCTCTCCCCCCCCCCACCCTTTGTTGCCTCTATCTGATAGAAGCAGCGGGGGGGGGGGGGGAATCTACTAGTCAACTAGTCCTTAGCATCCTTAGACTCCATGTGATGCTGCCACTTCGAAATGCTGCAAGGAGCTCGACACAGGGCTCCTCACAGCATTTCAAAGCGGCAGCACCGCACAGAGCCCAAGGTCAGTGGGGGAGTCCCTAGCTGATTCTGGCTCCACATGGCGCTTTCACCTTTTGAAGTGTAGCAACAGCCCTAAGGCATCGACTAGTCAATTAGTCAATACTTAATATAGTTAGTTGAACGATGTGGGGTGTTATGAACAGCCACCAGTCAATCATTCTACAGCTCACATGCACTTTCTCTGGCAGGCATGATACCAGGGAAAGTTTATTAAAAGAAAAAAAATCTTCAACCTGATTTCAGATGGGCTGGGTTTTTTATTTCTACAGAAAAGAAGTGATAATTCTTCTCTGACAGCTTAATTTAGCAAGGTATCCCCAGCACACCAACGTCAGAGGCAGATGGTTATGACTTCCTAGGACTTAAATATACAAAACATCCTGCACCTAGAGGACTTGTCATGTCATGTTTTATTACAGAACTGATGAGTGAAGAATAGCAAGATGCACTTTGTTTTTAGTTCGGTGCGCTTGTGTGTGCCCATCCTGAAGGCAACTCAGCCCTACAGCTACTTCCAACCCAAAAGAGGCAACCCAGGCTCACAACCCGTGATTTAAGACACTAACTTGTCCATGAAGCAATGCAAGGGAAAGGCTTCGATGACCGCAACTGTTTCCACGCAAGGGCAGAGAGCACAGATGTAGCTGGAGAGGGGGAGGGACCTTAAACATTCATCTTCAATGGGATGCCATCCTGCTTGCTGCAAAATAAGTTAGTTTCCCCGCTCAGACACGTCACTAAACTTTCTCTCAGTATTCCTCCCCCTATCTTACCCTTGGACACATAGCGCGCTGCTTCTCCCAAGATGCCCACCCGCAGTAGGAGACTTGGTCCCAGCCAGCACTCACCATCCGACCTGCGTTGAGAGCTGCCGCTTAATCTGAAATTCACAAGGCCCCTTTCACCTTCGGCGGCGCCGCTGCCTCCTGACCGCCGCAGCCGCAGGCTCAATGGTCTCTCTCGCCCTTTTTACACTATATCGAATTTCTTACCACGCAGCACGCCCCATCCCCGTGTGGAACACTGGGACTAACCTCCCTCCCATTGGAGGGACCGGGAGCGCCTCAGCCGCCCGTTGGTTCCTTCTCCTGCCAATCGCTGCGCCGCAGCTGGAATGGGCGGGGCGGGCTACGGAGCTGCCTGGGACCTTCCTTTCTCGCTCCCTCCGCAAACGCGCAGTCCCCGCATTCCTCCAGCGGCACGTGACCCACCGACTTGCTCCTCTGTGCACAGCTGGGCCGGGCGGGAGCTGTCAGCATCCCTCCGGCCGCTCCTCCGCCCGCTGCTGGCCGGGGAGAGCGCATCAGCCGCAGACCCGGCAAGCCTCCGCCATTCCGCACCTTGAGTGTTAAAGAGCCTGCGGTGCAAATCGCGGACATGTCACCCTCACCCTCCAGTAGCTTCCCAGCCAGAGAGGGTTTCAGTTATTTGGGGAAACCACACAGGGATGCAGCCTGCGGGGTTTGGCTGGCTCCAGCGTCAGATTGCTGTTAGGCCAGAATCTGCGATTTTGACCAGTTGTTTTCAAGGATAAGAAGAACATCAGAATGGGCATACTGGGTCAGACCAGAGGTCCATCTACTCCAGTATCCTGTCTTCCGACTGTGGCCAATGTCAGGTGCCCCCAGAGGGAATGAACAGAACTGGTAATTATCATGTGATCATCCCCTGTCGCCCATTCCCAGCTTCTGACCAACAGAGGACAGCGGCATCATTCCTACCCATCCTGGCTAATTGCCACTGATGGACCTAATCTCCATGAATTTAACTAGTTCTTTTTTGAACCCTGTTAAAGTCCTGACCTTTACAACATCCTCTGGCAAGGAGTTCCACAGGTTGACTGTGTGTTGCATGAAGAAATACTTCCTTTTGTTTGTTTTAAACCTGCAACCTTCTTTGTCAACTTCTATGGCCAAGGCAGCTGTCAAGTTCCCCCTGGGATGTGACACATATTCCAGCAGTAACCTCCACAGCCTAGGCTCAGCAGAGTGTTAGAGAAGACTCCCTACAGCAGGCATGTCCAAAGTCCGGCCCAGGGGCCAATTGCGGCCCATGTTCCGGTTTAATTCGGCCCCCCAGGTAATTTGGCAATATCTATCTTTTATGGCCCCCAACGAATCCATATGTATTGAGATGAATACATTGTAAAATCTCAGTTAATGTCAGTTGGTCTAAATCAGTTATAAATATATTTGGACACAACATGTATACTTGGTGTTATGTTCCTGTTCATATTTTTTTAACTTAAAAGTTGACAGACAACCTTTATTACCAATAATATGTAATGTACTTTCCAATGTTCCTGACATATATTTCAGCTTCTTGGATTTTTTTTCATCTGGCCTTCAGATATGAAAGGCAGAGTGATTTAACACCTGTTTAGATTTGTCATCCATGTGACGAAATGAAAAGTATGCTGTTTGCAATAAACTTTGCATAAAATAGTTAATTTGCATTTAATTTTAATGGTTCAAAGAATGTCAGGCAAAATGGTCGGCCCTCACGCATGTTCACTTCATCAAATCTGGCCCTCTTTGAAAAAAGTTTGGACACCCCTGCCCTACAGCATTGCACTAAATAGACCCACAGAGACCCAGAAGGGTCATTAGTTAATTAGCACATTTATAACTAGGGACAGTTATGATCTTCAACCACCACTACCTTGATTCTCGTTTCAGACAGGCTGGTCCCATGGCAAAGTGGCAGCCCATCCCTCATGATTTAAAAAAGCAACAGAGGGAGTCATGGATGCTCCATTTGTTTACGGTATGGTCGCTCACACATGACGTTGCAAGGCTGCAAGCTGTGAAACAAAACTTGACCCATTCCCACTTGCCCCACAGTCAGGCCCTTAACATCCATACCTGCACACAGCTGTTGGCCTCTATAGTAGTGACTTAGAAGGAGATAAAGAGCTGTCCAGGGGAGGAAGTACATGCTGCCTGGTCCTTCCCACACCCCTCCTCCTGGGGTCCATTGGGCTCCAGTCCACTTATACAGCAGAGAGAAAAGGAGATAGAAAGTGGCATAGAATTGTGTGTCATTCTGACTGCCCATTAAGGCAATGAACTTGCTTGGATGTCACTAAAGACCTGACTGGAAGTCAACGGAGACACTTCCATTATGTCCATCAACAATGGATCATGCCCTCAGGACAGACTTGTAAGACAAGTGTAAGTGAAGGCATCATTTGGTCTCTAGAATTTTTTCTGATATTGATGCATAAGATGTAGACTGTGGAGCTTGGCTTTCAAAATCCAGGCTGAGCTCAGAGAGCTTCTTGCATTAGTAAAAAGACCCAATGTGTACGCTGAATACTGTATGCTGAACATATTTGATACAAAAATCCTTGTGATACAACAAAACGTAACACCACAGGGTCATTTTTTTAGTGACTTTTCAAATAACCATTCTTTAAACAAAATGGGAAAACTTCACAATATTTCTACTGAGGCTCATTGGTTGCTCCAGTTCTGATTTCAGTTTTTTAAACATCCAACACCTTGCTCCTTCCAGGTGCTGCTTAGTACCCTCTAGACGTTAGTGTCCAAGCAACCCTTCCTTTTCTCACTACTGATATTCTCCCTCTTTGTCAAACAGTCCAGTTTTGTGCTGCCTTCCCTCCATGTTGACAAGAAAAAAAAGCAGAAATGACCATGAGGTACTTTGCAGCATTTCTAATTTGTGATATTTTGATTTCTTGACAGCATGGTATAGAGAAAACTCCCCATACTGGATCTTGGCTGAAAATTTAGAGGCAAATGCTGCCCTGGATCTACTTTGTCTAATCTATCACAGTAGCTAAAAAGGCACCTCTTCACCAGACAGCTAAAGCTTCCATTCTTCGCAGTTATCAGTAGTTTAGGTTACCTCAAATTTTCGTTCCCCAAATTAACACACATTAAAAGGAACCATATTTCCAGATATGCGAACAACCCATCTTTCTGAAAATCAGGCCTTGTAGAGTGTCTCAAGCTAGAATCCAAAATCACAAGCTTTTTTTGAAAAGGCAGGGACAACTGCATGTGGAATGGTGGCAGTTGTGTCAGATTTACTCTTGCTTCAAAGTGAGTTTTGTGTGTGCACAGCACAGGCCAAAATTTAGCCTTTAATGGGAGTTTTCCTGGTGAGAGACCTAAAGCTCTAAACTGAAGTGTATGCATGAACTTCTAAATGTGTTAGCTACTATCCATGTGCATGCCACTAACTGCTCTCTACTGGACAGAATGTGAGGCTTGCTGAAATGTCTCGGGAATAGCTACTAAGAAGCTGAGTTAGTCTCAGACTATGTCTACACTACAGAGGTATCCCAGAAAAACTCTGCCACATCCAGGGAATGTGTTCGCATTTTCGGATCAGTTTCTGAAAAAGTGGGTGCGTTCTTTCGGAAGCCCTGTATTCCTCATTTTATGAGGAATAAGGGCTCTTCCGAAAGGCAGGTTTTTTTCCCCATATTTGGCCCTGTGTAGATGGGCCAAATGTCAGAAAACCTCTTTCAAAAAAAAAAAAAAAAAGAAACGGAAAAAGGTACGCAAATTGTGGTGTCTAATACGCATACCTTTTCCCGAAAAAGAACTGCAGTGTAGGCATAGCCTCAGAGGAGTAGTCATGTTAGTCTGTAACTTTAAAAAATAGCTATTAGTAGCAACAAGTAGTTCTGTGGCACCTTAGAGACTAACATACATATGTATGGTATCATGAGCTTTCGTGGTCAAAACCCACTTCTTCAGATGAAATTATCTTAAGTGGAAAAAATGGGGACTCTCAGAAAGTTAGTCTGTAATTTTAAAAATGACTGTTCATTGTTGCTGAAAAGTGTTTATCATAAAAAGGCTGATAGCTAACCCCCATCCCAAACCTAAATCCCTACCAATACAAGACATTCCACTGTACATATCTCTGGAGAAGATGAGAGAAGAAACAAGTTCCTAGTTAAATCTACCATATTACTGATGCACAATGGCTCTGACGACTTCAAAGCCCTGTGTCACTATGGCTTAAAATCATCTGCTGAATCTCTAGTTCACACATACGTCCTCTTCCCCTCACTTCAGTGAGAGCTCCAGTAGCTGTGTAAATCAGTGCTGAGATTTAAGTGCCATGGAAGTATCTTTAACTTATGTACAATATTTTTTACATTTTTAAACAGATAGGAGAAAGTGTGCTGCTTATTTGCTTGCACCGCTACTTGTTTCTGCTGTCTCATGTACATTACTACAAAATACTCCTGCAGATTTCTATTCCTGAGCTATGAGTAGAGTATGATTTACTGCGGGGCTACTCAACTTTGGAAGCCCCGGGAGCCACAATGATACTCTTAGTACAAGCTGAGGTCCGCAACTTAAGTGTGGTTGCATAAACATGCAAATATATGCAATTAGCTTCTTTGACACTGACAGGCATGAATACAAAGATTAAGGCAAGACTACAAAACACGCAGGCCCCATTTAAGTCAGTTCTGCTGATATTAATAAAATGCAATAGTGACCCGATTCCCACCCATATGACAGCACTTTTAATGAGCAATGACAGTCCAGGAATTTAACTACTAAAATGCATATTAACAGAAGACCATTATATTGACTCACCATTATGAAGCGTATTCCCAGTGGAGACCATGTTCAAAGAATCCCACCCAAGGGCCAGTTGAGTAGCCCTGATTTCCTGGACCTGGCCCTCATGGTAGCTGCTTTCCACTGGTTTGCTGCTGTTATGCAGCTGCTCATCCATGCTGGCCACAGAGCACGCAGCAACCTGTGCATGTGCCAAGGACTTGTACAATGGAAGTGAAGCTTGGCTCTGGAAATCCTCTCCTGTAGCATCAGCCCTTAGGGGCTGTTACAGACAGCGATGTAAAACCACATTTAATTAGTTAATGTTTAACCACTAAAACGGGTGGGTGGGGAGCTGAAGCATCACAAGCCAGCCAGGCAGGAGCACCTCCACCCATGCTGCTCCAGCTAGGCCAGGCCTATGGCACCACACCTCAGGTAGACAATGAGCTGCTCTAGCTCAACTAGGCAGGAGCACCCCTCCACCCATAGTGTGGCAGGTCCGGTTGTGCTGGAGTAGTCCCCTGCTCATGTTGGGTAGGAGGCTGCTTCAGCCTAAGCAGGCCACCAGTTAGCCAGTGACCATCACCAGATAACACACCTTTTTGGATGATGCTTAGCGGTTAACCATTGATATCCCTACTTACAGATGGTGCAAAACAGCTCAACTTTGAGGTTGATGCTCAGAAGACACTGCAAACGAACCCCTGAGAAGCTGAATACATTGAAAGCCCTGAACAGATACAAAATTGATATCTGCATCCACAGATACAGATGCAGACTCCCATAGATACAAAGCAAATATCCACAGATATGCAGTTCTAGATACAAAATTTGCATCTACATCTGCATCTGCAAATTGAGCTGTGGATATCCACATTTGGAGCAGATATAGATACCCACAGATATCTATGGATTTGTAGGGCTCTAGATATATAATCAGCTTTGCTCCTCAGCTGTATGTCCTACTGAGCAGCTCATCTGATGAAAGGATCTAGGCCACTGTAGCTATTCTGGAGTCACTTTAATTTTAAGATACAAAAGAAAATAAACTCATTGAAAAAGCTCCAAAATGTCAATTTGTTTAGCAATGTATTCTCTGCAATTGCTGTCAATTTTAATTTAATCTTTTCCAATATTTTGTTTATAGTTTTTTTCTGTATAATAGTTACTTTCTCTTAACATAATAATTATCTTTAAAGGAATCACATAGAATCTGTATGGTCCAGGTCTGAAAAATGTAAGTTAAACCATTGCAACACTACCTTGTAGTGCTTATTCTTTTGAGTAGTATATTAAACAGTTTGTGCATTCACTTTGGATTGAGCATGTCACATATGTGCATTTTCCTGTAATTAAACTGAAGACCCTTATTATATATTTGTTGTAATGTGCTAAAAAAATACTCCTGAAAGGTGAGGGCTTTGGAAACATGTGCTATCTTGTATATCCATATAAAAATACTGCCACCTTGTGGGGAGAAGTAATAGAGAGCTAGCTGTGTTAGTCTGATTTAGGTAAAATAAAAGGAAAAAAATATGTAGCACTTTAAAGACTAACAAGATAGTTTATTAGGTGATGAGCGTTCGTGGGGCAGATCCACTTCTTCATATGATCTAAGGAAGTGGGTCTGCCCCACGAAAGCTCATCACCTAATAAACTATCTTGTTAGTCTTTAAAGTGCTACATATTTTTTCCTCTTGTGGAGAGAAATATAGATGATTTTAAATACTCTCACTACTCCAGCAATGATTGCACTGACACATAATAATATATTATAGTTCTTGCTATATTGCATAATGTGCTTTGGGTACTTGGAGTATGAAAGGTTCCTATAAATAAATGCTACTCTAGGCTCACTACATCATCCTACTGTTTGATGCTGAGGTGTTTTAGGCCCAGTTTTTAAAAGTAACTTAGGCATTGCCACAGTACCCTAAACTCAAAATAAGATACGCAATTTGTGCTAGATTCGAAATAAGATGTGCAATCTATTTCAAAATAGTTTATTTTGAAATTTGGTGCATCGACACAACACCAAATTTTGAAATAACATGTTATTTCGAGCCATCCCTTAACCCTTATGCAATGAGGCTTAATGGGATGGTGAAATAGCGTGCCCGTTATTTTAAAAAATATTTTGAAATAACGGGCGGCCTATGTAGATACAGGGTAGCTATTTTGGGATACCTCCAGTATCCCAAAATAGCCATACAGTGTAGACATACATTTAGTGTCACAACACCTAACTAATCTAGAATCCTATATCTTGTTTTCAAAAGAGATTTAGGCATGTAGGAGTCTAAATCCTATCCACAGATAATGGGATTTAGGCTTCTAAGTGTTTTTATCCCTTTTCAGCAGAACAAAGCATAAATAATTTAAAAAATATGGGTACCCTGGTGCTCTTTTAATAGGTACATGCTAGTACAATCAAACAGAGTTTGTACAATGATATACAATTCAATATGCCATACTAAAGATTATGTAGAGATTTTATTCTGAAGTATGACAATTCCACACAAGAAAATGCTTCTTAAGTTGCCTGACTTTCATCTAAATTTTTAGTCAGGCTATATTTTACATACTTGACTTCATATGACTGTACAACAATAAGTTATCAGTACATAAGTTACTAAACTGGGACTTGAAATCATTCTACTCAAAATATATGGGAAAATTACATGACAATTTGTTTACGTGACTATAAAATGGTGAATTAGATACAGCTCCCACCCACCACCTGCCTAAGGTTCTGGGAGGGAACTTGGCTGTTTGGTGCAGGCTCTGGGCTGGGGCAGGGAATTGAGGCACAGGAGGGAGTATAGGCTCTGGGAGGTTTTTTGGGTGTAGGTGGGATAAGGATGGGGCTTTCATAGAAAATGTGAGTGTATGAAGGGTTCTGGGCTGGAGCTGGGGGTGAGGGTCATGGAAGGGGTGAGGACTGGGAGTCGAGTTCTGGAACAGAGTTTCAGTTTTGAAAGGAGTCTGGGATACAATCTCTGGGATTGAATCACGGTGGCTGTGGGCTAGGGCAAGGGTGGAGGTGCAGGTTCTGGGAGGCTACGTCTACTCTGGCATGATTTTCCGGAAATACTTTTAACGGAAAAGGTTTTCCGTTAAAAGTATTTCTGGAAAAGGGCATCTAGATTGGTCCCGGAGTTATCGTTATAACGATGCGCTTTTGCAGAAAAGCGCGTCTAGATTGGCGGCGCACTTTTGCACAAAAGCAGAAGCCCTGAACCATTTTGAAGAGGGCAAAAGGCCACCAGACCTTTCCGGGGGCGGCGCTGGAGCTCCGTTCAGACACGTGCTTAAAGGGGTCTTGCCGGACAGCCGTTTGTCTCCTGCTCCGTGTGTTAGGACCTCTGGCAGGGACTGACAGCCATAGCAGGTTTGGTGGTTGCCCTCTGACTTTTGGGGACACCACCCTTTTGCCCCCTACTGCTTTTTTCTGATTTTGCTTTCTTGTGCCCTGCTCGGTCTGCCATGGAGCCGTGGGTGGCCATGTGCCTGTTCTGGCCCCTGTCGGCCATTTTCGAGTGCCTGCATCTGATGCTCCAGACCAGTGCCCTCGTCTTTCAGGACCAGGAGGCACAGATCACCTTCGACTCCCTCACCAGGGAGACCATGTTGTCCCTGTGGCATCAGCACCCCAGGGTGGGGAGGCCAGTCTGGAGATTGGACACCAGTACAGACCAGTGGAACCGACTGGTCCTCGGACAATGAGACGACCAGCAATGGCTCCAGAATTTCCGCATGCAGAGAGCCATCACCCGGCTGCGTGCACCCATCCCCGTCGACAAGAGGATTGCCATTGCGCTGTGGAAGCTGGCCACCCCGGACAGCTACTGCTCGGTGGCACAGCAATTCGGGGTAGGAAGATCTACCGTCTGTGTCGTCATGATGGAGGTAAGTCCCAGGGGGAGTGGGGAGGGTGCTGCACTCCATGCCCAGGGGCAGCCAAGACTCCGGGCTGGGTCACCCAGGGGTTTGGACCGTCCCTCCCTTGCACAGGCCTGCTGGTGGCGGGGGGGGGGGGCAAGGGGGCCCTGGTGTGTGTGTGCGCACGTGAGGACAGAGGGAATCATGGGGGGGCAAGGGAGCACACACTCACTCCTGCCTTATGTGATGTGTTCCCTTGTGTTTCTCTGCACCCTTCTGCAGTTCGTCCACGCCATCAACGACGTCCTGCTACCAAGAGTCATCCGCCTGCGCGATGTGGATGCTACCATGGCCAGCTTTGCTGCCCTTGGGTTCCCCAACTGCGGGGGAGCCTTGGACGCAACCCACATGCCCTTCCGGACCCCGGATCATCGAGCAGCCCATTTCATGAACAGGAAGGGGTACTCTTTGATTGTTCTCCAAGCCCTCATGGACCACCGGGGCCGCTTCCTGGACATCTACGGGGGCTGGTCCGGCAGGGCACATGACGCCCACATCCTCCACAACTCCAGACTCTTTCACAGGCTGGAGGCGGGCACCTACTTCCCCCGGCAGGACTTGACTGTTGGGGATGTGCCTATGCCCATCTGCGTCATTGGGGACGCAGCCTACCCCCTGCTGCCCTGGCTAATGCGGCCCTACATGGGGCGGCCGGACCAGAACTGCCTCAACTGGGCCCAAAATCAGGTGGAGCTCACCTTCAGACACTTAAAAGCCCACTTCTGTTGTTTGCTCACCCGTCTCGAGATGGGTGAGCAGAATGCAATGGAGATACTGGCCGCGTGCTCCACAACATCATGGAGCAGAGTGGGGAGGCCTTCCTCCCTGCATGGATGGCAGCCGAGGCACAAACGTTCGAACAGCCCCACATAGCTGCCGTCCGCCAGGCACACCAGGATGTTCGCACAAGCCCCATAGTAGGGTCGCCTGGGTCTCCCCAAACAACTCCCTCCCATCTCCTCCCCTTCCCCCCCCTTACCTCCCCCAATTGTAAAGTGTCAGTTCCAAGCACATCGGCCATCATCGTGAATGTTCGTCGGGTGCGTCGGACGTAGTTGGGTTTTTCTTTTTAGTTTAGGCTAGGTATTAGGCCACCATCACCTGTCCGAGCTGTCCCGAAGAACAGGGAGAGGATTCATGGTTCGTGCGGAAGGCTCGAGTCAATGTACCCAATTCCAGTCATCTTCAAGGGATCTCCTGGCTGTTCCTCTCCTAAGGCCCAGAAGGACCAAAGGATTGAGGTTGCCAGCAACACTACAATCGTCCCCTGCGTCTAGACCAGTATTTCCTAATTGGTGCTCCGGGGAACCCTGGGGTTCCGCGAAGCAAAACTAGGGGTTCCGCGAGGAGCCGGCACTCCCCCGCCTCCTCTGAAAGAGAGAGAGAGCTGGCTAGCCAGCAGAGACATGGGCAGCGAGTTGTATGGGCTCGTGGTGCCCATGCTCCACCAATATTTGGAGCTGGAGTGGGCCCTGCCCCCCCGCACATCCTCCCACCCTGGCCCCAGAGCGTGTCTCTCCCCCAGCTCAATCCCTGGCCTGGCCCTGCCGTGCGCAACCTTCACTGAGCTCCCCCTTGCCGGCTGCTGCTGCCCTGCACGGCATGCTCAAACCAGTGGGCGGGGAGATGCCTGGACGTGACATAACGTCATGGCCTGGGATTTTAAAACTGCTGGGCGCTGTGTTGCGCCGCGCGGCTGAGTTATGGGTTCAGAGTCCAGGGACAGATGGTAGGGGAAGGGGAAGGGCTGGAAGAGTAAGGGGCTTGTGCTGAGGGGAAGGGCTGGGAGAGGAAGGGGCTTGTGTGGAGGGGGAGAGGAGTGGGGGAAGAGAGGGGCAGCACCAAATGGACGGGGTAGAGAAGAGACAAATGCCGGGGGCCAAGTGCAGACAATGAGGAAAAAGGCAGGAGGGGAGGTGTCAGTGGGAGGGGGGACAGGGTGATGCTGGGAGGGGAGAGAGTAAGGGCATTGGATGCTAGAGTGGAGACGGGGAGGTGCTGGGAGAAGGCTTGAGAGAAGGGGTGAGCATGAGAAAGGTGGGGATGGAGCAAGTCATGGGTGAGGGCACAGAGGGGCATGAGGGGAATGGGAGCAGAGGGTGGTGAGGGGGTGGGCATCAGGGAAAAAGAGGGCAAAGGAGGTAGGGGCAGTGAAGGAAGGGGGAGGCACCAGGAGGGTGCAGGATTCAGAGAAGATGCAAGTGCCAGGGGATTCTGGGGGTGAAGCAGAAGGGCAGACACCTGCAGGGGAGGGACCAGCACCAGAGGAGAGATGGGGTTAGAAGAGGGGATGAGGAGGGGTAGCTCACATGATCAGAGTGGGGCTACTGGAGGAGTGGGCACAGGGAGGAGAGAAGGGCTGGTGGAGGGGGGGAGGTCGCAGGAGGGTTGAGGGCAGTGAGAAGGGCAGGAGTCAGGACAGCAGAGGAGGGTGAGGAGTGGGGGGGGGGGGCAGCAGGCACCAGGGGAGCTGATGGAACAAGGGGAGGATACATGGCAGCAGAGAGAAAAGGTAAAAGTTTAAAAATATTTATTAATAACTTGGGTGCCACAGTGGCAAATCCAAACAAGCCACACGAACTCACTACTTGCGAGCTGTGCTTTTGCACAAGAGCATCTATGGCAGTGTGGATGCTCTCTTGCCCAAGAAAGTGTCGATGGCCATTTTAGCCATAGGGCTTTCTTGCGCAAGAAATTCATGTTGCCTGTCCACACTGGCCTCTTGTGCAAGAACAGTTGCGCAAAAGGGCTTATTCCTGAATGGGAGCATCATAGTTCTTGCTCAAGAAGCCCTGATTTCATACATGAGAACGTTCGTGTACTTGCGCAAGAACACGCGGCCAGTGTAGACAGGAAGCAAGTTTTGTGCAAGAGTGGTCGCTTTGGCGCAAGATCGCGCCAGTGTAGACACAGCCAAGGGGAGGGTGGAAGGGAGGCAGGGGCGGGGAATTAGCGCTGGCTCAGCATGTCTGCATGGTTTGGGGGAAGGTGCAGGGAAATTGAACTCAGCTGGGTTGCAGAGTGGGGAGGTCTGGGGCGCTGGGCTGGGCTGCACTGCGGGGTGGACATGTGTGCAGGAGGAGGAAGGTGCCAGGAATTGGGGCTAGACTCAAGGTGAAGGAGGGGCAGAGAATCGGCGCTTGGCTCAGCAGTTTTGTGGGCTTGGGAGAGCTGCAGTGAAACAGGGCTCAGCTGTGCTGTGGGGGAGGCATGCAGGGAACCAGTGCAGGGCTCAGCTGGGCTGAGGTAGACGTGGGAGGGCATACGGAACAGATGGGCAGCTCATCTGGGCTGTGAGGGGCTGCAGGGAACCAGCAGGGGTGGGCAGCTCAGTTGGGTTGCAGGGGATAGAGGTGCAAAGAAGCCTAGTTGGGGGGAGGGGCGGGGGGAGAAGAGAACCAGGAGCCCTGAAATGATCTCCTCTGGTCCAAAAATCTCTCATTTGGGACCAGACAGGTCCAGAAGGTGCCAGATCAGGGAGGTCCAACTCCTACCCAAGTCCCCTCCCTGGCCCTGGCCCCAGCACCCTGCCAGTCACCCTACTGCCCAGCAGGACCATGTCCCTGACCCTAGCACCCTGCCATCTGCCTTCCCCAGCACCTTGTCACCTGAGCCAGTATCTTTCCATCAGCAGCAGCCTCTCCCCAGCCCCAGCCCCCACTTTCACTGTCCCCTGCTCCCACCCGCACATTTGGGACCACATTAGTGAGGCTTGGGGTTTTTTTTTGGAGGGTTGTTGGGGTTTTTTTGCATCTCACTTGTGTGGCCCCAAATGACTTTTCTGTGGATCAGTGACCCTTGACTCAAAACAGGTTCCCTGCCCCTTTCATAAATAAAGACAATGCTAAAACCTTTTGAGTTTGACATAATATTTTATTTAAAAATGAAGCCTGGCCAACAAGCCCCCAATTGGGTCCAAACCCCCATCTCACTGAAGCATCATAACACTTCTGCATCACCTGATCCCAAATCTGAGCCTATCATACACTGGAACCCCCTGTCCTGAGCCTCTTACATCCCCAAACCCTCAGTCTTCTGCCACAATACTCCTGCACCATTCACACATCACAAATCTGTGTCCTGAGCCCATCATACTCACAACCTTCTTGCCCTGAGTCCCTCACATATCCAGCCCAAACTCCTGCGCCCTCACATCCACAAGCCCATGGCTTGCTCAGCACCCCAACCTTCCACCTGAGCCCAACACTCCTGAGCCTGGAGCCCCCTCCCCAAGCCAACATCCCCTTCTCCTGCATCCAAATTCCCTCCCAGAGCTTGTACTTCTCACCTCTTTGTACCCCCAAATCCCTCATTCCCACCTCACACCTCTTGTCTCAACCTAGTGAGTGTATAAGGGCTGGGGATAGCAAGTGATGGAAAGGAGGGGAACAGAGTGGATGAGGCCTCAAGGAAGGGGGGAGGGGGGGGTCTTAGGGAAGGAATATGATTTTCATACATTGGTGGGGATTCCTCCCCCCCCCCTTTTTTTTTTTGCTTGACAAACCTAGGGGTTCCTTGAAATTCTGAAAAGCTGAAAAGGGTTCCTCAGCCAAATAAAATTGGGAAACACTGGTCTAGACTATGTTACATATTCTTTTGTGTGCGTCTTTTAACCTTTCTTGCTTGTTTGTTATCTATGTTAATATAGTTGTGGTTTAAATTTTACTTAAAAGTTGTCAGTATTTATTTATGTGCCACAAACCAATGACCACTTAAAGGGACGACCGGTGATAGATACAGAATTTGGTGTCTGCATTTTGTAATCCTCTTAAATTTAGGTGGCTAATTGGCATCTCAAATCATTTATTACAGTTACCACGAGTAACACAATAATCAACTGAAAAATTGTCTATTTTTATTTACAAGGGGGAGGGGACCTTCAACTGGGACAGGGAGGGGGAGGAGCTACTCCTGGGAGGGGTGGCCAAGGCGAGCACTCCTGCAGGGGTGGACCTGCACATGCGGGGCAACCCGCATCGAGGCAGGCTGCAGGGGGAGGTGGGCAGGAAGAGGGATCATTGCAGGGGCAGGAGGGGGCATGGGCAGTGCTAGGGGAGGGATGGCAGGGGCATGGGGTAAGGCCATGCCATAATGTATCGCATGTGCTATGTGCGCTGTGAGGGTGGCCATGGAGTCAACCATGCACGTGCACTGGGCCTGGAAGGAGGCCCAGGCCTCCTGATGCCATTGCAGGTCCCCCTGCAGATGCTTGCGAATGGAGGCCTCTATTCGCTCGACCGCCTGCACATGCCAGCGAAAGAGCTGGCCGCGGTGGCGGAGCCTGTGACTGCGTGGTTGGGCAGCTGGCGGTGCCGCTGCTGCCGGACTGGAGGGTCCCTGTTCTCCATGCTGCATCCTTGGCGGAGGTGCGGGCTCTGGGCTGAGTCCCTGGCCAGTTCCAGCTGGCATCCACCCTTCCCCCCTGGTCCCGCTGAAATGTCTGTGAGCAGCATGGTCCCAGACATGCCCTGCAGCTGCCTGCTGCGGCCACGTGCCGCTCGGTCACCAGGCTGCACGTGGTTGCATGTGCTGCTTGCTGCCTAATGCTACACGGCGTGCAGCTCACGTGGCCTGAGTGACATGCTCTCCCCCTTCCCCCTCTGGGCACCTGGCTCCCTCCACCCCCCGCCCCTGTGAGTGCAAAATGCAAGACTCACCGGTGGATCATTCCCCAACCTCAGAGGGGCTGCTGGAGAGGGCCTGCTGGGTGACGATGCTGGCCTCCTCCTCCGAAGTGCTGCTTTCTCCTTCCCCCGCTTCAGTGGTCCGACTGATGGGGGGTGCTCGCAGGTGTCTATGGGCACGTCCGGGGCAGGCTGGACAAGGATGGCATGCAGCCGGTCGTAGTGGGGGCAGGTGTCTGGTCCTGCCCCCCCTGCCCTTGCTGGCCCGCACGGAGCTCCTTTACCTTCGCCCGGATCTGGTCTAGGTTCCGGGCAGGATGTCCATGCTGGGCTAGTGCCTGGGCCATGCGGCCGTAGATGTCGGCATTGCGGCACCGGGACCTCATCTCATGGAGACCCTTCTCTTCCTGCCAGAGGTCCAGGAGGGTCTCCAGCTCCCTAGGGGACCACGAGGGAGCCCGTCTTTTCTGGCCCCTGGGGGCCTCCTGCACTGGGGATGCAGGTGGCTCAGTGCCCGGAGCTGCCATGGCTGGCTCAGATGGCTGCTGGGCAGGACAGGGGCACCATAGCAGACCTCAGGGCAAAGAGCTCTGTGGCACGATCCTGCCACGTGCACTCAGCAGCCTGCGTGTTCTTTAAGAGCTCGGGTTACCAGGAAGTCCAGGGCTCCTACGAGGTCTCCCAGCATCCAAACCGCTTTTTTCCCCGTTTAGCCTGCTTTTGTGCAGAAATGTTAGCTAGCTGTCTACACTGGCCCTTTTGCGCAACAGTTTTTCGCAAAAAGGACTTTTGCCCGAACGGGAGCGGCAAAGCTCTTCTGGAAAAGTGGCTGATTTCACGCAGTAGATTGTCAGTGCTTTTGCGGAAAATCAAGCAGCCAGTGTAGACAGCTGGCAAGTTTTTCCCGAAAAAGCGGCTGATTTTCTGGAAAAACTGGCCAGTCTAGACACAGCCGGAGTGAGTTTGGGGTGGGAGGGAGTTCAGGGAGAGAGTGGTGCAGAAGAAAGTTTAGGAGATGCAAGGGGAGGGGAAGCAGCAATTGTCTGGGGGCAACTCCTTTGGCAGTGGTGTAGATACATCTCTACTAATAAAAAAAATCTCTGTATTAATAGTTTTCATATTAGTGTAGATCATCTTCATATAATCTCTGTATTACGTTTTTAACTGTGTATCAAGTCATTTCATATAACTTTGTATTAAGTCCTTTTACATAGAAGCTTTGTAACTTTTCATATAGAACATACAAAAGATTTAATACAAAGTTTCTATTAAGTCTTGGTAGAATAGTTCCTAAAAATGGAGTAAGGTAGAGAGAACATCCCTGTTGAATGAATAAGTTGTGAATGGATAAGCCAAGAGACACAAGCACCTCAGGGCAGTTGCAATGGTTGGAGAGGGGATGGAAGCCAGATCTAAGAACAAGGAGACCTGTTAAGTGAGCTCATTGAAAGAAGATTGGACATATGAACAGCCTTGGGAGTCAACAGCAAGTGCCTGCTCTTTGAAGGTGAATATGGCAGCATTAAGGCTTTGTCTACACTGCAGAGTTTTTGCACAAGAAGCCTTTTGTGGAAGAGTTCTTGTGCAAAAGCGCATCCAGACCTCGAAGCACACTGCAAAAGTGTTGTGCTTTTGCACAAGAGAGCATCCACACTTCAGACACTCTTGCACAAGAAAGCTCTGGTGGCCACTCAGAGAATGGCCATCAGAGCACCTGTGCTTTTTCCTATAGGGGTTTCTTGCACAAAAAACCCTCTGAGCATCCACATCTGTCTTTTTGCGCAAGAACTGTAGTGCAAAAAGGAGTTATTCCTCATGGGGAGAGGAATAACTCTACCAGCAAAATCCCTCTGCTCTATTGATTTTCTTGTGCAAAAACACACTTGAGGTGTGGATGCTCCACCGGTTTTTGCGCAAAAACCTTGTAGCATAGACATAGCCTAAGATAATACTCAGAAGGCGGCACCACAGATGACTAACTGCATATGCATATGATGACTCTCACAGATTTTGCATATGCATATGATAGATTTGCATGAGAGAGGAGCTACTATAAATCAAAGGTATCTTGCAGGAGGACCAAGGATTTCATCTTGTCAACATGAGAGCACCAATCTGGATCGGCAGAAGCCCGGCTCCACCCCTCTGCCACCTAACTTACCTGGCCAGGGCAGTTAGGGGGAACAACTATTGGTAGCAACAACAAGACAGAGTGAGTTTGTGTGGGTGTGTGTGAGTGTAACATAGATGATAAGTACTGATTGCTATATTACCAATAAATGTGGTGCTTTGCCTTATCCCCCTGAAAAGATCCCGTGCTGTACTTTAAAATACAACAGTGGCTCCTAGAGGAGGAGATAGGGGGCCTCCAAACACGGTGCTGCCTACAGGCACTGCCTCCACAGCTTCCCATTGGCACAGGGGCATTCATGGCAGGGGCAGCACATGGATACACTCCCCAGTGGTGCCAGCAGCCATGTACAGGGAGTGACCAGAAGTTGCTCTAGTCTTGTTGCACTCATGGTGGTGGCAGCAGGGCCCCCTAGGCCATTTTAATTGCCCAGGAGCAGCAGGCAGGCTGCGGGAGGTGCGTGGGAATAGCAGGCCAGGGTGGGGGAGAGACCCAGCCCTGAAACTTTGGTAGAGTTCAGACCTCAAGCAAGGAATATTCCTAGTGCCCAAGCACCATGGGCCCTTAAAATTCATAGCCCATGACTAGGGATGTTAACGGGTAACCGTTAAACAGTTACCCAGTAGGCATCACCCTTAACCAGTACCTGGGAGCAGCCCCCCACAGCCCAGAAAAAGGCTGTTCCAACTCCATTGGGCTCCACCACACAGTGTTGTTGGCTCCCAACCCACATGGGGGTGGCAAGGGCAGCTGCAGCAACCCACTGTGGGGAGGCTAGGAACCATGGTGGCAACCCTCGCAGGGAAACAGGGGTGGGAGGGGCTGGGAACTGTGGCAGCAGCTCCTATGTAGGGACTGGAAGCTACAGTCCTTGCACAGAGCCAGGAGAAGCGCCTGCCTACAGCAGGGGCCACTCTAGGCTGACCCCAGCAGGTGCGGGGTACTGTTCTAGCCCCACTGGAGCTGCTTACCCGGCTTTAATCATTTAAATGGTTAAACAATGTTATTACTGCATTTAAGTGTTTAACCAATTAAATGTGAATTTATATCCCTACCCATGACTATGATTGAGGTAGAGCATGTTTTTAGGACATCAAAGCTTAATTTAAAGACTTCACATGATGGAGAATCCCTCTCATTCCTTCGTAATTTGTTTCAATGACTATCATTAAAGGCAACATTAGATCTGTATTCCTTATTTCTCTCCTTAATTTATCTAGTGTAGCATCAAACCTTTGCAACATTATAAATTCCTCTCATTGTCACATTTTTTTCTTGATTTAGGTACTTATAGGCTGTATCAACCTATTAATCTTCCCCTTGATAGCTAAATAGACTGAGCATCCCAAGTCTTGCACTATAGAGCAGGTTTTCCAAATCCTTCCTGTAGCTTTTTTTCCCCCCCTGAACCCTTTGCATTTTGTCATGTCTTTTTTTAAGTGAGACCGCCAGAGCTGGATATCATATGCCAAAAACACTCATACCAGTGCTATAATTCCTCCTTGCTCCTTCTACATAGTTCCATATATACACATATGTGAAACCCTACTGTCAGGAGTTGTCAGCAGAAACCAATGCCAGGTTCAAATACCTAGAGGCTCCTTTAAGCAGTAGGTATATCTGAACCCAGATAAAGGATTCTTGCAAGATCCCAAAACTCAGGCTCCAGCCCAAGCCCAAAGGTCTACACAACATTTTTTTCAGCCCTGGAGCCCAAGTTTTATGAGTAAGCTCTTGTTTTAGGTTAATTATTCCTGTGTATGGTAACATGCCACCAGGTGGCATCTCTCCTTGAAAAGCTAAGTACTTTCCCTGGGCTCCCTTAACAGGCAACATTTCCCCACTCACAAACACTGAGTTATGTATATGAAACAGGATAAACTATTTAAAGGAGAAATGGTGACACAAAACAACTTGGAAGAACAAAGCAACAATAAAACTCTCTCTCTCCCCACCTACACACACTAACTCTCACCATCACTGAATATTCAGCAGTAGTCCTTTAACACAATTCCCCACCTGCTCGTGTGATGCCTTAAGGCAATGCCCCTTTCACAGTCAGGTGCCCCATCAACTCCACTTACAGCTCACTCACCACTGGTTAGCAAAGTCCCAGAATTGAGACAAGTCTGTCTCTGACTTCTCAGGTAAGTACTGCTTGGTTCAGACAGGTCATTACCACCAGCTGCTCTGATTTCAGGCTGCTTTGTTGGTCTTGGGGGGAACCGCACTGGAATTCACTCAGCTCTGCTGCTTCAGCAAACTTATACTTTCACTGCCAAGCCACGAAGTTGTCACTGTATTGCCTCTCTGCAATGTTTACAGGGATTTGTACCCTTGAACAGAGTCCCCCTGCCACCTGGGAAGCACCATCTGCCAGAAAGTAAGAGCCCCTCTGTCACTGACTTGTATCCATGTTCCTCCACTCCACTATGCAGCCATGCCATACTGAGGTTAGGTTAAGGTGACAACTCACCTTTTTGCCATCCAACAAGGATAGTGATGTTGCATTGTCCTTTCACCCCAAATTAACTTTTATCCAAACGTGGCAGGGTAACCCCACTCCTGGGTCCCAGTACCCTGCTCAGTCCTTAAGCTGGCTCAGTACTGTGCTATGAATCCTTGGTATAGTTTAAGCTCTGGTGCCTCAGCTACAAAGGGCATTGGAGCTGGTGTCCCAGGGTCAGCCTGGGCTGCAAAAACAGTCCTCTTCAGGTCTCAGCTGGGCTCTCAGGAAAAGGAGGGGCAAACCTCCCTGTTTGGAGCCTGCCTGCCTGCCTGCCTGCCTTCCTCTCTCTCTCTCTCTTTCTCTCTGCTGTCATTGGCAACAATTTTGCCATTAGCTTTCTTAGTTTGTCTGGTTCTTTTCCTATCTGCACTAGACTGCGCTCCCCCTCCCTTCAAGGAGGACTTCCTTTTAAAGGGCTCTATGGCAGCCTCAGGTGAGATCAGCTGGCTCTGATTGATTTACAGTAGCCCTCTCTCCTTTGCTCCTGATTAACCAGGGCTGTTGCTGCCTTTTAGAGCTGCCTTTCTATCTATTGTAGTCCCCCAGCCTGACCCTGTCACTCAAAGCAACCAAAACTTGCACAAACAAAAATGCACACCAAGCTTTGTTCATTCATTCTCTTGCCTCTCTTCACCAGTAGATGGTGGCACAGACATTTTCCCTTTCCTGTGTTTCTGAAGCTGCTGTAAGCTGCTCTTTCCCTTGGGGTGTGTCTAGACTACATGGTTCCATCGACGGAGCCATGTAGATGAGGCAGAATGACAAAGGGAAATGAAGTGGTGATTTAAATAATCGCCGCTTCATTTAAATCAAAATGGCCACCGCACTGTGCCATTCAGCTGTTTGTCGGCACAGTGCAGCAGTCTAGATGGGGATCTGCTGACCCCAGAGCCCTTTGTTGGCAAATCCTTTATGCCTCGTGAAATGAGGCTTACAGGATCTGCTGACAAATGGTTCTGAGGTTGGCAGATCCCTGTCTAGATTGCCGCACTGTGCCAACAAATAGCTGTCGGCACAGCGCGGTGGCCATTTTGATTCAAATGAAGTAGCGATTATTTAAATCGCTGCTTCATTTCCCTTTGCCGAGTAAACTAATTTACATGGCTCCATTGACGGAGCAATGTAGTCTAGATGTACCCTTGTTTACCAAAAGATGACAGCAGTGAGCGCTTTACCCTCCAGCACTTCCGGCCAAAGAGCTCATGCATCCAAGGATCTCATTAGCCCTCTTAGCCAGAGCACCACATTGGAGCTCATACTCAATTGTTTCTCTATCATGGCTCCTAAATCATAAGAATGGCCATACTGGGTCAGAACAAAGGTCCATCCAGCCCAGTACCCTGTCTGCCGACAGTGGCCAATGCCAGGTGTCCCAGAGAGAGTGGATCGAACAGGTAATTATCAAGTGATCTCTCTCCTGCCATCCATCTCCACCCTGTGACAAACAGAGGCTAGGGACACCATTTCTTACCCATACTGGCTAATAGCCATTTATGTACTAAACCTCCATGAATTTATCTAGTTCTCTTTTAAACCCTGTTATAGTCCTAGCCTTCACAACCTCTCAGGCAAGGAGTTCCACAGATTGACTATGTGCTATGTGAAGAAGAACTTCCTTTTATTTGTTTTAAACCTGCTGTCCATTAATTTCATTTGGTGGACCCTAGTTCTTATATTATAGGAACAGGTAAAGAACTTTTCCTTATTCACTTTCTCCACACCACTCATGATTTTATATACCTCCATCATATCCCCCGCTTAGTCTCCTCTTTTCTAAGATGAAAAGTCCCAGTCTCTTTAATCTCTCCTCATATGGGACCCGTTCCAAACCCCTAATCATTTTAGTTGCCCTTCTCTGAACCTTTTCTAATGCCAGTATATCTTTTTTGAGATGAAATATCTTTCTGAGATTTAGGAGCCTGTCTGGAGTCACTGCTTTTCAAGATATAGTCCCCATCCTGTCAACATAATCTACAAGATAGAAATGAACTTTCCTTGTTAGATGCTTCTGGCCTGTTCCTAGTGCAGCCTGTGATAGAGATGACAATGTCCTGCAATGCCTCTAAGAAAGGCTTATTCAATAAAGTCCATTGTGTGAAATGCAGAGGCCATCTTTTATCATGGGCTTACATCAAAGGTGCGCAAACTCCAGCCAACAGGCTGCATCTGGCCCGTTGCACCTTTTCATTCAGTCTTCAAGCTCCCATTAGGGTTGCCAGGTGTCCAGTTTTGAACTGGACAGTCCAGTATTTGAGCTTTCTGTTCGGGAAACAAATGATAAAATATAAATGTCCGGTATTTTCTAAATAAGATGTAATGTAGATTGTGATGCATTGTCAAGTGTGTCTGATATTTTAGTTGAAACCATTTGGCAACCCTAGTTCCTGCAAGGGATCAATGCCAGAAGCTTACACTGCTGTAGTGCTCCAGCCAGGGAACAGAGTCAGAGGCTTGCCTTGCTCTGCTCTGAATGTGTAGTGGCTCCGTGTGGCTTCCAGAAACGGGGGCAGCTAGAGGACTCTGCATCCTGTGCCCATCCCAAGTGCTGACTCTGCGGTTTCCATTAGCAGGCAACCACAGCCAATAGGAGCTGTGGGGACAGAGCCTGTGGACAAGTCAGTGTGCAAAGCCATGTGGCCCTGCTTCTGTGTGAGAACCAGAAAGGGGATGAGCTGCTGCTTCTAGGAGCCACTTCAGGTAAACACTGCCTGGATCCTGAAGCCCCATGTCCCTACTGCACCCTAACTCTCCACCCCAGCCCTGATCCCCTCCCTTCCTCCAAACTCTTCAGTCTCAGTCTGGAGCACCCTCCTACACCCCAAACCTTTCATTCCCAGCTCCCCCAACATCCCAATCTCGTGCCCAAACCCAAGCCCACTCCTGCACTTCAAACCTCTTGGTCCCAGCCTGGAGCACCCTCCAACATGCTGAATTCTTCATTTCTGACTCCATCTCAGAGCCTGTTTCCCCTTCCACAGCCCTCACCCCTTTCCATACCCCAAACCCCCAATTTTGTGAGCATTCATGGCCTCCATATAATTTACTTTCTAAGATGTGGCCCTCAGGCCAAAAAGTTTGCCCACCCCAGCCTAGATGATCAAAGGGCAATATTGAACATTGTGGCAGATAAGAACAGTTTTTTGGGACAACCTGTACAACACAGACTTAATGGGAAATATCTAGTGGGAAGTAAATGCTAGGGATGGTAGCATATACCGGTAGTCATGTAAATGATTAACTGATAAGCCTGGTCTTATTGGTTAATCCTAATGACTACATGCACTCCCCTCCTCCCCCACCCTTGCTGCCTCTGATACAGAGGCAGCAAGGGGAAGGGGAGGCAGAGGTGGGAAATGCTGCTGAAGGGATCCAGCTTAAAAACCGGTTCCTCATGAGCACTGGCTTTACAGAGCTGCCTTCCTTTCTTCCATTTCGCATGCTGCTGCCTCTGAGGGGGCGGGGGGATGCTGGAGTAGCCCCTATTCACGGGAGCTTGCCCCCCCCCCCCGGACAGAGGCTGCTGCCACCCTGCACTACTGCCTCTGTATCCGGGAGTGGGGCCAGGAGCACACTGGCTTCCAGCTTTGCCCTGGGGACCATCGACTAATCGTGTAACCGCTAAGATTTGGTGCAGTTACATGATTATTAAATTAAATTAAATTAAATTAAATTAAACAATATCTAATATTCCTAGTAAATGCAAATTCCTCCTCTACTTCTTTTGATTATGCAAAACTTCAGCCTCTTGAAGCTGCACTATGAGGAGTCCATGTCTGCTGTTCATGGAAAGAGAAGATCAAAGGCCCATGCGCTAGGCATAAGGGATTAGTCGGGAAAGGCTTTCCTTGTCGACCGATCCCCGTCTAGACTGCCGCTTTTGCTGGCAAAGTGCCGTGTCAGCAAAAAGCGGTGGCCATTTTTATTCAAATGAAGCACGGGATATTTAAATCCCCGCTTCATTTGCAATAGAGATGTGCCTAATCTACATCCCTCTGTCGGCAGAGGGGTGTAGTTTAGACACACCCTAAGTGCCATTAGATAAGACAGTACACCACACCCAAAAGATATATGGGTTATACATGCTGTTCATAAGCCTTCAGAAAAGAGCAACACGCAGCTGCTGTCCTGTTTAGGCAATCCATCTCACTGGAAATATTAGAGTGTAATCAGGGAATTGCACAGCCTGGGAAAATCCTGGTCAGGGGGAGATAGAATGGGTCTCCTCCCCAAGAGAGGTGACCGCTAAGGATCTGGGAGTCTAGAGAATGGTACTGACTTGATTTAGTGGCAACTGGATCAGGTGCAAACAGTTAGTAGTGCCACAACAATGCATCTAGATTTCAGGAGGATATGAGCATGCTGGGTGTTACTGTGCCTCTGAGAAAAACTTCAATTTGTACAGTGCTCAAAGAAGTCAATAATCTAGTAAGGCTGTAAGTAGTAAACACTGCTAGTGCTAGACCAGCAATTAATTATACACAAAATTAACTGACTCAAAACTGCTCAAGGTAGTTAAGTCCAAAGCAGACCCTAAAGAGCTTCAAAAGGACCTCACAAAACAAAGTGACTGGACAACAAAATGGCAGATGAAATTCAATGCTGATAAATGCAAAGTATTGCTTATTGGAAAACTTAATTCATACATTTATACATACAACTTATGATTGGAGAACAATTCATACAGCAGTCAGATTAAAAAATCCAATAAGCCATGATGGCACAAAAACAGATAAGGAAAAACTACCAGTAGCAGTTAAAAAAAATAAAAAGTTTGTGCAGGAATTTGCTTTAGTGAGAATTTACTGCTGTCTATGCAATTGTTATTTACATGCAAACCTATTCTATGAAATACACAACACCCACTTTATACAAATATACTGTAGTTACATTGTCCATCCCTGAATTCATGAATAGTCTAATGCTATTCTTCTTGTTAACTATTTTAGCTTTTTCCAAGCATTGTTGTTAAAATTAAGAGGAACTCTGCTCTATTTCTTTACTGTGTGCATCATGTAGTGTCTGGTCACCTGAGAATGACCTGAAGATGAGCTCTCTGTAGTTTGAGAACTTCGCCTTTACACCATCAGCAGTCAGTGCAGTAAGACAGCAGTGCACAACCCAGGGGATCGGGGCTGTCTTCCTGGGGGCGGGGGGTGGTGCAGTCCTGGGCTGTCTGCCATTTTGTTTTCCCGGCTCGGCGCCCAACGTACGCACAATGGGGATGGGGGGAGTGGCAGGGGAGCGGACCAGGCGCTTGAAATTAAAGGGCCACAACAAAATGTGGCTTTTTTTTTCTCAACCAAAATCCTGGATTTTTTTTTTCTGCTCAACCAACATTTTCTCAGCCCTGTGGGTTGCAAATTAAAAAAGGTTGAACACCATTGCAGTAAGAGATAGTACCTCACTCACCTTATCTCACTTTCCAATAGTTCACTAAGAAACATGACTAACATTATGTTGTGTAGCTTCAGGGGGTAGTAGAGTTAGTCTGTACAGGATAAACTTAAAACAGCAAATGGTCTGGTAGCACTTTATAGACTAATAAAACATGTAGATGGTATCACGAGCTTTAGTGGGCATGGCCCACTTCTTCAGATGAACGGAGTTTTGAGTTTAGGATGTCCAGACCCAAAATAAATAGGGGAGAAAGAAGAAGGGGGAAGGAAAAAATGGAAGGGGGCAGGAAACAAGGAGCAGAGGTATATAAATATCAATGTGCGTTATAAAGTGGGGAATGTGTGTTGTTCATTCTATTATCCTCTCCTTTGAGGAAGAAGAGCACACAGTGGAGCACACTCTGTGGTTTCAGGCTTTCTATATCATATAATGTTAATTTTATTTATGTCAGAGAAGGCAGCAACAAAGAAATGCACCTTAGACTTGGATGTAATGTTGTTTAGGAAGATGTTTGAGTAGTTAATAGGCAGTGGTTTATTAAAAGACTATTTTAACAGATAGCCAACATGCGATTCTGAGCTCTGTTCACCAGAAAAGATTATTGTGCTCTGATGTGCGTTTATTTGACCTTCATGGACAATGACTCATAAAAAGAGTAAATATTTCATATGGAACAAAGCTGTTTTTCCACAGTAAATATATCGCCCACGCTGTTCCCTTGAGAAGTGCACAAGCCAGCAGGGATGAATCAGATGGAAAGAGGAAAGGAAAACAAGTGCTCTGTTCCAAAATCATACACTAAAATTATTCTGAGAGACCTTTACTGTAGAAGTGTTCTAACTGGGAGAACACACAGAGATCCGCTCTTACTCATGGTTTACAAAGAAACTAACTTGTATGAGTCTTTATTACCTTGCTGTTATTCTAAAGAGGTGCATCTACACAACAGGGCTTAACTCGAAATAAGCTATGCCAATTGAGCTAAGTCAACTGCATAACTTATTTTGAAATTGAAATTGAGAGTGTCTAATTGACAGCACTTATTTCAAAATAGAGCACTCTTCCTCTGACTTCCCCAACTAGCATACAATGAGGGGTCCTAGAGCTTGACAGTATTTTGACATTATTTCAAAATAACTGCCTGCTGTGTAGACGCGGACTAAGTTATTATGAAATAACACTAGTTATTTTGAAATGTTGCTATGTAGACATACCCAAGAGGACTAAGTTATCAGAAAAAATATTCTTCAGCAATGTGCATCACATCCATGGTTTTAAACACAGTTGATTTTTTTAAAACACATATTGTACAGTGGTTTCCTTTTTATTCTAGGTTGCAAGCTAGGAAAAGAGACTCCTTTGTTGAGTGTTGGGTGTTCTAGATTTGGCACTCAAAATCATTCCTCTGATTCAACAAGGGAAATTTTCACACCTGTTCTTGGAGTACTCTAAACTTAAGTTTTCTGTCAACTCAGACTTTGGCTATGTCTACACTGCAGGCTTCTTGTGCAAGAAGGTTTTCGTGGAAGAGTGCGTCCACACTGCATGGATGCTATTTCGCAAGAAAGGCCACCCAGGAGCATTTCAGGCAGGGCAGAAGGTCACCAGTTGCTTCCGAGGGCTGGTGCCGGAACTCTGCAGAGACACACGCTTAAAAGGACCCCCCTGGATAGCAGTTTCTCTGCTGCTGCTGCTGCTGCGTGCTTGCCTATCTTTTTGAGGGACAGCAAATCTCTAGTGTTGTACCAAATAAAAGCAAGCAGGATCTTATGAGGGGGATAAGGCAAAGCCACATTTATTGTAAAGATAATAATAAAAAAATAAAGAAAAGATAGAAGCAAACAACGTTGTTTAACTACTTATTCCTATCACTACTTAACCCTTATACACTTTATATATATAAAACCATTCATTCATACATCCATTCATTCAAGTTCTGTGTATAGTTACCAGCCTGGAAGTTGCTTGTGACAGAATACTGGCCAGGTACTCTGTACACAAGTGATGGTAGTGGGGAGCGAAGTCTTGATCAGATGCGCATCTGAAGCTCCTGGTAGGCTGGCAGCAGAACCTTGGACTCTGATTCCATAGTTTTTTAGTCCAGTTCTTATAGGAATTTCTTCCTATGCCAGTCTATGGAAATTGCTGCATCATGCTGATGTCTCCAGGGTGGCTGCCAGGTGCTTGTCAGTGATCTCATCGGGTGGACCTCCAGTACTTGGTTTTCTCCACTTGATACCTTTTGGTTGCACTGGCACCTGACGCCTTCTTCAGCCCTTTGCTGCTGTATTCTCAGGCTGGCACCTCTCAGAACCATTCATTCATCGTCCAAGCACTCTCTCATACATTCATACAATATTTTGTATAATAATAAAAGTTGTAGTTACAAAAGTTTCTGGGTGGTATTGCTTAAAACATTCTCTGAGTGCTGAGTAAAGTTACAATGTTTAAAGAGAACAGGCGTCAATTATGTAACAATGCCCTTAGTCAATTACAGGGCTTGGCTCCCATAGCAGAGTTAGTGGCTTGACAATGCATTGTTACAATGTATCTCTGCAATGTCAATTTCAAGCAGCCCCTTGCACAAGCTTGAGCATGCCCTGGAGCACTGGGGGGGGGGGGGGAGGGCGCTGTTTCTGGCTACATAGGATTATATTCTTAACAGTTCTAAGTTACATGACCTAATACATTATATTCTAAAGGGGAAATAATAATAAATCTAAACATTTAACAATCTTAACAAATAATAAGAATAAGAATCCTAATAAATCTAAACACTTTAAGTTGTGGGGAACAAATTATGGGGAGTCACTTCCATTTGGGGGAATCATTTTCAATACATTAATATGTTATCCCTACATACTCCCCCTTTTGACACTACGATATCTGGTATAATCGTAGTGTCACTTTCTATTTAATCTGTTTAAGAGAAGATATTGTGAGGCAACATGTGTTTGTGATTGTAATGTAACAAATATTCTCTTTATCCAGGTTAGATGACTTTGCCCAGAGCGAGAGAAAATAGTGATTTTATCCAGGGCAGCTTGGGCAACAGTCTGAAACCCAATTAACAGTGCATGAATGTATGTGCTCTTATCCCACATAGTGTAGGCATTTTTGCATTTAGCCCTGAAAACAAAATTGGTGGTGTGCCTCAGTTTCCCTTTTTACATCACACACCAATTTTAGAATTCCCCTTTCTCAGGTGAGAAGCTTCAACACTAATTACAAGTACTAACAGTAAAATACCAGTGTTACAAGGCTTTTGAACATACAATGTGCTCTTGCGTACATTTTTTTTAACCATTTCCAGGGTTTTGGTATAAAATCCTGCACATTGAACATTGTTACATTCTTAGTAACAGCAGTACAGTGGTCATGAAAGTTAGCATAAGTAGCAGGAACAAATCCATCCCAAGTTTACACTGACAATTTTGGGTTTCTAGGTTGAAAAACCTGCGGCCTTCCTTGGCCACACAGGTCTTGCCCCATTGCCCTGTGGTTTTAAATGCAAAGCTCCCTCTTCCAAAGACAAAAGGCCTGACTGGGTGTGCCTCCCCTGGGAACACTCCTGTCCCAAACACACTGACTTCCCAGCAAGCTTGTCATACCCAGTCATTTGGTTGCCAGACTGCTCCAATTCCCTGGCTGATTCTGCCTCTTCTGAAACAACCCTCAGTCCCTCTGAGATCTCTCCACAGCCATCCACACTGGGTTTCTCTAAATGCAGTCAACATGTTTAATGCTTATTGAACCTTTCCTGACTAGTGCAGATTATCTTTAACACAGTATACTAGCTAGTCAGACAGACAGACAGACATGAGACAAACACAAAACATTCTTTGTTGCAACAATACATCCATGGTGTTGTAGGGTATTTAGCTGGTACCAGCTTGTCCTGATTTTCTGAAAGACAAAAAAAACCATACTTCTACCCTTTTGGGGGTGGCATTATTATTTACATACTTTCTCTTTTTATTTTACAAATATGCTTTCATGTCTCTTTGCTTACAATTACTCCTATAGGTAAATATTTTTGTTTTGTAGGCAAAACAGGTTTCAATTATTTTTACCCCTTCTTGTGGGTGAATTACCCCACTGTGTAATTATTAAATTTAGGAGGTGTACTTTAGTTTTCCTCTTATACAGAAGACTAAGTTAGTAAGTTTCTGCTGTGTTAGGTTTATGAATAGAGAGTAGCCAAGAAGCATTATTACTGTAATGCTGGGAGGGTTTTAAGTGTGAGATGTGTTTCCAATGATTATTTTAACATTTTAAAGGTTTTTCTTTCTTTAAAAAGAAAATCATGTACAAATACAGGGTTACGTATGAACAACCCTGTGTTTTACTAGCATTAAACAACAAGTAGCCCTGTGGATCTTACCAATAGGTGTTTAAGTATTCTGTGATAGCATGCCTTTTATTTACACAAGTTAGCTTTGAGACCAGTGTGTTTAAAACCATCTTGAAATTTTTCCATATGCTTTCCAATCCTTTTTGTTCTGATCTCAGGTAGTTTGCTAATCAAACTATCTATTTACCTGCAAACCTTCTTTGTGCTGCCAGCTAGGGCATTTGCACCACAGACACTTTCTGGCTTGCTTTTAGATTAAAAGCTGTTTGTAGCTTTGTCTTAAAAAGGGACACAATAACTTTTGCCAGAGATTTACAGTTTTGAGTTTTTACTTTAGGTCCTGCTCTCTCACACAGCAACCTGAAAAGGAAATTACATCCTGTTGTGGCTCCTGGAGCCCTCCCAGGATTTTAATTTGTTTCCCGTTTTTACCCCTTCTACAGTATACATTGCATGTTACAGGAAAATGTGCATCTTTTGTTTATAATGTTATTTAGCCATATTAATTTTTGCATCAGGTGTAACTATTTGTTTTATGCTTACTGAGTTTTCCTATACTTTTATTAAACCACTTGGAATGAAATGGCTTTACTGAAAACAAAACAAACCAATTTGTTTTAAGCATACAAAACAGTTCACTAACCTACAAATCAGGAGTTCTGGATCTTAAAAACCTTACCTACTATTTACACTATATTTACACACAGATACAGGCATATATTCTCTGAATATTTTTAACACTATTTTTACATACCTGTACAAAGATTACATTCACTTTTATTTATTTGGGGGTAGTTAAGTTCCCAATAGAACCCCCTTGAAGTTCTTTAGTCAAATTTGCCTGGATTATTTACAGACACTCTTTTGGAAAAGGGCCCATTTTTCCTTCAGAATGGCTGCAAAGAAACCAAGAATTCTTTTCCTATAACATTTTAGCATTTTCACAACTGCTCAATTTCCTTCCATACTCTGTAGAGTTAACTTCTGGTTTTTTTCTCCTTTCTTAAAACACTTTCTTATTTCTTAAAATGAAAACTGGCCTTGCTTCAGATATTACTTCTTGTAAGTATTGTTTTAAGAATTTAGATTTACAGTACCTGTACTTACTGCTTTTTCTTAGTTCTACCACAAGGCCTTCAATCTATCTTTTGCCTGCCTGCTTGTAAAAGCCTGATCCTGTTTTTTCTTGCTGAATGGCCCTTTTCCATGGACACAGGCTTTGTCCCATTACCAGTTTAGCAAGGAGGGTGGCCTTGTTCACTAAACCCCACACCTCCTGGTTCTTTTCCTTAAGCATATCCCTGAAAACTTTGAGAGTGCTACTTTAACTCTCAGTACCCATCCTTAAGGGAATCTAACTGTGTCTGGGTACTGAGGGACAGACATTTCCACCTTTTTGCTTCTTCAGCAGAGGCTTTTACATTTTGCAGTTTCCTATTTGAATTTTATATTCAGTTAATTTGAGGAACACCTCATTACAGGTTTCATAGGAGCCAAATTGAATTTGTGTTTTCTTTTCCCTTTTTCTTTTGGGTTTAGCTTTTCCTGCAGAGTGAGATTTTTTTTTCTTCTTTGCAGGTAGCTAAGTGGAGGTAACTGTTATTACATGCCTCCCATAATAGCCAAATTGCTGCTGCATCTTCTTTTTGGCAGCATTAGAAGGTTTGTACATGAGGATATACTGTGCCAATCTATCCTCTAGGTCCAAAATATTACAAACATCTTCAAGGGCTTGTTCAAGGGCTGTGCCCATATCTTTGAAGGATTTGTTTAAAGGGTGATATTTCTTTATAAAAGGTGAGGTTTGAGCTCCTTCAGACTTTATTCCTCCCTCTGAGACCGCTTTCCCTGGACTTTTCTTAAACATCTTTAATACTTGTGTAGTTTCCTTTATCACCCCTGAACCCTTGCAGCGAGTGACACAGCCTAGACTATCAATTAATAATCGTAGCTTCTTTTTACAGCCTAAATTATTTCAATAATTGTAGCTGCTTTTTACTATGAGCTCTTTTGTGAAGCCTCTACCCTCTGGAGGTAAGCAGGCTTTGGTTAACCAAAAAAAAAAAAAAAAGAGAGAAAAAGAAAAAAAATAGAACTGCTCTCTGTAGAGTCAGCTGTGTGCACACTAATGTCCACAATACCTGAGGCTTTTTACCAATATTCCCCCTTTTGCATTCTCCACCAAAATGTTGTACCAAATAAAAGCAAGCAGGATCTTATGAGAGGAATAAGGCAAAAAGCCACATTTATTGTAAAGATAATAATAAAAAAAATAAAGAAAAGATAGAAGCAAACAACGTTGTTTAACTACTTATTCATTCAAGTTCTGTGTATAGTTACCAGCCTGGAAGTTGCTTGTGACAGAATACTGGCCAGGTACTCTGTACACAAGTGATGGTAGTGGGGAGCGAAGTCCTGATCAGATGCGCATCTGAAGCTCCTGGTAGGCTGGCAGCAGAACCTTGGACTCTGATTCCATAGTTTTTTAGTCCAGTTCTTATAGGAATTTCTTCCTATGCCAGTCTATGGAAATTGCTGCATCATGCTGATGTCTCCAGGGTGGCTGCCAGGTGCTTGTCAGTGATCTCATCGGGTGGACCTCCAGTACTTGGTTTTCTCCACTTGACACCTTTTGGTTGCACTGGCACCTGATGCCTTCTTCAGCCCTTTGTTGCTGTATTCTCAGGCTGGCACCTCTCAGAACCATTCATTCATCGTCCAAGCACTCTGTCATACATTCATACAGTATTTTGTATAATAATAAAAGTTGTAGTTACAAAAGTTTCTGGGTGGTATTGCTTAAAACATTCTCTGAGTGCTGAGTAAAGTTACAATGTTTTAAAGAGAACAGGCGTCAATTATGTAACAATGCCCTTAGTCAATTACAGGGCGTGGCTCCCATAGCAGAGTTGTTACAATGTATCTCTGCAATGTCAATTTCAAGCAGCCCCCTTGCACAAGCTTGAGCATGCCCTGGAGCAACGGGGCGGGGGGGGGGGGGGGCGGGGGGGGGAGGGCGCTGTTTCTGGCTACATAGGATTATATTCTTAACAGTTCTAAGTTACATGACCTAATACATTATATTCTAAAGGGGAAATAATAATAATAAGAAGAATCCTAATAAATCTAAACACTTTAAGTTGTGGGGAACAAATTATGGGAAGTCACTTCCATTTGGGGGAATCATTTTCAATTCATTAATATGTTATCCCTACACTAGCAGTGCATGCTGTGGTTTCCCTGTGCTTCTTTTGGATGCCACAGCTTTTTCACTAGTGCCATGGAGCCGGGCTGCCCCTGGGCATGTCCTGGCTCCACTTGGCCATGCTTCAGTGTGTGCATCAATTGATGCATGCTGCCATGCTGCTCACACAGGAACTTGACCTTGATGACAGTCTGGAGTCCCTCTCCCTGGGTGCAACTGCTACACTCTGGCAATTACAGCCCATTGTGGAAGGCAGTTCTGGAGGCTGGACACCAGTTCCAACTGGTGGGACTAGCTGGTCCTGGAGCAGCAGTGGCTCCAAAACTTCCACAGGAGGAAGGAGACATTCTTGGAACTGTGTACCTGGCTCGTCCCTGCCCTCCGGAGACAAGTCACCGACCTGCAGCCCATCATTCTAGAGAAGAGGGTCGCCATCGCCCTCTGGAAGCTCGCCACACCAGACAGTTACTGCTCCATAGGCAACCAGTTTGGCATAGGGAAGTCCACTGTCGGGGCCGTCCTCATGCAGGTAAGTCCCTCTGGGGTTGCAGTCCCTCCACGGGAGGGGGGAGAGTCCTAGCTGTGAGGGGTGTAGTGGGAGTGAGGGGAAGCCCCATCCCACCCTAACACAGCCCTTCTGCTGGGGAAGGCAGCCTCATGGGAGGGCTCCTGGGGTGTTTGGGGGAAAGGACATGGGAGGGGGCAGGCACCTCACAAGGGCTCACGCTCCCCCTCCTTCTCATCCTCTATGTGTTTTCTGTGCTCCTCTGTGTCCTTCTGCAGGTGGTGACGGTCATCAAGTCCATCCTGCTGAAGAGGGTCATCTGTATGCGAGACCTGGACACGACCGTGGCTGGGTTTGCTGCCCTGGGATTCCCCAACAGCAGGGGCACCAGAGATGTGTGGAATAAAGTAAAAGGTTTGGAAATGTGGCTAGTCCCAGGGAGGCGCAGAAACAGGAAAACTATTACTAAATATCTTTTAAACTTTTATTAAAGGACTTTTACGTACAAATTACTATTTTATCAATTTTGTACATACGTAGGCACCAAATAATTATTAGAATGACTAATAAGCAAAATGCAATACAGTAAAGAAAATTCCCTGAGGTTTTTCTAAATCCCAATAGTTGTTAACAAGGGACCAGGGATTATTAACAGATACATTTACATCAGACTTACTTAGAAGACTAATCATTTATCTAAAACTCTTAACACTACTACTTAACAATACCTCTAAACAATTTCAGATGACAATACTTACATTTAACAAACACACAAACTACAACAATAACAACATATTTGGTATACGTTACGCTCTACAGGAACTCGTTTGTTTCAGTGTGCGGGAGGTAGCCCTCGGGTGATCAGTCCTCGGACCTGGCTCATATTCTGCCTTCCAATGTTTATTCGGGATTCCTCAATTTGATACAGGAGGGGAAGCTGTTTTATAGAGAAAGCTTTTGCGCACTTTTTCTGATAGCTAGCAGACCCTGTCTGTTAAGTGACAGGAGTAAGGGAGTGAGATGGTTTCCTGTTTTTCCTTTTCTGCCTTATCGAGCGTGGAACAGTCAGCACAACCTGCACAAACTTTACATGAACTTTTCAGGTCTGGTTTTTGTTCCTGTTCTTCGCCGATCTTTAAGTTACATAGTGTAAGGGTTTTTCATCAAGGGGAAGTTGACCTTTTGCTTGGTGGCAATACACGTGAAGGGCCTGGCCAGCAAATAGCCTGCTTTCACAATATGGAACACACATCCTGATATGAGCACCTGACTATCAAGCAACCCGCTTCATCAATTGAAAGGGCTACTTTTCGATGGTGCTACAGGTCCTGGTCGACCATCGTGGACACTTTCTGGATATTTTTGTGGCGTGGTTGGGCAGGGCACATGACGCCTGCATCTTTAGAAACTCCAGCCTGCACTGCAAGCTGGAGGTGGGCACATTCTACCCCCACTGGAAATTTGCAATTGGGGATGTGCAGATGCCACTGTGCATCATGGGGGGACACGACCTACCCCCTCACGCCATGGCTCATAAAGCCGTACACCAGACATCTGGACCCCAGAAAGGGACAATTTAATGCCCACCTGAACTGGGCCAGGAACCAGGTGGAGTGCACCTTCGCCCATCTCAAGGCATGCTTCTGTTGCCTGCTGACCCGCCTCAACATGGGGGAACACATCATCTCCAAAGTGGTTGCAGCATGTTGTGTCCTCCACAACATTGTGGAAGGGGGAGGCCTTCCTCCCAGGCTGTGCATTTCAGCAGCTCTGGACAGCTGCCATCCGGCAGCCCCACGAGGCCGGGGTGTGCATCCGGGAGGCCCTGAGGGAGAGGTTCTTTCAAGCACTGTCCCCAGGACCTCCTATCAAGGGGCACCTGCCTTGCACCCACATCACTTCTTCACCATGACCCCTCCCTTCCCCCCTTCCCTGACTTCCCAATAAACAAAGCTCTTTGGTTTTCCACCAAAAATTAACTGTATTTATTTAACATCAACAAAAGGTGGGCAGGGGGAGGGGGCTCTAAACTGGGAGGAAGAGGAGGCTCATCATTGCGAGGGGCATAGGGGAAGGCTGCCTGTGCCACCTCGGGTGCAGGGGCCTCCTCAGGCTTGTGGTTGGGTGGGTGCAGGGAGTACAGGGAGGTGGCCAGGATGGGGGCAGGAGCAGGGGGCAGGGTTGGCAGGAGGAGGGGGCACAGGCATGGCGAGGGGAACAGGAGGGTGGGAGCCAAGAGGAGCTGCATGGGCCATGTGTGCAGCCATACTGGCCATAATGTCGCCGAAGTGATCACAGTGCTCCAGGAACTGGCCCTAGGCATGTTGCTGCCACTCGTGGTCAGAGCAGACTTTCTGCACCAGCATGCACTCCATCCTTCAATAGCCATGACATGCTGCCACATGAGCTGGTCCTGGACCCTGGCGCACCTTCATGGTCCCTGGGCTCTGGTGGGTGGCTGCAGTGGACTGGCTGGCCCTTCACTCCCAGCTTATCCAGCTGTGGAAAACACACAATAGGAAGAGGCGGTCAGTCATCCCTGGAGACACTGTCCCTGAGGCCATGCCCTCTTCTGTGTGCAATGTCCAACAGTCCGCAGGCCAGAGGACCAGGCTGCCCGCTTCCCCATGCCCCCCAGCCCACAGACAAGCAGCCAAGGGAAGTGTCCAGCCACAGTGGGATCCCCTCAGGGGCAGCAGAGGAGCCAGGAGCAGTCTGGACCTCCCTGAAGGCCGCACACACAGGGGCAGCTCGCAGCGCTGTCTACAGCTACAGCTGCTGTCTGGCACACGCAGGCATGGCCGCACAGTGTGTGCGGCACTCCTCAGTGTGTGCGTGGGGTCAGGCCTGTGCCCTTGTGGCTAGCATGCTGCCAGCCTGCACCCACCCACGGCAGGATGTGTGTAGCCAGCAGGATACCAAGCGTGCTATGGGGCTGCCTGCTGCGTCCACGTGCTGCACACTAAGACTGCACGAGCTCGCACGTGCACGTACTGCAACACGAAGTGCAGCCCAAGCGACACTCGTCCCCTTCCCCGTGTGCCCGCCTCCCTCGCCTTCCGTGTGAGTGACAAAGAGACCACTTACCTGAGGATCCCTCCTAGGAATCCGAGGACGTCTGGGGAACGTCATGGCTGACAGGCACCGGCTCCAGGGAGAGGGTCACAGTGACCTTCTGTTCCTGCTCCTCATCCGCTGCTGCTGCGGCCACCTGGCTTGCGCAAAAAGGATTATTTCTTGTAGAAATAGGAATAACACTTGCACAAAAAGCCCTCTCTTCTTACAATTTACTATAAATTTTCTTACACAAAAACACGCTTGTAGCGTGGACGCAACGCAAGTTTTGCACAAAAACCCTGTAGACTAAATGTAGCCTTTGAGTATAGAGTAATGCAACAGCTCCAGAATTAGGCTCAGTTTCTGTGTTCTCCTATTGCAGCCTCTAGATTTTAAATTACGAAGAATTAACATGCCAACATCCTGGAGTCACTGAGGGTATGTCTACACTACAGCGCTAATTCGAACTAACTTAGTTCGAATTAACTAATTCGAACTAAGCTAATTTGAATTAGTGCAGCTAGACTTAAAAACTAGTTCGAATTAGCGTTTTGCAGCTGAAACTGGCTCTGGCAGGGCATCAGGTCAGTAGTTGCTTTGTGTGGCTGCTGTCTGAGGCTCGTGCTTAAAGGGACCCCCCCTGGACAGCCGGTTCTCAGCTTTTCCGCTTGCTTGCCTACTTCGCAGAGGGACAGCAAAGCGTTTTTCTCTGCGCCTGTCTGTGTCGGTGCTTCCCTTTGGGGACACCGCCACAGTTGGCAACATGGAGCCAGAGCTTGCCCTGGGCTTTCTGGTGCAGTTTTTGGACTTGCTGCTGCAAGCCTGCCAGCAATAGCTGGAGGCTGCCTAGCGCCACCTGGTGCATGTCAGCCCCCTACCTCTCCGCCTGGCCTCCCTGGGGGCCATGGAGGAGCCGCAGCAGCACCCGGACGTCAGCGTGCCCCGCCGCATCTGGCATCTGGACACCAGCACCGACTGGTGGGACCGCATCGTCCTGGAGCGCTGGGGAGACAGACAGTGGACCCAGAACTTCAGGATGAAGAGGGACATCTTCCTGGAGCTCTGCGAGTGGCTCGCTCCTGCTCTGCGGCGATGGGACACTCGCATGAGGCCCGCCATCGCCCTCCAGAAGCGTGTGGCCATCGCCCTCTGGAAGCTCTCCACACCGGACAGCTACTGATCCGTCGGGAACCAGTTCGGCGTGGGGAGATCCACCGTCGGAGCGGTGCTCATGCAGGTACAGCACTCACCGGCCACTGGGCCGGTGGGGAGGGGGGCTGCAAGGAGGGGATGGGCCGCCCCAGGGAAAATGGGGGGAGGGAGAGGAGGCGGCGAAAGTGCCCGCACCGGAGGGTTTGGTCTGTCTCGGCTGTACTACACGCCGCCCGCGGGGGTTGCTTCCGGGAGTGGGGTTCGGGGCAGAGCCAGGGCACAAACACTCCCAGCCACCCGGGCGCCCCAGTGATTCGCGGTTTGCTGTGTCCCTCTGCAGGTGGTCAAGGCCATCAACCGGGTGCTGCTCCGTGGGTGGTCCACCTCACCGACCTGGACTCCGTCATCCGGGGGTTCAGCGCCCTCAGCTTCCCCAACTACGGGGGGGGGGGGGGAGGGGCCATCGACAGGACGCACATCCCCATCCGTGCCCTGAAACACCAGGCCTCCCAGTATGTCAACCACAAGGGGTACTTCTCCGTGCTCCTGCAGGCCGTGTGTGACCACCGGGGACAGTTCACGGACATTAATGTGGGCTGGTCCGGCAAGGCACACAATGCACGGGTGTACCGGAGCTCCTCCATGTGCCAAAGGCTGCAGGCCGGGACCTTCTTCCCCGACTGCCACATCAGGGTCGGGGACGTGGACATGCCCGTGTGCCTGGTGGGGGATGCGGCCTACCCCCTACAGCCCTGGATCATGAAGCCGTACACAGGGCACCTCAACCCCTCCCACCAGGCCTTCAATGCCAGGCTCACCAGGGCCCGCATCGTGGTGGAGGGGGCCTTCGGACGATTGAAAGCACGATTTAGGTGCCTCCTCACCCGCCTCAACCTAGCCGAGCACAATATCCCTCCCGTGGTGGCAGCATGTTGTGTGCTGCACAACTTGTGCGAGAGGAAGGGGGAAGCATTCCTGCCAGCCTGGGCGCATGGCTGGCCACTACGCTCAGCCCCGCACTGCCGCTGTCCGGGAAGCCCAGCGGGGGGCCGTCCGGATCTGGGAAGCCCTGCGGGAGAGCTTCCAGGTGGAGGAGGAGGACTGAACTCTCCCTGCATGCCCCACCAGGGCCTTCTTCCACCCTCCCCTCTCCTCTCCCTAACCCCCCTTCCTAATGTCAAATAAAGACACCTGTTTTTACAACCAAAAATCTCTTTTTATTTTACATAACTGGGGTGGGGGGAGGGAGGAGTGAGGGTGGGAGAGGGCAGGGGTAACCTGGGAGGAGGGAGCTGGAAAGGAGTGGAAGGGGAGGAAGGGAAGGGAAAGCTCAGGCTTGGGGGTCCTGCTGGCTCTCCCGTCTCACAGCACTGCAGGTGCGGGGTCGTCAGGGGGGAGTGGGTGTGGAGGGCGGAGAAGGAGGGACAGGGGGGGAAGGAGGGATGAGAGGAGGAGCAAGAGCTGGGACGGCCACAGGGATCAGTGCAGGAGGAGGCAGGAACCTGTCCACCAGAGTCTGGAGGTGACCTCTGAGAGCACGGCCCTGCTCCTCCAGCGCCTCCACACTCTGCTGACACAGCCGCAGGTCCTCCCGGACCCAGTGGTCCTGGGTGCGGAGCTAGAAATCCAGGAACCGCAGGTGCTGCCGCTAGTACTCCTCCTGGTTCCTGGTGTGCCTGCTGGCCCGGGTGCAGGGGGCTGTTGCAGGCGGGGTGGTGTACCCTGCAGTCCCAGGTGCTGCGGCTGTGGTGAAACAAGAGCAGCGGTCAATTCTCCCTGGGGACAAGGTGGGTGAAACCCAGCCCCCCCCCCCCTGCATGACACCCAGCCCCCCCCCCCCATGGTGGGCAAGGCCCAGGCGCACTGTCCCTGGGCTCCCTCTCCCCCCACCTCCCCATACACATAAGGGGAGCATGACGGCACTCACATGTGGAGCCCTCCCTGGCCTCGGACAACACAGGCGATGTGCTCTGTGGGGTGCCTTGGGGGTCCTGGGCAGGCTCTCTGCAGGCTCCTGGCTCTCGGTGTCCTCCTGCTCCTCCTCCTCAGTGTCCGGGACAGGTCCCTCTGCCCCGGGGTCGATCACCACCCGGGGGGCATGGACAGCATGAGCCCCCAGGATGCGGTCCAGGGCCTCAAAGTGGGAGCAGCCTCCGGGTCAGCCCCTGGCTGGCAGGCCCTGGAGTAGGACTGCCGCAGGTCCTTTATTTTACAGCGGACCTGCTCCCAGGTCCGCATGTGGCCTCTGGCGGCCAGGCTGTCAACCATGCGGCTGTAGACGGCCGCGTTCCTGTGGCTAGTGCAGAGATCGTGGATGTTGGAGGCCTCCCCCCAAACCTTGATGAGGTCCACGGTCTCCGCACTTGACCAGGCAGGCCCTTCCCGCACTTGACCAGGCAGGCCCTTCCTAACCTCTTGCGGCCCCGGGCAGGCTCCTGGGAGCCACTAACCTGGTCCCGGGAAGAGGCGGAGGGCTGGGTGGCAGCAGGTGGCTGGCTCATGCCGTGCCAGGTGCAGGGTCTGCTGGCTGGGTGTTGGCAGGCTTGCAACTGGCACAAACACTGTAGCCAGACCATGGCCCTTTAAGGGCTTCGGGTCCGGGAGGGGGGCAGACGAGTTTCCCTGGTGTTGGCCAGAGTGGCCACCAGCGCAAGCTGGGAAGGGCTAGCCTCCCACTAGATTGAATTAAGTGGCTACACAGCCCTTAATTCGAACTAGGCGTTAGTCCTCGTAGAATGAGGTTTACCTAGTTCGAATTAAGCGCTTCACTAGTTCAAATTAAGTTCGAACTAGTGGTTTGTATGTGTAGCGCCTATCAAAGTTAATTCGAACTAACAGACGTTAGTTCGAATTAATTAACTTTGTAGTGTAGACATACCCTAAGGCAGACCCTCAACTGATGTAAATTGGTGTAGCTCCAGTAAAGCTGACAGAACTTTATTTAAAGCCCACAAAGCTGAGGACCCACCCCCACATGTACAGTAAAAACCACATTGATATCAATGACAAATCTTCTATAATCAGGAATGCCTAATAATAATAAAAGTGTCTTTTGAAAGCCAAAAACCCTTTGGAATCAGAGTTTACATTATTTAAAAAAAAAAATCAAGCCAATATACAAATATGGAGACTATCCAGGCCCCCAGCTCAATACATAGCTGAAAATGGTTAATTCTTATCTATAAACTAATACTCAGCAATATTAAGCATCTAAATGTCTGCTTAGTAAGACTCCATCATATCATCTAATCAGCCCACCAACTTTGAGAATGATACACCAAGTACATTTGGAATCAAAACAAAAGACACTGGCACCTTTTCCTTTTATTTTTTCTGACACCAGTCCCGTGAAAGGCCAAATAGTAACAATAACAGTTTTCTTCCTAAAGGATTCTTGCAATTATGACCATCACTCCCCGAAGCTTCATGAAAATTGGTTTATGAATATACATAACTCAAAGATGCTTTTGCAAAACAGGTTATAACACATCATTTTTAAGGATATATTGGCATTGGAAAAGGTGTAGAAAAGGGCAACAAAAGTGATTAGGGGTTTGGAATGGATCTTATATGAAGAGAAATGAAAAAGACTTGGGACTTTTCAGATTAGAAAAGAGGAGACTAAGGGAGGATATGATAGAGGTACATAATTTCATTTTGTGGCCCCTAGTTCTTATAGTGTGGGAATAAGTAAATAACTTTTCCTTATTCACTTTTTCTACACCACTCATGATTTTAATAGGCAGCATATTTAAACAAACAAAAGGAAGTTTTTCTTTACTCAGTGCACAGTCAACTTGTGGAACTCTTTACCAGAGGTTGTTGTGAAGACTAGGACTTTAAAAGGGTTCAAAAAAGAGCTAGATAGATTCATGGAGGTTAAGTCCATCAATGGCTATTAGCCAGGATAGGTGGGAAGAGGAGAGGGATCACATGATGACTACCTATTTTGTTCCCTCCCTCTGGGGCATCAGGTACTGGCCACTGGCAGTAGACAGGATACTGGGCTAGATGGACCTTTAGGCTGACCCAGTATGGCCATTCTTATGTCACAAACTGCTGAATCTGCATGCCCTATTTTTTTAATGTATCATTCTTGTATGTGAAGTTAGGATAAAATGGATTATGTGGGGGTTTGGTCCCTTTTGGAAGTTGATTTCCTGGGTGCTATCCCCCTGACTGCTGGAGAAAGGGGAGGTGGAGAGGGAAGGAGGCGGCAGGTGGGATGCAGAGTGAGGTGATGATGTCAGTCTGGCATCCCATGGGAATTTTTTTTTGTATATAAAGAGATTTTTTCCTCAAACCTCTCAGTAAAAAAACCAACACCCATAATTTACAGTGTGCTGCCGTCTAAAATTCTTTCCAGTTTTCAAATGATGAGCCTAGTGAGAGGACACATATGTTATCTTTACAAATAGACTTTTTATAGAAGGTTTCGTTTGGCTGAGATGGTGTTTTTTGTTTTGTTTTATTTTGACATCAAGCAATTCATATAAGCAATACTTTAAAAACAAGTTAATACTATTTTTAAAGCGTTCAGATAGTATATCTTTTAAATGTTGAATTGTATTTTTTATTTACCTAGATCTATGCCTTCTTGGTTAGAAAAAACCTGCAAATACGTATGCATGTGTGTAAGGCTAATCACAAGCTTGTCCCAAGGATCAGGGCCTAAGGCAAAAGCCACACAGCTGAGCTACACTACACACAGACTCAGGGAATAAAGAAGTGCATTTTTAATCCCTTTTACAAAAGACAAACATTGTGATGCTACATTGATACTAATGATCTGTAATCATTAAATGGGCAGTTTTCACCTGTTTCTTTATAAATGTTAATACAAAGAACTTTATCCTGTTTCACAAAGATAACATCCTCTTCAGCAATTAACATAAGAACAGCCCAAAGGGTCAGACCAAAGGTCCATCTAGCCCAGTATCCTGTCTGCCGACAGTGGCCAGCACCAGGTGCCCCAGAGAGGGTGGACGGAAGACAACGATCAAGCAATTTGTCTCCTGCCATCCCTCTCCAGCCTCTGACAAACAGAGGCCAAGGACACCATTTTATCCCCTGGCTAATAGCCTTTTATGGACCTAACCTCCATGAAATAAAACAAATACACAAAATAGGACATTTAGTACATATATTCAAAGCTTATTTCATCACTTTAGGTCACCAATGGACAAGACTGAATTGTCAAGAAGCAGCCATTTCCTCAGTAAAACAATGAATAGAAGTGCCACACAAATTATAATTATTCCACAAAATGCTTTTATTGATGCATACAAGCCAAAGACAGAATGCCATCCAAAAAGTTACATTGTACAATGACCCAACTGTGTTCAGTGTTTTAAAAGACTGTTTACACTGACTTCTAAATCCATCTCAAGTGGGAGTCTCGCTGAGGGCAAGGGTAGAGTGTTACAGAAAGAGAGGGCACAGTATGTAAATCCTCAATTACTGTGTAAGAATAAAAATGTATAGGACTTGGACACATCAATCAAGATGGTTTGAAAATTTAGGCTGGAATCTATAAGCCAAGAAAGTCTATGCATACAACGTGAGATTATGGCAGGTTTGTAGTTAAAAACAACCATGAAAATGAAAAGAATGCACTGACTTTGTGTTGTGTTAAGTACACAGCCCAGAAATTTGGAAATCAGAACAAGAAACGTGGCTGGAATGTTTTGGATCTGTTTGAAAAGATATGGAGTATTGGCAAGAAGGCAAAAAGTACTATTTTTGTAGCAATATTAGCCTGAGCATGTTACAGACACAAGGGGCGTGTCTAGACTACATCCCTTTTTTGAGAAAGGGATGTAAATTAGGCACGTTGATATTGCAAATGAAGCCGGGATTTGAATTTCCTGTACTTCATTTGTATAATGGTGGCTGCCGCTTTTTTCCTAAATGGGGCTTTAAAAAAAAAAAAAACAAAAAAAACAAAAAAAAAACAGCAGTTTAGATGTGGTTCTTTCGAAAATAAACCCTTTTTCAAAAGATCCTGTACTCAAAAAAAAAAAAAAAAAAAAAAAAGTTGAGTACAGGATCTTTTGAAAAAGGGTTTATTTTATTTATTTATTTATTTTAAAGATCCACGTCTAAATTGCCGGGTTTTTTTTAAAAAAAGCCCTGTTTCGAAAAAAGTGGCAGCTGCCATTATGCAAAGGAGGCGTGGGAAATTCAAATCCCGGCTTCATTTGCAATATCGACGTGCCTAATTTGCATCCCTTTCTCGAAAAAGGGATGTAGTCTAAACACACCCAAGGTGATACAGGTCCAATGAAAAATATTACTTCACAAAATCTCTATGAAGCTGTATAATGATTAATCCTGTTCATGACAAAAGTAAAAATAAAGTTTGCACCACTTAATGAGGAGAATACATTAACCTGCCAGCATTCTGGTTTAGGCAAAAATTTCACAAGTGATAACAGCAAAACACTGTAGGTTGAACCTCCGAAATCTGTGACTCTCTGGTCCACCAACCTCTATTGTCTGGCAGGACCATGGATGTTGCTGGATCAGAGAGCCCTGGAGTGTGAACTAGCTTGGAACCTGCCCCCAGGAAGCCCCAGCTGGGCGGGGCAGCAGTGGCAAAAGCAGGGCAGCTGGCAAAATCTGCCCTTGGAGATTTCAGTGGAGTGCGGCAGAAGTGAGGTAGCCAGCAAGCCCCATCCCAAGAGATCCCTGATCAGGCTGGGAGCTCCGTCTTGGGGAACCCCAACAAACCAGAGCTCAAGTCCAAGCCCTTCAGGCTGGAGCGCAGTGGCAGTGGGGCCAGAGCAGAGCCAACTGCAGGTAGCGGGAGTGTCCTGGAGCCAGTGGCAGGGGACTTCCCCATATCTGGCAAATTCCTTCATTCAGGACAAGTCAGGTCCCGAGGATGCCAGATAAGAGAGAAGTGCAACCTGTAATGGCTTGATCCAACTCTCAATGATGTCAAAATGAGCTTTTTCATGTGAAAATGTGATGGTGTCCTTCTAAAGTAGGACACTAAGTTTTACATTAGCAACATCTACAAATGAACTACAATTCGGGCCTAAAGTAAATTAAGTCTTAGCAGCATTTAGGTCTGATTATCATCTCATCCTAAACTAAAAAACAAAGAATAGACACTACTGACTAGCTCCAGAAGAATGAGATACCTACATGTAGCAGCATAACAGCAAATAAACCTGACCAAACTGCATACAAGTGACAGTTCACATGAGGAACACACATAACTTATACTGATAATTAATTTGTACTCTTAAACTTACTTGTTGAGATTACAATTTTGGAGGGATACATACTAGGGATGTTAGAAAGCAGTTATTTTAATAACAGTGTAACCACTACATTTCTTAGTGGTTACAGGATGCCCCCTGGGATCAGGGCTGGCAGCCAGTGCACTCCCCGCTCCAATCCTGGGGCACCCAGTGCCATCGTGCACTGCTGCCTCTGTATCAGAAGCAAGAGCGCAGGTGGGCTTGCGGCAGATAGAGGGTGCTCCGCAGGATGTCCATGGGGAGCTCAGGCCGCCCATGCTGCTGCCCGATACAGAGGCAACAGCACATGGTGTTAGGCAGCTCCCTTGCTTGCTCTTCATTGAAAACTCAGACCAATGGGCTGGGAATGTGCCAGCTTGCTGGGCCAAGATTTAAATGCAGAACATGGAGGAGGAGGAGGGTAGAGCGGAAGGGAGGTTAACCAACTAACCATTAACATCCCTAATACATATGAGGGGACCTTCCTTTAGTCTTTCCTAGAGCACATTCTGAGTCTCACTCTCCACCATCCCTCTTCAGATAATGCAAAATAAAGTATACGACACCCAAGTTATCTGGATGCTTAAGGTACATGATCAACATTGAAGTTATACTTTATATCAGGAGTTGGCAATAATTTTTGATGAGGGGCCACTCCAAGATTTTGGAAAGTGGTC